>NW_004955450.1:15187712-15244821 GCF_000276665.1 Chinchilla lanigera | reverse complement strand
GTTCTAAATGTGCTGTGTTTTCTCCTGTGATTGATTGCTGCGTTCATTGCACAGTAGTTTGGTGGCAAACGTGAAGCCATTTTATTCTTTTATATTTACATAAGCAGGCTTTGTGGGCTAGCATGGGAGAAACTTCCATGTGCTGCAGGGCAGAATGTATACTGTATTGTTGTAGGGTAGAACCGCCTGTAGATAGCTATTAAATCCATATGATCAAAGGTGTGGGTCAGCTCTGACATTTCCTCATTGATTTTGGTCTACCTGATCTAACTCTCTGCAAAAGTGGGGTCCTGAAACCATCCAGTATGATTGTGTGCATGTTTACTTGATCTTTTATGTCCAGCAGTATTTGTCGTATGAAGGTAGGTGCCCCAGTATTTGGTGCATATATATTTACAAGCATTATCTTTTCATGTTAGGTTATTTCCTTAACTAGTATGTGATGACCTTTGTCTCTGCTGATCAATTTCAGCTTGAAGTTTACTTTGTCTGAGATTAAAATTGCTACTTGTGCTTGTTTTCAGGGTCCTGGTGCATGAAATACTGCTTTCCATCCTTTGATTTTTAGTCCATGGATTTCTTCTTAGATTAGATGAGTTTCTTGAATGCCACAGATTCTGTCTTTTTGATCCAGTGTGCCAATATATATATTTTTAACTGATGATTTGAGGACATTAATATTGAGAGATACTACCAAGAGACATTAATTAACACCTAACACTGAGTTCTTTCTCTGCTGTTGATTCCTTTGTTTTTCTTTTCCTCTATTTTTAAAGAAATCTGTTCATATTCTTTTATATACTCACTCCATCTGGATTTTTGTCTTTGTTGCTTACATCATTGCTGTCCAGGATATTTATTTGAATACTGGCTTGGTATTCATAAATCTATTCTCTTGTCCTTTTTCGTGAATTGTCCTTATTTCTCCATTGATTAGAAGGAAACTTTTGCCAAATACGCCATCTGGGTTGGAGGTTGGTTTGCTTTGTAATACTTCACTCCAAGTTCTTCTGGGCTTTAAAGCTTGTGTTAAAAAAATCTGCTGAAATTCTTACCGATATCTTGGTGATTTTTTTTGTTTTGTTTTGTTTTGTTTTTGTTTTTCTCTGACCACTTTTAAAATTCTACTTTTCTGTTGGACATCTGGCATTTTAGTTATGCTCTGGCCTGTGGAGTTTCTCTTTTCATCATTATTGGTGGTTGTTCCATAAACCTACTTTACTTGAATGTTGAACTCTTTCCTTACTTAAGGAGTTTTCCATTATGATCTCTCCAAGCAAATTATTCCATGTGTGCTATTATTTAGGTCTTCTGTCTTCAGTTAATTTTAGATTGGTCCTCTCAGTGTCACCTAGTAGGTGTTAGGTGAGTTTTTCTTGTTCTCTTATCTTTTTTGAGGCTTCTCCAAGTACTATTTCATACTTTACCATTTTGTCCTCGACTTCAGAAACTCTATCTTCACAGTGATCATTTCTGCAATTTATAAATTACATACATTTTTAAAACATCTGCTGTTCCTGTCTGATACCTTTCCATGGATTCTGTACCTCTGGTATATTTGTCACTCATGTTTTGAATGATTTTGGTCAGCAATTCTAATTGTTTATTTTTTTCTGCAAATCTACATTGGTCATTTTTTAATGATAATTCTATAAACTTTTGGGTCAGTCCTCTCTAGTCTGCTTTCTTCTCCATCGTAGCCCCTGGATCTGCACTGGGAGAGTTGGAAGACTTTGGGGTCTTTTGCTATCTTGTTTTCCCATGATCCTGTGAGTGTTTCTATGATGTTTTTATTTTTTGGTTAGTTTTTAACTTTGCTTTTGGTGCAGAGTGTTGAGGTCAAGGGGGATGAGGAGAGATTGTAATTGATATGAAGATCTTTTCAGTAAGATATTGCATCCCTATGATGTGTTTTCAGTTGTATTTGCCCAGAGATGGTGTTTACCCATTCAGCTAGTTAATTTAAGTGATCTGACTCTTTCTCTAGGGCTCCAGTGAGTCCTCTCTGGATGCCTGTGATGTGACTCTTCCTCTAGTCAGCCACGTTGGAACCTCCCACAGCTCTTCTGAGTCAGGTGTGGTGGCACACCTCTGTGATCCCAGCACTCAGGAGGCTGAGGCAGGAGGATCATTGTGAGTTTGAGGCTAGCCCGGGCTACATGAGCGAGTTCAAGGCCAGCCTGTACTACATAGAGGGACCCTGTCTCAAAAATAAAACAAAACATCCATGTAAAAAGCCACAGAGCTCTTTTTTTAATATAAGAAGTCACCATAATTTTCCTTGCTAAAACTGCTTGCATCGTGTGCTATAGATTCTGTTATGTTGTAGCAGTATTACCATTTGATTCTAGGCATTGTTTAATTTCTTCCTTGATTCCTCTGTGCCCCATTGAGTGTTCAAGAGTGTGTTATTTGTTGTCCACTTGTTAGTGAAATTTATGTGGTTTCTTTTGCAGTTTCTAGTTTCAGTGCATGATTGAAACTATGACTGATAGGACACATGGGATGATTTACATTCTTTTGTATTTATATTCTTTTTGTATTTAAGGGGGTTGATGGACTAATATATGTTCTGTTTTGGAAAGTGTTTCATGTGCTAATGTGAAAAAGTATTAATCTTGTCACAATGTAGAACACTCTGTAAGCATCTATTAAGTCTATTTGTTTGAAAGTGTGGTTCAGCTCTGATATTTCTTAGTTAATTTTTTGTTTAGTTGGTCTGTACTTCTGTGAAAGTGGAGGTACTAAAGTCACACATTGTGACTGTTTTGGTGTTTATTTGATCTTTTATGTCCAGCATTATTTATTTTATGAAGATGCCCTGCTATTTGGTGCATATGTATTTACAACTGTTATCTCTTCCTGTTGTATTGTTTCTTTAACTAATATGTAGTGACCTCCTTTGCCTCTTCTGATCAATTTTAGCTTAATGTTTAGTTTGTCTGAGAATAAAATTGCTGTCCTTATTTGCTTTCAAAGTCCTGGTGAATGGAATATTGTTTTTCATCCTTTGATAACCTGTGACTTTCTTTTTGGATTGATGAATTCTTTGTTTTGTTTTGTTTTGTTTTTCTCCAGTACTGGGAACCGAACTCACGACCTTGCACTTGCCAGGCAGGCGCTTTGCTGCTGAGCTAAATCCCCAGCCCCTGGATTGATGAATTCTTGAACCTTTATGCTGATACTGATACTATGGTATTGTGATTATTCTACCTCATAATAAGTCTTGAAATCAAGTACTGTTAGCACTTTAACTCTGTTCTTCTTTTAAATTTGTTTTGGATAACCTGAGCCTTTTACATTTATGAACTTAGAGTGAATGTTAGAATCATCATGATCATCTATCTAGAAAATGACAGCAGAGATGTTGGCTACAAATGATGTTATGGAATCTGTATGGTTGGTCACATATACATCTGTTGGTTGACATTTTGGGTGATGATTATGTTGCCTAGTGATGCTGTAGCAATCTTAGTGTGTGTCAGTGCAGACTGTTACATCCCCATATGGTGGGGTATCCTGACACACATTTCTCTGGATATAGCCCTTTACATTTATGAATTTAGCCTGAATGTTAGAATGTATCCCTGTCCTTAAGTGATGCATGATTTTATATTGAATTGGAAGGCTAAAGTTAATTGATGTGTGATGGAGATCACTACAAAGCAGCCCTGAGCAGGACTTAAATTAACCAATTGGCTTTCCGTGTTCACTTGTGAATCTGTCCAAGGCCTAGGCTCCTTGTCTGGAAATGGGTGGTGGACTCATAGTAAGTGAACCTGTGTGAGTCACTAATCCCTACTAAAACCTGTAATGGCAGATGAAGCCTGAGAGCCTCAAAGGATAAGACAAGATCACAGCCAAGGACACCTAGATCCACCTCAACTAGATAAAGACTATAGCCTCAGGCATCTCACTCCTGGAAGGATTAACTTAATCCTTATTAAGGATTAATTTAATACCTTACTTGGAGAAGTCCTTGAGTGATTCCAACCTTCTTCTAATAACCAAATAAATACAGGTGACCCAGAGAAGTTCTTGGTTTTAGCCCCGAGAGAATCTCAGATTTTGTGAAAGGGCTTTGATCCTCCTGGAGCCCTGAAATCATTCCACTTGCCTCTTTTTATTCAGCCTTCACCATCCGCTCATTGGGGAGATTGTGGACCTGATCAGCCTGCGACAATGAAGGGGTATTATTAATCTGATAGGTGTGGTCACCTCTTGCTGATAATTTTAGGACCTTAAAACATTTACCTTCCACCTGACTAATTATTGTCAAATATTTTAGTTCTAGGTGCATCCTACATCCCATGAGACCGTGCTGTTCTTGTTTTACATTCAGTTGTACGTGATATTTTTGTTCTTTTTTGTTCCTGCCTTCATATCTGCGTTTCTACCTGAGAGCAGCTGCTCTGCCTCTGTGCAGTTCTCTTAGAGGCAGTCCTCTGGTAACATTTTCTTAGCTTCTGTCTAAAAAGGATCTAATTTTCATTCTTGAATGATAACTTCACAAGTTACAAAATTCTAGCTATTTTCATTTAGGAGTCTGGTGATATTTTCCCACATCTTGTAATTTCTATCATTTAGGTTGAAATGTTAACTTTCAGCCTAATTGTTTCGAAAACATGAAATTATTCCCACAGAATAAGCTTTGGTCTGAAGTTTTTCTCCTTGCCTTTGGTTTTTTGCTAGTATGTGTCTTTGTATCTCTTTATTTATTCTGCTTGGGGTTTATAAATCTTCTCAAACTGGGTGTGGTGGCACACGCCTGTAATCCCAGCACTCTGGAGGCTGAGGTTGGAGGATCCTTTCGAGTTCGAGATCAGCCTGGGTTACAAAGGGAGCTCAAGGCCAGCCTGAACTGCATAGTGAGAGCCTGTCTCAAAAAAAAAAAAAAAAGGCTTCTCAAATCTGTTAATTAAAGTCTTTCAGTGGGAGAGCTCCTGGGGATTGAGCATGCTAGGCACCTGCTACACCGCTGAAATACCCTGTCTCCAGATGGAGCCTTCCATCAGTTTTGGAGGATTCTCAGGCATGTCTTTCTAACGTTGTTTCTAACCTGCTCTCTCCCTTCCTTTTAGGGTTATGACTAACCGCAGTACATGAGACCTTTTCACTTATCCTCCATTTGCCGAAATACAGGTACTTTCCTTTTTTTTTTTTTTTTTTGTGGTACCAGAGACTGAACTTATGACCTTTTTCTTGCCAGGCAGGTGCTTATGCCACGAAGTTATATCCCTAGCCCAATACAGGTACTTTCCTCAGAAGCAGCCTCTTGTTAAATTTCTATAAAGTGAGTGTGTGGAGCGTTGATAAATCACTGGTCACTTGAAGCACGTCACCGCAGAACATCGAGACCATGGAAACTGGCCAAACGCACAAATGAGGGGATTTTTCCTCCAAGACCTTCCGATTTACATATATTCTTTCCAGCGGCTGATCTGATAGTAAATCTTTCCATTCTGTAAAATTTCACTGTTACATTTTTCAGCCTTTGAATCTCTAATTCTTCAAACAACAGGTTTTCATTTCGGTTTGCAGATCTCCGCCAACTGCTCTAGCTTGTCACGGTGCGCGGACCGGATTTAGACCCCGTCGCTGGCTCTAACACGAGGAGCCCTTCGGAAGCCCATTTCCAATCATCTGCAGCTTTTGCTCATTTTTGTGTATGGATTCTCATCTAATCCTTGTACGCCTGGTCATCTTTGTGTTACTGGGCTTCACATTTTACTATTATTAAAAGAATTGGAGTTGAGCCAGATGTTATTTTCTCCAGACAGAATTTTCATGTTCCTCGTCAGCCTCCTGAGGGCTCACTTTTGTGCGGTTCCTGAGACCATGGTCTTCTGGGGCCCCCAGATGCCGCAAAGGTAGTGACTTTTTACAACTCACGTAAGACGAGGTGACCCAGGTTGGTGGTTAGGTCACGTTCGCCCCCCAGTGCTGGCAGGCTGGTTACCTCCCATGATCTGCAAATGCCTCCCGGGCAAAGCTGGCTCAAATGCTATGCTTACTCTACCGCTATTCATCTTTTCCTGAATCATGGCCCAGTGATCGTCCACTGTCTCCTTAGTTCTTGAATGTTGTAGGCAGATTTTCACAAGTATTTTGTTCGGCATCTCTAGTTATTTCGAGTGGGAGTTAGTCCAAATCATCAAATTCTCCATTACTGGAGATGCGTGTGCTTGTAAAAAAGTTTGCACTGTGTGAACTAAGTATTTTAAAAATTAAAGAAAATACTTTAAGAAAGAAGCTAAGTTTCTGAACTAACTTAGTTGTCTCTTACTTACGCATGAAAGTCCTGGATTGCAGGCAGTGTCTGTTCCAAGTTTGGACATTTTAAGGAGAATTGCTGGGCTTCCCAGGATTATTTATCACTTCACAGGTGACTTTGGGGAGATCTATTAATTTTTTCTCGGTGCGTGAACATTGTTCATACTCATCCATTTATTCAGGGAGATCAGGAGATCAGATGTACCCTGGTTTTCTGAAACTTCTGTTTCAGGGAGATTTCCTGTACATTGGAAATTTATTTGTAAACAAAGAGCTGATAAATCCAGGATGGCATTATGCTGTAATTAACTGGCTCTTTCTTTGACTCTGCCCACACATGACTGTCCGGCTGATTAACATCAGTTGTCATTTTATAAACTGTAGCAGAAAATAGTATAAGAGATTGGATTGGGCTGGATGAGTGCTGACCCGGGGAGTTCTGTTCTGTTCCTTTCCATTCCCTTCTGTTCCCTTCAGCTCCCTTCCATGCCTCCCCTCCTGTCCCCTCCCCTCCTTTTTCTTACCCCTCCCCCTCCCTCTTCCATCCCCCCTCCCTATTCCGTCCCCACCCTCCCTCCCTCCCTCCCTCCTTTCCTTCCTTCCTCTGTTGCTCTTTCTTTCATAGAGAAGCTCCAGTATAACCTACTTTTCTCTTTTGCCTTAAACAAAAGAACAATGACTATGGTTTGGTTGGGAGAGGGGAAAGAAACGTTACCCTTTTTCATTCCAGATAAACCAGCATGTGGAACTTAAAAATCAATATTTATTGTACTGCTGCACTGATTCAGGACTCAGGATAGTAAACACCCAAGTCCTGCCCTGTGCCTGATGTCACTTATAACAAACTAACCCTGGTTTTATGGTGGACTCTAAACTCAGCAATTACCTGAAAGATGGGAAATAAACCATGTTTTTACCAGGAAGCATTTCTTTTTTTGTCTTTTTTATGGAGACAAGGTCTCACTATGCAGTTCCGCTGGCTTTGAGCTCACTTTGTACCCCAGGCTGATTTGGCAACAATCCTCCTGCCTCAGCCTCCCAAGTGCTGGGATTGTAGGTGTGTGCCACCATGCCTGGCTCTTCCTCTTTTCCTTCTTATTTTGGTGGTTCTGGGGACTGAGCCCAGGGACTCACATGCTCAGCAGGGAAAACAGCGAATGAATGTAAAGCGTTAGACTTCAGATGTGCTGCGGGGTTCAGGACTGGGCTGAGGTTTTGTGGGTTTTCTGTGTCCTTACCCCCATCCTCGGCTCTCCCTTTTAGACTTGCTCCCGCAGGAGCAAGACCAGATGCTCAGCCGGTTCCCCGCAGTCGCTGTACACCTTATCTGCCGGGAACGAGGAAGTTATGAATCACAGAGGAAATGAGGTTGGATTTGTGTCACTCGCCAAGGCCACTGATCATTGTACAAATGGACCACAGGCGGCAAAGTTGATGGCTTTCCCAGGAAGGATCATAAAGCCCTTTTCAAAGGACTAGAAATTTCTTATCTAAAGCAAATCAGTAAATGGCAATGACATTTGCTTATGTCTTTCATTCCTGGAGCCTTCAATGAACTCAAAGTCAATACCCTTGATGGGTAGTGCTACCATTTCCTGGACACAGATGGGACTCTAACACACACACACACACACACACACACACACACACATGATCTAAGAAATGAAATAGCAAAATATGTTACTCAATCATAGTTAAAAATCATACGGCAAGAAGCAAGTGCCGCAGGAACCAGCATGTACAAGAAACAACATTGAACCAGGCGTGGTGGTGTACACCTGTTATCCCAGCACTCAAGAGGCTGAGGCAGGAGGATCACTGCGAGTCTGAAGTCAGCCTGGGCTACAAAGTGAGTTCAAGTCCAGCCTAAACTGCATATTGAGACCCTGTCTCAAAAAGACAAAAAAAAAAAAAAAAGAAAAGAAAAGAAAGAAAAGGAAACGACATTTTCCCCAGCCTCAGTGTCCCCTTCACAGCAAACCCATGTCCACCTTCACTCTGAGAAAAATTGCAGGAAATCCTGCCCTGGGGATATGACTACAGACCTCTTGTCCAGGGGGTGTGTTATTCAGAGATCATTTCTGCCTCTGTTCTAAGAGACAAGCAAAACTGCTGTGCTATATCCATGGGCTCCTCCTTTTCCAGCTCTGTGCTCTTAGACAAGGCCACGTGACCAGTTCCAGGCAATAAACTAAGGAACATAGCCGCATTTAAGAACAGGGTCAGGGGCCTTTGGGCCAGCCCCCAGCCTCGCAGGCACCCAGGAGGAGGGCCCCCGGTGCCCGGGAAGCAGCGCGATGGGGTGCACCGGCCCTCAGACTGGCTGCTGCCACGCAATTGAGAACTATCGTGGCTCAGAGAAGCAATGACACTAGTGGAGGCCTGTCCAGGGACGTGTGTGAATCATCCCAATTTGGAGAAACCCCTGGGAATACATGCCACACAACGTGTCGCTCTTGCCCCTGCCATTGAACCAGGAAAGGTCCAGACTCAGCGGAGGAGCAGCTGCTGAACAAGGACTCAGAGAACATGAGAATGCAGACTACGCCCACGGAGTCAGAGGTCCAGTGGACTGGGGTCATGAGAGCTGCTTGGAAGCTGTAAACCAGGATGACCTTGCACAATACCTGGGAAGACCCCCTGGAAGCCACTCTTCCCCTGAAAGTACAAGCTGCAGTGGAGGAGTGCGTGGAGCTCCGGAGAGGTCTGCACTGAGATTCCTGCTGCCTGTGCTTATGTTTGGGGAGAGGACACTAAGTGGTTGCTGGGTCCCAATGAGCTGGGAGGCTGGAGAGAAAAAGCCACAAAGAATGGCTTTCACCCCAGACAGCTCACTTGAGATGTTAGTAAGAATTGCCTCCTCAGTATTCTATAGCCATGATGAGGAGGAGGCCAAGGAGAGAAGACAAAGAGACTGAGAAAAAGCAACTGCTTTTGCTGCAGCACTAAGAGAAACAGACCCCAAGTCTGATTCCCGGGGCCCCAAGAAGACCTCAGCGACTGCATTCATCTGCTACCACTATTAAAAGCCAGGCCACCTCAAGAGGAACTGCCCTAAGAGGCCCCATGGGCCATGCCCTGAATGCAAATGAGACCACTGGAGATCGGTCTGCCCTCTGAAGTGAAGGTCCCAGAGCTCAGACCCATCCTACCAGTTAGTCTAACAGGAATGAGAGGGCTCAGGGCATACTCTGCCTTCTCCCTCTGGCCAGACAGTCATCTCCATGGAGGAGCCCTGGGTAGTCATGATTATGGGAGAAAAAGAAAACAGCCTGTTGCTAAACATAGGTGCAAGTCTCTTGGTCCTTCTTTTCAATCCTGGCCTTCCTTCCAGCCGTCACACCAGTGAAAGGAGTCACTGGTGAGGAGGTAATACGCTCTTTTTCACAACCCTTGGGCTATAACTACTTGTTAGATCTTTTTTGTGTATCTCTGTCTTCCTGAGAAACCACTTTGAAGATATCACCATGTATTACAGCACCCACTGATATTTTCCTACTAATCTGTCCATAACTCTGTAACGTTTGTATTGTCCCTATGCTATTTCATAAATGGATGTATGTTTATTACTATGTGTTTCCTACAACAACCGTTGAGAATAGTCAGTGATTATTCAGTTGATCACTCATGTATAGCTCTATTTATTTTCTTTAGAAACTACTTTGAAGATACCTAAGTTTAGTACAACAACTATTGATAATCTCCTGCCTCTTTTGTCTGTAACTCACTATTATTTGTCTATTTGTTTTCCTGAGAAACTATCTTGTAGATAACAATATATAAAACAATAACCATTGATAATTTCCTACCACTTTGCCTGTAATTTGATAAGCCCCCCATTACTGTTATCCTTCTTTTACTCTTTAAAATTAAAAAAAAAAGAAAAGAACAGGGTTAGGATTTTACTGTTCTCTACCTCCCCCACACAACACCATCAACCAGTTTGTCCTAACTGGTAACTGTAGAATATCTTTGCTAACTACAACATAATAAACACGCTCTTTCCGTTTTGAGCCAGATTTTTATTGGTTCATTTCTTTTGAAGTACTCATCCATGACATCCCTGTGATTGTCTGTGATAATCCTTAACAACTACACAACGGCAACCAGTCACTGTGTGAGGTTTGCCCTCTTGTTGAGTTTTACAAAGATCGACCCATTCCCCTAATATCTTTTTGTAGCCCAAGCTGGCCTCAAACTCACAACGATCTTCCTGTCTCAGCCTCCCAAATTCTGGGATTACAGGCATGCACCATCACTCCCAGCTTTCCCTAATTTCTTCTTGTCCTCCGGCCTGGTGCTCAGCACAAAGGGTCTCCCCCAACTTGCCATGTATACGGGCTCACTACAGTTTGTTTTTCCTTTTTGGAAGCATTAGTGTCTTTTCTGGCAGCACAACGTTCCCTCATGCCAGAGCCATCCGCCGTCTTTCTTCCCTCCCTTGCTGATTCTGATGGTCGTTTGATCACCTCCTCCCGCAGTCAGCACGGTGCCAGCTCCTATGCCACCTCCTACCACCTCCACAGCCCCGAGCATCTTGGCCGTGGGTCCTGGCTTGCCCAGCACCCAGCTCCCGGCTGTCACCCGGGCATCTCCAGGGCTTGACGCGTGACTCACTCTCCACCTGGCTGTGGCCTGACCTCCTCCTCACCTCAGCCCCCAGCTCCGACCGGCCCTGGCAGAACCTGAAATTACACACCTGAAGTTCCTTTTGCCAACAATGACCTTTTCCCCTTTTCTGCCCCCATCCCCCCTGGTTCGCCTGATTTACAACAGCATCCCATCCTCGAGGCCAGCCCCGCCTTCTCTTCTGCGTGGCTCAGGCCTTTTGGGTTTGCTCCTTTCCCTGTCCTGCCTGGAGCTATCCCAACCCTTAATCTGTTCCATAAATCTCTTCTTATCCCTCCTCCTCAGGTTCTCCCTCAGAGGTCTGTGCAGTCTCCTTCCTGTGGTGACCCTGTCCTCTCCCCGTGCCTTCAGGCTGTCGGAGTGGCCCTGGCCAAACAAAGCCGGAGAACCTTGTTGCCTGGCTTTGTCCTGACGCTCCTGGAGGCCGCTCTGCTGAGCCCTTCTCCCTGGTTACCCTCTGCCTTCCTCTCTCCCACCCCGGGGAATTATCTTCACTTGTGAGCTCATCTTGCAACCTTCTTCCAACCCAGTCCTCCTCGGCCGCTGTCACTCAGCGACGCAGCCCTCCACCTCCTGAGAAGCCTGGGGCACAAATACTCCTGGTGCTCAAGAAGCAAAAACGTCACCAGCTTCTCTTCAGCTGCCCCCATGTCTCCAAGGAGAAGATGTCCCTCTTCTTGCCCAGGACTGTCATGGCTACCTGAGCACCTGCTATCATCCTCATCACCTGCCATTGGTCCTTCTCTGTCACATCTTACGTTCCACCCCATCTCCCTAGGTGTGCAATAATTATGCCAGGCATCCTCATCCCCAGTCACCTCAGACAGACACAACTTCTTCTCCCCTCAGGAGAAGCCGTGGAGACCACGGCACATGGCTTGGACCTGTGTTTAGCATCTATCTACTGCAGTCTGATGTCCACTGTGTGTGTCAGTCAGCTTCCTGTCATGGTCATAAATACCTAACTAAGGTAAATCAACTTCTAAAAAGGTTCATTTGGGTTCACAGTTGGAGAGCTTTCAGGCCACACTGAGCAGCCCTGTTGCTCTTGGGCCTGCCCTGAGGCCACACAACGTCAGGCAGCTTGTGGTGGACACCGATGTTTACCTGTGGCTGAGAAGAATAAAAAGGAGGGAGAGATGGGCCCCACGGTCCCCTTCACAGCTCCGAGGGAGGGGCGGTTAGAGGGGTCTCGGATCAGCATGGCGGTGTGGGGTTCCTTCAGTGGTGTTGAGAGGCAGCACCTTTCAAGAGGTGAAGCCCAGGGGAGGTGATTAGATCCTGGGGCACCATCCTCGGGAGGGACGAAGGCCGCTCTCAGAGGAGTGGGGCGGGTCTCTCGAGATTGGACGCAGTACCCCAAGCCTGACCAGCAGGGCCACCCCGCTTGCTTCCCTCTTCTGCAGGCGCTGCTTGGCCTGCGATGCTGTCTTCATGTTCCTATCAGCATGAGGCCCTTGCCAGATGTGGCCCCCTGAACATAGATTTTCCAGCCTCCAAAGCTGTGGGTCCAAAGGAACCTCTTTTCTTTATAAAGCACCCTGTCTCAGGTAGCTTGTGATAGCAACACAGGATGGACCAAAACAAATAGCAAGGAGGCCCCGAGGAGCAGGGCGGGGAGCAGCGTTGCGGAGATGGCATCAAAAGTGGGGATGGCAAAGGATGCAAACCAGGCCGAGCACAGGTGTGCCTGACACACTTTGCAAATCCCAGTTGCTGCTAAAGGGATTTAAATAGAATTAATGGCTTATATTATTTAATTGTTGTTCTGTTTATGTCATATATCCTCTAAATTATGGCTCTTTTCTCACCAGCTTGGTAGCCACCTGTTGTAGCTGGTGTCTAGATCTCCGCTCAAAGCCTCACGCATTCGTAGGCAGGGCCTCTCGGAGGTAGCTGGATCTGGGTGTGTGGATGTGGACTGCGTGTGTGATAACTGGATGAGCCCACTGATCGGAATCTGCATGGTTCTGGGTGTGGCTCAATCAGTGTGCTGAAGACAGAAGACCCGCCCTGGGTGTGGGTGTCACCAACGAACAGGCTTGTCGCCTGGGTGGAATAAGGGGGGAAAAGGGAGCTCCCTGCCTGTGCTGCTGCTTCTCCTCGGTGATGCTGCTCTGCCTTGGAGCCAGCCAGCTATGGACTGAAACCTCGACAACTGTAAGCTAACTGAACCTTTCCCCATTTAACTTACGAGTGTTGGGTATTTTGTCCCAGCAATGAAAAAGTAACTAAGATAACACCTGCCGAGACACAAGGACAGATCACAAGACACATCCCCGCAGCTTTCATAAGGTCAGAACGACTTCTAATTGTCAAATAGAAGAAGGGCCGTTCATAATGGGTGTTAAGTCAACATTGCTCTCTGGTTAGCCTTTGAGTCTGTCTGTGGGGTCTTTTACCATATTGAAATGTTTATCTATCAAATCTCAGGGCTTTTGTTGTTGTTGTGATTGCTTATAGTTTATGAGTTTCTTGCCTTGTTTGAAAAGATCACCTTTACCTTTAAGCAATACAAATATTTTTCATTTTTCTAATAGTTTTATTTTTTAAATTAAAATAAGTTTGTTTTGTGGTGCCGGGGATCATACCTAGGGCCTCACACATGCTAGGCAAGTTTTCTAAACTGAGCCACATCTCTGGTTTGTATTAGAACTCTACTGTAATCAATTTGAAAGGTATTTGCATGTGGCATAGGCTATGGATCTAACCATTATCAAGAGGGACTGCCAGTGAGGCCAGAATTATTTATTAAAGCAGTCTCTGGAATCATTATGTATTATTCAAAACTGAAAAATAATGAAGTGTAAATTTTCTTAATGGTCGGGCTAGCCATACACTAAGACTTTAATCTAAAAATATTTTTGAGAGCTTTCTAGGTCGAAGGGTCTGTGAGTGATACAAACACGGGTACGATGTGCCTTCTCTCAAACGCTGGGCTCGGAGATTCCTTTCCTTGCCTTTGCACTTTGCAAACTCTGCTGACGATCAGTGGCGCTCTCTTCTGCACATCTCTGAGATAAAACCCCACATTGCTTCTTCCCAGGCCACCTGCATGTCCCGTCAGCAGTTCACACTGCCAAGTGAAGCACAGTTTCTACCTCCTGTCCTTACTTCCTCTCCATCCGCCTGTTTCTCCTTCTCTGTTTCCTTATGTTCTTGCCCGTCCAGGATGTTTAACACAATCCCATAGGCCGGGTGGCTTATAAACAACAGAAATTTATCTTTGCTTTGGAGGCTGAGAAGTCCAAGGTCAAGGTGCCAGCGCATTTGGTATTTGTGAGGATCCATCTTTTGGTTCACAGGGAACTGACATCATGGAAGGGAGGGGCCATCTCTCTGGGGTCTCTCTTAAAGGACACTAATCCCATTGATGAGGGCCCCACTCTCATGACCTAATAACCTCCCAAAGATTCCACCTCCTAATAAATACTACCACATCCTTCTAATAGTTGTCAACTTAAGGATTTCGGGGAGACACAAATGTTCAGTCTATAACATCTTGTTTCTTCATCAGACATCTCAATGTCTACTACAGTACTCACTTGGTCTGTCCCACATCATTTACTTCAATCTCCACCAAAACTATGGGCTGTGGGTGGTCTTACCTTGAGAGGACTCCAGGGGAGGTGAGACGTTTCAGCATCTCCTAACCTAGCTACTCGGTCCATGTGGCAGCCCTCCAAGGGAGAGCTTTACACACTGTGCTTAAATGTCTGTGTGCTGGAGTCAGAAAAGTCAGAATTCCGGCATCAGTACGGGGGATTTACTTAACGCCTGGACTCCTGTTTGCATCTGTAAAGTGGAAATAAATCAACAACGGCAACAACTTCATGGGATTGCTGTGGTCTGAAGGAGAAAAGCTCTTAGCAACCATCTGTATCTTATAAGCTCACAGTAGGCCTACGTGGCTCACAGAGTTGACTCTGCTCCTTAGCAGGATGGTGGTGTCCTCTGTGGGCCCTCAGAATCTTAGAATACTCAGTTTCCCAGCAACCAAGGGTTGCTGAGTGACCTATGAGTGGTGGCTTTTCTGGGACCAGGGTTTACAGACGCCTTCTTCCTCCGTGCCACAAGGTTCTTCAGAGGGAAGAAAGGCGGGCTGAGCGAGCCCTCCACAGACTCTGAAGAGCATGGACCATTTTCTCGAGGGCTTTTGTGTGCTGTCCAGGAACAGCGACCCTGCCGTTAAGGCTTCACATGTTCATTTTTATTATAGTACCAGGAGGCAGGAACTTGTTCTTGCTGAGGAAAGCAAGGCTCAGAGAGGTTCAGCACCTTGTCTGGTTAAGGCTCAGCACTGAGTCTCAGCACTGAGCAACAACGTTGGGTTTGAGCCCAGCCCCCGGCCCTGCAGCTCAGCAAGTAGGGTGTCCCTTGAAATGTCCCCAGCGGAACCAGGCTCTGAGGTCCTAAAGGGGCGGCACCAGAGGCGGTGACTTCCCCACGGGGCCTGGTCGCAGTCCTTCAGGAGAGGAGGGAGGGAGTCACGTGGTCCAGTGTCTGTATCTCAGCGTGTGTGTCCGATTCCATCACCCTAACACGACAGGAAAACTCAGCCTCCCCCGCGGGACGGTCCCAAGGCACTCCCCAGCGGGACGCATCCTTCCCCAGAAAATTCACTTCTTTTGGATGAAGTAAACATTACTATAGAAATCCTTGTAGCCAAAGGACTGAGTTTTCTTCTTCCCATTTTATACGTGAAGAAGCTGAAGGCTGGACAGCTCATTTCCCAGCAACTGAAACACCAGATGCAGCTGTGGGCCGGGGCGCTGCCCGGAGGCCTGCGCTGGACTTGGGTCAAGGCTGTGATCCGGGAGGGGAGGCAGTTCAGTGAGTCAGAGGCCGGGTCAGGAATCACCGGCAGGAACTTCTCACCACCGCATGCGCTTTTCTTTTTTCTTTTGTGGTAAAGACCAGGAAGAATTCCTGCCGCACTGTGGGAGGTGAAACTACGAGGGTGGTTTGTTTTTATTTCTATAATTTATCATTTGACCGAGAAAACCCCCACCCCACCCCGTCTCATTTTTTCCTGCTGATGAAGAGGACACCACCAAGGCATATTAAACTATGTGCTCAAGGCTGAAAAATGCAGCTCTTAGCTGGTACAGAACTCTCAGCCTGGCCAAGCCCATGCAATAAGGGAATGAAGACAAGCAATGTCCGTCAGGGTAAACTGAGTCATGGCCAAGGCCACCAAGCCGGGCGAAGGTGAAGCAATAAGGAAAACTTATTCCAGTCTGGGTGCAGGCGGGCCAAGGTTATTAAGACCATGGGCTCCAGCAATGGGTGGGGGAAGGTTTTATAGGGGTGTTTGGATGGGGAGGAGTAGGAAATTTGTAGCCTGGGTCTGGGGGTCGGGGGTCTTGGTGACGTCTGCATCATGTAGGTGCGGCTTCCGAGGGCGGCTGCTTGTTCATCTCCTTTCACAATCTCTGATTTCCTGTTATCTGCGTCCCCACAGCTGTGCTCAGCGGCTCTGCTCAGGGAGTTTCACTGCTCTGTCCGGGAGGGGGTCTGACGATGTCCCAGACACCCAGACACAGAATAAAGAAATTGTATCCTTGAGTGATCCAGTTTAGCTCTTTCTGCTGGTTGGTTTTTCCTTGTTAGCACAGTAAAACTCAAGGCCAGCTATTCAAAGAAATGGAACAGTCCCAAGGACCAGGCCTCATGCCTCTTAACTCCAGGCCCTGGCCCCAGACTAACCAGAGGAACAAGCAGGTGCGTCAGGAATACTCACTGCCGGGTATCTGGGAGCGGGATGCCCCACGCCACCTCTGAGGTCATGTTTACAGAGGGCCTCCTGGTGTGCAAAGTCACTTAGCAAACCATTCTCAGGGAAAAGAGTAGACTGTAGAGATAGGACATTTTGCATCAAAAGGGGGGTTAGACATTGACCAATGTCATTTTGAGCTATGAGAAAATGGGTGACATTTTTCTATTCCTTTGCCCTTAATGTTCTTTCCAAGTTTTGACAGTAAGCCTCTCTCTTCTCTCTCCCTGTTTCTCTCACCCTCTCTCAT
Organism: Chinchilla lanigera; assembly: GCF_000276665.1. Taxonomy (NCBI): domain Eukaryota; kingdom Metazoa; phylum Chordata; class Mammalia; order Rodentia; family Chinchillidae; genus Chinchilla; species Chinchilla lanigera. Next base: position 15,227,893 of record NW_004955450.1, on the reverse strand, counting down.
GTCTCTGTGTCCATCTACCCGCCCTTAGATTAATTGCCACACAGTCTGTCGTGCTTGGACACGGAGTCTGTATCAAATCTGAACTATGAGTTAAGAACATCCTACAAACCAGTCCACTTCCCTTGATCTTTCATCTGACCTTTCAGTTTTTGCTCTTTTTATTTAATGCAAACCAAAGTGAAGAAAAATGTTTCATATTTAAAGCACCTGTTTTTTTACCCAAGGAAAAAGTACTACTTCTCTAAAGTTGTGTTCCTTTGCCTTTCTGTGCATAACCTGTCAGTGAATTTCTAACGACTGTATCACAACCTCGAATGCCTGTGTGATGCCGCGGCCCCTCTCAGTGCTCGAGCCTCCAGCCTGAGTATAAAATCAATTTCAAGTGCTGATGCACGTCTTTGATCCACAAACTCGTATCAAGTAAAGCCTTCTTGAAAAATCAATTTATTGGACGAGATTACTTAACTAGTAGTTATAATTCTACTTTATAAGAAAAGTAACACTTCAAAGCTGCTTGCTTGAAGAAAAGCGAAGGAAACCCTTTGGGAAGCTGTGTAACAGAAAAAACATAGGACCGGCAGCTGGGGGACCAGTCTGGGTTCTGACCTGGACGTTCATGCTTGTGTAACCTTAGACAGACCGCCACGCAAATCTGCGAATGGCTCGTATTTCCCCAGAGAAAGGGGAATGCCAGACATCAAGTCCTGTCTTCCTCTGCACTGTCCCAAGTTACCCCCATTCGTCTGCTCCCCTCCTGTGTCCCCTGCCGTGTGACTGGGTCAGGCACATTAACCCAAAAGCAAAACCAAAGTCCTTAGTCAGGGCTCCTCCTCTCCTGCCCTCTCCCCAGCAAAATCTTTCTGTGGAGTTGCACACGCACACTCTCTCCTCTGCTGCCTGGCTTTGGCTGTGCTATGGTTTGCGTCTGGATGTCCCCGCAAAGCCTCATGCAGTCACGGGGTGGGTCTCTAGAGTTTGTGATTGACTTGTGGTCTGATGCTGGCATTATAAGTGTGAGTGCTACACCTGCTCAGGGCAGGTGGCCTGCATACAACGTAAGGGAGGGAAAGAGGCTTGCTCTCTGCTGCTCTTCCCTCTTTGCTCTTGTTGCTTTTGTCACCTTCCGCTACCACGAACGGTTGCCCTCTGCCATGAGCCACTCTGCCTTGGAGCCAGCCGGGTAGGAACTGAAACCTCCACAAACTGTGAGCTAAATAAACCTTTGCTCCTTTGACTTTGGGTATTAGGTATTTTGTCCCAGTAATGAGAGAAATGTAACCAAGACAGGTTGCTTAACCCCCACCCAGTGAATCCACTGTGGCTGCTCTTTCTAACAGCACTCACAAACCCTTCAGATTCTTCTTGTGTGCCCCCAGCCCAGCCTTTGCTATTGACCACCCTTTCTTCTCAGAGTGCCTTCTCTGAGATTAAATCTTCCTGACTGTTCAAAAGCCTCTCCAGAACCTTTTTGCAGGAGCCCCTTGGAGCTCTCTCCCTCCGTTCTTCCTCCAGGTGGGCTCGCCTTAAATTCCATTGGACCCCGTTTCCTCTCACATGCACGCTCCCTGGCCATCCTCACCCCATGCTCTTATTTCTCCACTCCTGTGCACATCTGCCTCCTGGGCTCCAAAAGCATGTGTGCAACGCTTCACCGAACGTTTCTACTTGGACTTCCCAGAGTCTCCTCAAACTCAGCACATGCCCACGTGCTCCTGTCCTCGCCACAAGCGGTGGGCATGGTCTGCGCACCTTGGTGCAGCGGAAGGCAACGCCACCCAGCCCGTGACACACAACTGTCACTTGGAAGCCACACTTGACCCTTCTTTCTCTCTCACAGCCAGTCAGTCTCGAGGTCCTATCAACCCAGCCTCGTGACCACCGACAGATTTATCGTCACATCCTCCAGCGGGGGACACACAAAGGTTCTGAGCACAGCTCAGCAGGTGCATTCTGGCTCTGTGCTCCCAGCTCGTGTGGCCTCAGGCAAGTTCTTCAGCTTTTCTGTACATCGAATGTAAAATGTAATAGTGCTTGCCGTGAGACCACGTGATCCGCACACATGAAATGCTTAGGACATGGGTCGTTGCATTTCACTGAGCTAGCCAAGACGCTCCTAGCAGGTGTCTCTGCTTCTGGCCTTATCCCAGCCTATACACCAGCTAGCAAACCAGTGGGCAGGTCTAAAGCTTACACTGTGTCCGCTCTTGCTAATTGCATCAGGAAAAGCAGAGCTCACACTCCTTAGTTTACAGAGGTTTTCGTGCACTGGCCACCTGCTCGTGTTTTAGCCTCATTGCTTCCTCTTGCGCCGACTTGGGCCGTGTGGCCTGCTCTGTTTAGAGCCCCCTGTAAAGATTTCCACATGCCTCACCCTGCCCAGAGCACGCTTCTACTTCTTCCTTACCGGGTCAGTGACTCTGACTCTTGTAGGAGTCAGTTCCCCAGGAAGACTTGCGGGACTCCCCTCTCCCATCCCTCCAGAGGCACTGGCTGGGCACAGGCAGGCCTTCCCATCTGTCTCATGGGCGCTTCAGCTGGTGCCCTGTCCCTGTGCTAGGCACGGGGAGGTGGCGCTGACAGCACCCCTGTGTGTCTTTGATGATGATGATCACGGTGTTTTTGTCATAGTCGCTCAGAAAACAGGCGCAGGTGCAGGGCTGCCAGACAAGAGCCCACAGGTGCACTCCCTGGTCGGGGGTCGCCCAGCGCCCACTGAGCTTCGGGCTGGCATCTGGAAGCGAGCAGATGGTTTCTAGAGACGCGTCTGCGGTAGGAGAAGCAGGTAGTCAGGTCCCGATGTTGCTCTTTACCCCTCCCACCCTCTTCCCCATCACATAATTAACTTAGGTAAAAATCGAGTTACTGTGCTGAGCAGTATCTGCATGCATTTCGTGGGCCTCCAGGTGGGCCCAGTCAAAGACCCTTAGAAGTTTAACTTTCAAAGTTTGGCCATAAATAATTTAGCCGACTTATCACAAGTGAACTGATTGATAATGTTCCTGTCTAGGCCGCTTCTTTCTGAATGGGGAGCAGAGGAAGGACAGACACAGCTTCCCCGTTGTTTCCTCCTCCAAACTCAGGACAGCTGCAGAAGCCACCTCTTACCCGCTCTGTCGGGCAGGACACTTGTGCGGGCTCCTACCGGACCTCGTGGCATGCTCTCAACTTTTTCCATTACTTCCAAGAGCCACGGGCACTGTGCTTTCAGCTTAGAAACCCATATGGAAATTGTAACGAGGGGGAGCGGTGTCATCTGAGACGCACCGTGACTGCGGAGAGCTCCGCCGGCTTTGTTGGACAGACACCATGTAAAGGAAACTGCAAGGTTCCAGGGTTAAACATCTGGCACAGGGTCTGAGCCTGACCTCCGAAGAGAACATGCCTGAAACAGATAAAGCACATGGAACTCAGACCCCCAGGTGCTCCAGCTGGCAGAATCAACACCTTCCTCTTTAACCCAAGTACCACCACCCACACCTCCACAAGAGAAACAAAGGTTACTTTCAGGGCTATAAAAGCCTACACCTCGGGGTAGGGGTGACAGAGAAAAGTGAAAAGTTCAGGAGTGAGTGAGTAGAGGAAGATAAGAGGGAGGAAAGGGGTGTGGATGGGAAAGTGGGGGACAGCTTGCCAACCCCTGTATTAGTCAGGGTTCTGCAAAGGAACAGGACTAGTAGAACGAATTGCCGCACCAGCTTCCTGGGTGACTCCGGCTGCCGTCAAGCTGACAAGGGTGAGCATCGCAGTCCCCCCGGCCCCTGCAGAAGCAGAACAAGTGTGTGCGCTGTGACTAGCAGCAGAGCCGGAAAGGGTGTGTGAGTGGGGGTCTTAGAGGGCAAAGCCACGGAAGCTGAAGCAGGGCTTTCTGTCTGAGTGCTGGCTCCCAGCGCCCCAGCCAAGCGCCACTTAGCCACCCTGCACCCTAGTGGCTTCACCAGGCCCCAGATTTTAGCCTGGCACCTTGGAGAACGTGACAAAGTGATGAGCTGGTGGGGGGGATGTTTTGGTGGCCCAGCGGTCCTCCAGGTGGGTCCAGTCAAAGGTCTCAGGAAGGCTCTCCCTGTTCCCAGGAGCAGAGGGTAGGCAGGAGAGAGGCCTGGGACAGGCAGGGACTAACCCAGAATGAAAACAGTAACATAGTCGGTTGGTGTTCCTGGGGATAGACAGAAAAGGTAGGGGCACACCACCCAGGAAACCACCTGCCATTATAAGGGGACTGAGGAAGGGAAGGAAATTCACAGTGGACAGAGGATAGGCACAGCGTGAGTGCCAGTCAAGCACGAGGCCCTTGGAGACTGATCCTTCACTGCGTTGTCTCTGAGAACTATTCTGTGCCCTCAGAGACACTAGCAGGCTTGTGCATGGGTGTGTTGGTCCAGCTGTTCCTGCCTGACCCTTCAGACTACAGGGGAAAGTGTGTGAAAATCAGCTGCCATCACGTGCCACTCCCAACTCTGCTGATCGTACACAAGAACGTAGAAACCTGGAGGGACCGTGTATGTTATGGCTGGTGTCTAGGCGTCTAGGCATCCCCCAAAAGCCTCGTGCAGTCATAGGTGGGACTTTTTCAGAAGTGGCGCGTCTAGAGTGTGTGACACTGGGATTGCTTCATGGTGTAGTGCTAGGCTCAAAGGCATTAGGATTAAGGGCGTGAGTGCTATCCTCCCTGAGTAGCCTGGATAAAATATAAGAGATAGAAAAGGCTGTGGTCAACCCTTGCTTGCTCTTGCCTGCTTGCTTGTTATGACTTCTTTCTCCTCCGCATGCCCCTCTGCTATGCCGCCCTGCCTTGGAGCCAGCCAGCTATGAGCTGAAAGGCCCATGAACTGTGAGCCAAATACACCTTCCTCCTTTAACTCTGGGTGCTGGGTATTCTGTCACCGCAGTGAGACGCACGGTAACAGCTCCATTTTGATTCTGACCTCTTTCACACTAATCTCTACCCTTAACTATCTTATCTATTGCTCTGTGTTAGAAGGGCTATCTCCCCCCTCCCTAATAGCAATCCCCAATGTTTTGTTATATTTTTTAGGGTTCTTACACAAACAAGAATAGCAAGAAAACTAGAAAGAACTGTCTCTGAGACAGTTTGAGAATCTTTATGAAAAAGCAGTAGAATATATATCAGATTTACCTGCGGGTAAGCATCAGAAATTAAGGGCAGAAATGCGTCGCCGTCATCATATTCCAGAAGCTGTTGTTAGCTAGTGGTAGTGGATTGGGTGGGAAACAGATCAATATTTTAGGCAAAAAGGAACTGGTTGTATAAGATTTTCTTCGGGGAATGCTGGCAATTTTTCATCACTTAATTTGACTTATGTGAATTAAATGCACACAGAGGCAGGTAGCTGGGCCAGTTTGTGTAAGAACATTTGAAGTAGCTGGGAGTCAACTGTCCCTTCATGGCAGATATAGCAACCCTTGTGCTACACTTTTAAGAATTATATGCCATTATTTCTAAGAGGCACATTTGTTCACAATCCGAGGTCTCTTACCATCAACGCCACCCGGGGGTCCCTACAGGCCTGGCTGGGGGCCCCATGCGCTTGCCTGGGCCTCCCTGTGCAAGTGGACATAGGCATCGCCATTCACACTTGGCACATCAGCTGAGCTGGGACCCTTGTTGGCACTGTAACCGTGGAGCTGAGTCAGTTTACCATTTTATCCTTTTAAAAAAAAGTGTGGTGGCACGTGCCTGTAATCCCAGCAGTCGGGAGGCTGAGGCAGGAGGATCCTTGCAAGTTCAAGACCAGCCTGGGCTACACAGTGAGCTCAAGGCCAGCCTGAACTGCACAGTGAGACCCTGTCTCAAAAAGACAAAAATAAAGTGTATAGTTCAGTGCAAGCGTGGAAGTACATTTGCCTTGTTGAGCAGCCATCCACACGGGCATCTCAGAACTTTCCGTCATCCCGGCTGAAACTCCGTATCCACTGAACAATACCCACCACCCCATTCTCCCCTTCCTCTAGCCCCTGGTGCTATGGTTTATACCTAGATGTCCTCCCAAGCCTCACGTGCTCACAGGTGGGGCCTTTGGGAAGTGATTGTGAAGCAGTTAATTTTGGACACACTGAGCTTGAGGCCTCACAGCACTGAGGCATGAAGTCCAGAAGCAAAAGGAGAAGTTGGGGGAGTTTTATGGGGAATGAAAAGAGTGAGGCTGTCGGTGTCTCTAGGAGGGGACCCGAAAGGTGGGTTTCTCACGTGGCCCCTCAGTCGGAACTCGTTATGGGTGAGCGGAGCCCAGGGATCTGCACACATGTAATGGCCTCCTGTCACAGGCGCTCTGTGACTGCAACGGCCGGTGGGCACCCAGGCTCTCTAACCCAGCTACTCAGCATGTAGGCTTTCAGGAAGCCGGGATTTTAAATAAAAGGTGGTTATTCGAGTTCCTCAAAACCCAGGAGCAGGGTAGGGAGTGGCCACAAGTCCCTTTAGAGGGGAGGAGGCTGCACCGCACATGGCCGGAGGAAGTTCACCCCTGGCTCAAAGTCCTAGTTCACGGCCTGGTCTTGTTTTAGTTCCTGGCAGTATGCTTCTCCCCTGGCTCCCTCGCAGGCTCTTCTCTTAGCTGACTGCCTTACCCAGAAGACAGCTACGCGCACTGTTTTCTACAGTGGGATCACGGGAGTGCGGTGCTGGTTCTCGGATGAGTTTGTAGCTAGATGTGATGCTGGGGCGGGGCGTGGCTGGGAAGAGGTCACTGGGGGTGTGGCCCGGATGGGGGCATCTTCCTCCGACTCCCTCCTTCCTAGTCTCTGCCCCCACCACCCCGTGCATGGAGCAGCGCTCCTCTGTGACGCCCCTCTGCTGTGCTGCCCTGTCTCGGAGCCAGCTGACTATGGACTGAACCTCTGTACCCCGTGAGCCAACTTCAGACCTCTGCTGTGTAAGCCGTGGGTGGCGGGATTCTGTCCCAGGGATGAGGAAGGTGACTGAGGCGCCTGGTCATCACCACTCTTCTTCATTTCCTCTCCGAACTTGATGACTGGAGACTCTTTTTAGGGGTGGAATCACACAATCGTTTACTTTGTGACTGCTACTTCATTTAGCACGATGTCCTCAAGATTCATCCGTAGTGTAGCAGGTGCCAGAATTTCCTTTCTTTTTAAAGCTCAATATTTCACTGTAATGGTGGCGCACGCCTGTAATCCCAGCACTCAGGAGGCTGAGGTAGGAGGATGGTTGCAATTTGAGACCAGCCTGGGCTACAAAGTGAGCTCAAGTCCAGCCTGAACTGCATAGCGAGACCCTGTCTCCAAAAAAAAAAGTATATATATATATATATATTTCATATTTTATATCTATGCATATATATATTTTGTTGTAGGCATAGCCACACTTTATCCATCCTTCTATCAGTGGTGTGTAATTCTGTGTTTCTGTGTGTGGTGCTGAGTACTGAACCCAGCGCTTTGTGTATGCCAGGCAAGTTCCATCCCATTGAACTACGTCTTTGGTCTTCACAATTCTTTAAAAAAGAATGGCTTTAATACCTGGGCTCCGTGGCCTGTATCTAATTCCCAGGTGCTTAAAAGGCTGCAGCAGGAGTATCACACGTTTGAGCTCAGCCCAGGCAATTTCATGAGAAATGATCTCAGTCAAACAATAAAAAGGGCTGGGGATATAACTGCACACACTCCTTGGGTTCAATCCCCAGTACCATAACAACAAATATAGAAACAAAAAATTGTTTAATGAGGGCCAAGAACGTAGCTCAGCGTCACAGCACCTGCCTGGCAAGCACGAGGCCCTGAGTTCTACTCCTGGTACCAAAAAAAGTGTTTAATGAAGTAGAATTGGCATAAAGTAAAATACACATATTCAAAATATACTATGTGTGTGTGCATGTGTGTATCTCTTTCTCTACAAATATCCATAAAAGCATTACAAGAATAGGAAAAGATCACTTTAGGATAAGGTGTTAAAAAGTCAAAAAGTGCAGAAAATTCACAGAAGTGCGGCAGCAGGGGATAGAATTTCTATTAGAGAGAGCAAATATTCATTGTTGGAGCCATGATCACATTACATAGCAATCACATTACAAGTGCTTTATAGGACATAAGAAGTTAACTGTCTTATACTTATGAGGCATTAAAACTTGTACTTTAGTCTTGAGACTGGTCCAAACCCAAAGTTATTTAGGGGTATCATACCTTGTTGGAGACTGGTTCTCATGGGGAGTATTTTTTTTTTTTTTTTTTTTTTTTTTTTGAGACAAGGTCTCGCTATGCAGTTCAGGCTGGCCTTGAGCTCACTTTGTAGCCCAGGCTGATCTCGAACTCGCAATGATCCTCCTGCCTCAGCCTCCCGAGTGCTGGGATTACAGGTGTGCGCCACCATGCCCAGCTGCAGGGAGTATTTTTGAAGAGATCAGTAATCAGGTTGGATGTGCCCTACACAATCCACCAGAAATCAGTGCTGGACAGCATCTGCTTCTCCATTCATTTCCATTGCCAAGGCAGAAAAAATGGCCAGGTTCTTCAGAACGAGTGTCAAGGCCCTGGCCCGGCCTTGTGACTGATCAGGCAGTGGGTGAGCTGCCAGTAAGGAGTTGGCCAATAGTCTGTTAGACACTTCCTACCGCCTCTGAACGGAGCTGCTGCATTTCCAGAGACTTTGAATTCACTTGAGTCAAAGCAAAACCACAAGTGTAGGAAGGGCCGACCCAGGGTTCTTCAACGGCCTGAGCGTAACATTGTCAATCCTAAAGGTGAGAGAGGGAGCCGGGCAATCAGCCCCGGTGTGCAGAGAAGCACAGAGTAAACATCCTAAGTGGCCAGATGCTTTGTGTCCAGCTGCGGTGACGGGGTTTGTTCCTCCTTAGAGGTGTGGAAGAGAACGGTCCGTCTTACCGCAGCCAGCAGCCGCTCAGAGGAGAGGAAAGGGAGTGACTGGGAAAGGATGTGATTCTGGTTGCCACCACCAACTCTTTGAGCTGCGTGCGTCCCAGGAGAAGCCCAGCCCAACCACGCAGGAAGGGACCCTTCCAGGTCTGCAGATCCCTGGTCCGCTGCCCTAGACAGCCCTGCTGATACCCCAGTACCAGTCCAGGCTGGGGCATTTCACGTGCTTTTGAGCCGGACCATCAGACTGCGCCTGTGTCCCTTTGCCACCCCCGACCTCCTGTCCCGGCCCTTTCGCGCACACCTTGTCCAGCAGGAGGAAACTGTGACTCAGCAGAATGAGTACGCGCCCTGTATTTATTTCTCACGGGTTCGGGTCTGCACTGAGTTGGTTTGAGAACACTTCATGGGCTTTGCCTGAACTGTGAGACGTGAGACAGCGCCCGCCCCTTGATCACCTTTCTCCTGCTGGGTGAAAGGGCAACTCTGCCAGGCCCACCGGTAGATATTTGTGGCTTCCTTGCTGGCTTCTGGGATTTAAGCGCAGCACTTGGGATGAAGGTGATTCGTCCAGATCACCTGGATGGGGGTGCCACTGTGTGGTCGACTCCCAGCCTGAGAGCCTCCCTGTGGCCTATCCCTCTGTCCCCGCTGCCAGTTTCCGCCAGTGACATCAGATCTGATTGTTTTTCTTTTAACAAAATAGTCTGATTTTGAAAGAAATTTATGAGCATTGCCTGCTGCCTGGAAAACCCCTAGCCTCTGAGTAGCACGTGTAGTTAAGATCACACTTAGACAAAATGCTCAGTAAATGGGCAAGGGAGTTCCTGCTGCACTGAAAAAGATTTTTATGTCCTACAGGTTAAATAGACAACCCTTATTAAAAAACACAGGTGAAATATTTTTGGAGAGATCTGTCTTGGAAAGCAGATGGCTGGATGGTGTTAAGAGCAGCATTAGTTTGTTAGAAACCTGCTACTGCCTTTGAACAGATGCTGCAGTTTCTGAAAAGGTGGGGAAAAAAAGACGAGTAGCCTATTTTTGCAGTATCTTATTCTCTGACACCCACTCAAGGGTTACCTAATAAAATAGGGCACAGCCCCTCAGCCTTTATACTAGTGACATTTTGGGCTGAGCACATGCTCTGGGGGGAGTCCGTAGGTAAACCGTAGGGTGCTTACCAGCGTCCTTGGCCCCCACCCACTAGATCCAGTAGATGCCCCATCCAGTCCAAAATGTTGACCAAAAATGTCTGCAGACAATGTCAAGTGTTACCCCCGCTGGAGACGTGATGATCTGGGAGATTTGAGTGTGCTATTTGTTATTAATTTAGAGCAGCCTTTACTTGAATGTGCTGCTGGTTATTAATTTAGGCCATAAACTCAGTAGAGTTGCATGTTAGCTCGCAGACCTTTGGGTTTTTGTGTTTTTTTTTTGGTATTTCTCCGGTACCGGGAACCGAACTCACGACCTTGCGCTTGCCAGGCAGGCGCTTTGCCACTGAGCTAAATCCCCAGCCCCTCACAGACCTTTGGTAGACATGAACAATATCTTCCCGGCAGAAGAGATCCCCCTGAAGTAAAGGTTTCACATCACCCTATAGGGGGCAGTGATGGCAAACCTTCTAGAGGCCAGCGCCCAAATTGCAACCCTAAACCCACTTATTTATTGCAAAGCGCCAACGCTGCCATTAAACCTGAATACTGAGGTTGTAGTTTAGAAAAAACAACTCATGCATTGACAGCTTTTGTCTTAAAAGAAAAACCCAGTGATAGAGCTTTCAGTGATACAGACAGCTTTTTATTGAAAGGTAAAGGTTTGCACTTGGCGTGCCTTTTGTGTGTGTGTGTATGTGTGTTTTTGAGACAGGGTCTCACTATGCAGTTCAGGTTGGCCTTGAGCTCGCTCTGTAGCCCAGACTGGCCTCAAACTCACAATGATCCTCCTGCCTCAGCCTCCCGAGTGCTGGGATTACAGGTGTGCACCATCACGCCCGGCTTGGTGTGCTTTCACAAAACTAATGTCATCTTTGCTGCCGTATTACGGATGCTGATAATTTGTCAAACCTTGGCCGGGGCGACTTGGCTCACACACTGACAGAGAGGGCTCTGCGTGCCTGCCGTGGCACTCAGGCCAGAGGTTCGCCACCCGTGCTATGGCACATTACTCAGTTATGTGTCTAGCCTGGGAACTTTAACCTTCCTTTACAAATGTCTGCAGATATCCATTTTCCCAGTTTCTTGGAAGCAGTCTTAGTGCCATACTGCTTCTTTTATTCATCGGTGAGAAGAGTGAATTTTTTTTTTTTTCCTCCAGTACCGGGAACCGAACTCACGACCTTGCACTTGCCAGGCAGGCGCTTTGCCGCTGAGCTAAATCCCCAGCCCCTAGAGTGGATTTTTGACATGCTCAGTGTATGTTTGTAGAAAGAATCATGATTTTAACATTCGGGAAACTTACATGAGTTTTACACGAGTGACTTTTCCTTTCTGGTCTGGTGTGATTTCAGGGTCACCAGTGTGGACCTAGGGTCTGAAGGCGCCTAGCTTTCAGCAATATGGCTCCCGAAGGTCCCCAACCCCGCCTTGGAGGTGCCGTCAGACTCTCCAGTCTCCCCCTGCCCTTGCGCTGTCACTGGGGAGCCCTCTCCGCTGGGCCCTCAGGGTCTTCCGCGGGGCTCCTCGCTCCCCGGCTCTTGCTGCTGCCTTCTGTCCCTGTCAGCTCTGCCTCTGGCCGGGGCCAGGGTCCCAGGACCCAGAAGGCCTGGGTGGGAAGAGCTGGCTTTTCAGGCTCAGGCTCCCCATTTCCACCCACTCAGGAAACAGATCCCGAAAAGCCAAAGGTGGGCAGAGGTCTCTGAGAGACAGGGCAGTGTTCTTAGAGACCAGGAGTCAGGTTGAACATGCCCTAGGCATGCCATCGGAACCGGCTTTGGGTGTAACCTGAACGCTGTCTGGTTCGCCGTTCATTTCCACGGCCACGTACAGAGCAGGAAGTGTTTCCGGGGACAGGCGAGGGGAACGGGGTGCCGGTGAATCTTGTGCCCGTCTGCAGCCCCCAGGGCCCCCGGCATGAGTGCACCCTGCTTTCACCTCTGCAGGCTGCGCCGGCCCGTTCTGGCGCCCGCTTGGCTGTGACCTTGTCTTTCCCTCAGACTCCTTTCCGAAGGCTGTGTGCATTTCACTGTCCTTTTACTTCCTCTAAGCGCTGGTCTCCGCCTTCACTGACGCTCCTGACTTCTTTCTCTGATTCTCCCACAGGGAGCCAACGCGTGTGTTAGGCTCTCAACTGCAGTTCTTTTGCTCCTCACGGGTGGTTGGATTAGCGTGCTCCAAGAGGCCGTTTATTTGTGTGTGATTGCACAGACTACAACAAACACTACCTGTTTTTTTCGGGGGAAGACAGGAACTTGATTAGAAGCCACAAGAGTATCTTATTCAAATAGCACCCGTGGTGGTGCTGTTTAAATGCGACCAAGATTAGAAGTTTCCTAATAGAGGTTGTAAAATCCTGTGTATTATACCAATTAAGATTGACTTGTTTGCTCTCTACTTTATGAACCGGATTATTATTTCAGCCACAAAAATCACGGGCCGTGTGTGATTTTCCAAAGCTTTATTTCAAAGCTATTGCTATTTGATTCTAGCATAATCATTACCTTTCCTATTTCATTCAGGATGTCAGTATGTATCCTAGAATGGATCTGAAGTTGAGGTGTAAAAAAACATCATAAAAACTGTCAAGAGAAAACGTGAGTGGATTTTGCTATGACGGCGGGGCAGTTTGAAGCGCAGGAGGAAAGGACCAACCACAGAAATAAATCCGACACTCCGGTGGTGCTCACCGAAGCAGAGGCCTTGTCCAGGTGTTCTTTACAGCAGAGCGGGGCGCTGAGCTCAGGGCGCTCCAGAGTGAGGGCGAGGATGCCCCAGCCAGGGGCGGGCACACCGGGCTGCAGGGGCTCCCTCCGCAGGGCAGCCTGGGTCCAGGCCCAGAGCCTGGTTTCCGGGAACCGAGGCACAGAGAGACACGGCTGAGTGCGCACGGACAAGGACAGGCACCGGCAAGGCCACGATGTCCGCTCTTTCCTTGCTGCTGGTCTGACCATCTTCTCTGGGCCCTTCAGGCCTGCCGCTTCCTCCAGGGTGTCCTCCCAGATTGCCTCTGCCCACAGGCGCCCCAGCACTTTTGCGCTGTTACTCCTTGCCCCGTGTCAACTGTGTCCCGGGCCCCCGGCTGGGACCCAGGAGCTAAGACAGCAGAAGCAGGAGCGGAGTGGGTGTCTCCCAAGGACAGGAGGAACTTGGGCTTCCTAGGGGCACCGCGACAGGGGCTCTGGGTCCCCACCGGGCCATGCAGATGCAGCTCCCGCAGGTCCCCGGGACGCCCATCCTGGGCAGCTCAGCACCGAGGAAGGCGGCCACTCGCTTTGAGGGTCTGTGACCTCACACTGTGGAAGCGTGGAGGGCGGGGACAGAGGTCGCACCAGCTCCTGCGGGCCCGGCAGGGCACAGATTCTTCCTGCGGCGGCCTGGCCCGAGGCCTCTGGCGTCTCATCCTGAAGCGTGGAAATGACCCCAGCCGGGGAGCTGGGGGTTCAGGGAGGGCGCCTTTGGGCTGGGGTCTGGGAGAGCAGGGACTTCCTCAGGGTGTGCAGAGCCGGGAGCACTTCAGCTTTTGTTTCTTAAAACCCAGAAAATAGAACTCTCTCTCTCTCTCTCGCCTTCCACCAGTAAAACACAGCCCAGCCCTGTTCACACAGATGTACACGAGAGGTGGAATAAGAAAAGTCACAGTCAACTTCCACAGTCCGAGACAGCACTATTCTGGTTTGCGTTTCCTAAGATACCTTTTTTTGGATTTTTGAGACTGGTTTCACCCTCTAGTTCAGGCTGGGCTTGAATTCACTATGTAGCCCAGGTGATCCTCCTGCCTCAGCCTCCTGAGTCCTGGGATTGCAGGAGGGCTCCACCACACCCCGTTCAAGATAATTTTAAAATAACCTTTATAAGATGATAAATGGCAAAACTGGTGAAACAAAAGAGGGAACTGAAAGCCAGCAGGAATCATACAGCCCAGGTACTGTGGCTAAAGCACCAGGGCATTACTCTGCCCAATTCTTCCTGAAACGTATTTGCAAGTAAGAAAAAAATGTGGTCATGGTGCTGTGGGGGTAGAGTTGGTAGTAGAAGGAGGAAGATTTGGTCCTTCTGTTCCTTACTCTGCAGCCGTAGACTGGCTTCTCTTTATTCCTCTGAAACAGGTGTCTTTTTGTTTTTCTTTTTTAATATCTATGATTCTAAATGTCTCTGAGTAGGAAATCGCTTCTGAATGAATCAGGAATTTGTGAATTGCACTTGTGTCAAAGACCTGAACGTCTAACAAAAGAAACTATTTCCCGTATAAATGAAAGACAGAAGTAGGCCGTCCAGCAGTAATGAAGAGGCTCCAGGATATTATTATCTTTCGGTTCATGGCTTCCAGTCTCAGTGTTGCCTCCTGGGTCCTATGTAGCTGCTGGAGTTCCAACCATTTCATCTATATTTATGGTAATGAAGAAATGAATGGCTTCGCTTCTTTCTTTTAAGAACTTTCCCTGGAAACTCCATATTATGCTGTCAGTTGTATTATTGCTTTATGATTTTTATATAGCCAAATCTCTTTCGTTTATAACTTTATGATCTGGGTATGGTATTAAATAGACCTTCCCAACTCAGGTATTCTAAAAAATAGTTTACACATTTTTTTCTGGAAATTTTAGGACTATCTTTTCTTTTTAGATTTAAATATAAAATGTATTTGTGTTTGTAGTATGAGGTAGGGATCTAGCCTTCTTTTTTCAAATGGCTACCCTAAGGGGACATTACCTCTTGTAGCCACTGGTCAAGATCCTTCCCTAAACAATTCCCTGGACGAGGTACCTGGACATATTCTTATTGTTTCCATTCTGAATGTTGCTTCCTAGCAACACAACAGGAGGCAACTTGGTGTCTTACTTCTAGAAATTTATTATTTTTTATTAGTACATGTTCGCCATACATAATGATCACATTGCCGGTCGTGGTGGCACACTCCTGTCACCTCAGCACTTGGGAGGCTGAGGCAGGAGGATCGTTGTGAGTTTGAGGCCAGGCTGGGCTACAAAGTGAGCTCAAGGCCAGCCTGAACTGCATAGCGAGACCCTGTCTCAAAAAGACAGGAAAAAAAAACCAACCCACCAACATAATGATCACGTTCATCATGGGGAATGTGTAACTGTACATACTGTACCTTAATTCTTTTTTATTCCCACTCCCCTCCCCTTCCTTCAACCCCCTTTCCCCTCCCCGGTTATAAAAGCTGTTTCCATTTTATTCCTTCATTTTTCTTTTTCTAACATCCCTGTTTCTCTTCCTTCCCTTCCCCCTCACTCAGCCCTTGTTCCCCTTCCCATTTGAACAACTTCTTTTTGCTCCAAACATCTTCCCTCCATTTTGTTCCTTATTTGCTGATCCCTTGAGTTTCTCATACAAGAGAAACAATGTGATAATAAACTTGTGTTTCTGATGCATTTTACTTAAGATTATGGTCTCAAGATGCGTTTATTTTCCTAAAAATGCCTCCAGTTTATCACCCTTCTTTACAGCACAGTAGTACTCCATTCTGTATAAATACCACATTTTCTCTATCCACTCATGTGTTGATGGGCATATGGGCTGTGTTCAAGATTTAGCTGTGACAAATTGCGCTGCCATAAACAAGCATAGGCAGGTATCCCTGTGGTACGGTGCCTCTAACCCTTTCGGGAAGGGGAACAGCTAGGTCAAATTTTAGTTTTTTGAGGAATCTCCATACTGCTTTCTATTGTGGTTGCGCCAGTCGACACTCCCACCGAAAAAGGAGAAGGTTCTTTTTTTCCTGAGTCCTCCTCAGCGTTTGTTACTGGTTGATTTTTTATGATAGCCGTTCCTTCGGGGGTGAGATGGAATCTCAGTGTTGTTTTAATTCTCCTCTCTCAAATGACCAGTGATGTTGAGCATATTTTCGTGTATTTACTTGCTGTTTACTACACCTCCGAATTCTCTCTCCTAGTGCCGTACTTCAGAGAGTGTTTGCTCAGTAAAATCGATCCCTTTAATACTGTTTGCAATTCAGTTAGCTTCAGCGCTGCGGATCACGAGTTTGTGTCCGCTGTGCTTTAGGGAGTCTCACTTTGTTGATTCCAGGAACCAAATTTCCAAGACTTCGATCCGAGGGCCCCCGGGGAGGGGGTGGGGCTCTGAGGTAGCCGCTCACTTAGGAAATGCTCACGGTGAATCTACTTCCTGCAGTGTCTTGTGCTAGCTGCTGTGAGGGAGGCACAGCGGGATCAGAACTGCTTCCTGTCCTCCCGGAGCTGGGAACACTTCAGTGAGGACGGCTCTGTTTGGGTGAGCTCGAGGCGCAGGGACCGGAACATCACGGCCCTGTCTGGGCCTCAGCTGTGGGGCGCAGGGAGAGGCGGGCAGCCCAGCCTTCGCAGAATGGGGTGCACCATCCATGGGGCAGGGGGAGGAAATGGGTAGGAAAGGGGGCTCCTGTGAGTAGCCTTCGAAACACGAGCAGAGAGAGGAGCAAGTTGGGAGACGGATGTTCCTTCTCAGTTTTGCCAGTTTCCTGTACTTCCACTGAGAAAGTGCTTCTTGAGTTCTGTGATTTTTGGTGTGGTTTTGTTTTCTCCTTTTTCTGTTTATCTTTATTAGTACATACTTGCAGCACGTAATGCTCACCTTCCTGTGGAGTTGGCACATGGACACATCTCCACTCCTTTTTCCGTCCCCCTCCCACCATCTCGATTCCCTTCCCATCTCTCTACTTCCGATGACCTAGTTCTTATTTTGCTCTTTATTGATAATTTGGGTGTCTTTTTTTGAGACATGGTCTCGCTCTGCAGTTCCGGCTGGCACTGAACTCACTTTGTAGCCCAGGCTGGCCTCAAACTAGAAGTGATCCTCTTGCTTCAGCCTCCCTAGTGCTGGGATTCCAGGCATGTGCCACCACGGCCGGCTCCAATTTGGGTTTCTTGAATAAGAGAAACCACATGATATCTAAGCTTGTGGGTCCAATTTATTTCACTTAACATTATGGTCTCAAGGGGCATCCATTTTCCTACAGATGACTCAGGTTTATCTTCCTTTATGGAGTAGCGCCCCACTGTGTGTAAGCGCCATATTTTCTTTATGCATTTATCTATTGATGGACGTAGAGGCTGCTTCCGAGATTTAGCTGTCATGAGTTGTGTGGCTGCAAGTGTGGGTATGCGCATTTCACTGTAATAGGATACATAACTTGGGAGATGCCTGGAGGGGAACAGCTGCGTCAAATGGATTTTCTAGTTTTAGTCTCTTTCCCCCCCGGGCCGGGGGTAGCGGTCCAGTAGAGCCCTGCAGGAACTTCGGGCGCAGACAGTGGGAGGAGGTCTAAGGAGGAACAGCAGGGTGCTGCTGAAGTGACAGCCACTCCCTCATGCACCTCATTTCACAGCCCTCACTTCACAGCAGTCGCTCACTCCGGGTCTGTTAACCACTTCTCTGTGACCAGAGATAATAAGCCCATATCCACCAAGAGCCCCGAGCTGGAGTTCAGAACACACCTTCGCGTCTCCTTCGGCACTTCAGTCTCCCTCAGACCCCAGTTCCAGCCTAAGCAGCAACGCGTTAACTTGGGTTTCTCATTTATCTCTTCTCACTTACTGCCTCTCTGTTCCTACTCTTTTCTCTAAAGGTCACAGGATGACCCCACTCACTAGTCATGGCACTTGATACCCACGGCCACCACTCGACAAGTGGCCTTTCTTGTTGTGGAAAGCCTTGGAATTCTGATGATACCTATGATTATAAGTGCTAAGAGGAAACAGAGATTGTCAGTGACCTTGGAGCTGACACACAGCAGAGTTAAATGCTACCATAATAAATAAGTAAGGTAGCCAATTTCAGTTTTAAAATGGTTAGATCCCTGAGGCCTGGGCCCTTCTCTGACCCTTTTTTGGGGACTGTAGAGTCCCCTGAGCTCCCCCGAGGTTAACACTAAACCCCAGTGGCTTCTCCCAAATGTACCCTGATGACCCTGGTTTTCCTCTTCTTCACAACTGATGCGTGTAGTCCTTCAAAGCTATTTGTCCAATAGACAGGCTAAACTCATGATGAGAAGGAAAGGATTTAGGGGTCTTGGGAGGAGTTTGCCATTTCAAAAACAGCATCATAGTAGTAGTCTGAGAGAAAACTCCCTTATACTTACTAGTATCTGGTTTAATGTTGGTTTTGCTTTGGATATTTGAGAGAGGTGAATGCCCATCTTTTTAGTATGTGGACCTCTAAATAGCTTCATGCAGTCCTGGGCTTTTGGAAAAATTTGCCCCGAGGATCATCTGGCTCTCTCTTTGGACCTCAGCAGTGGGCAAGGAACCCTAAAGAAGAGCCTCATGCTCCAGGTCTGGGTTTCTGCCTGGGATCCCACTCAGTGGGGGAATGGGCCCTTTCTCTCTCTTGCCAATGTCCCACCTTCACGTCAGGGCCATCATGGAATTAAGGGGTAGAACCTGCTGGTCACCTTTCCAAGTGCTTGCCTGACCTCAGCACACTGTATGAGCCTTGATCTTTCTGTTTTCATTTTCAGACATTCTCTTCTGTCTCTTCCACTTATTACTGGGAGGCTGACAGAAGACAGAGCCTGTGGAATGGGGTCAATAGAAGTAGGGGTGCTGATGACCTTCCGTGGCTGTCTTGTGTGACAGCACTGGAGACAGTGTAAACAATTCCCTCATCCAGAGGCAACTGTTAACTCTGACTAATCTCCATCATTACCTTCTGTCCTTAGATGAGGCCGATCCTCCACACTTGGCTAAATGATACTGAAGTCAGGCGCTGGGGAAAGACTGGCAGGCCAGGGGCGGGACTTCCTGTTGTGATTATCACCCACTTCCGGTTTCCTGAACATCTATTTCCGGTATCATGCGTGACCACATCGACTGCTGCCTACCTCACTAAAGCTGTTTAAGGTGGCCGCAATAGCTGGCAGATCGCAGTGTCTTGGTCTGTGTGGCAGTCTGTGAGGCCTGGGTACCTCCCCAGAGGTCCTACTTTCATCTTTTTGGGGCCCCTCAACACACATGTTAAATTAGGTAATGTCCCGTCGTAACCTTAATTCCTTCAGGCTCACTGGCGGCTGCTCCCAGCAGCTGGTACAGCCGAATAGTTCGACCCCGTCGCCTTCTCCCACCGTCTCAGTCATCTGCTTCATATGTAGTTACGTGCTTTGTGTGACGTCGCTGCAGATGTTGTAGGAAAGCCGCTCTTAGGAAGACAGTTGTGGGTGGGACAGGGAAGGCGGACCCTTTCTGAACTCTAGATTCTCAGACGTTTGTGAGGGAGATCTTTATACTCTGGACCCCTGTAAATGTCTTGTTTTCTCCCTTTCCCTTCTCTTCTTCCTGCCCACCCTCCACGTTGAGGAAGAGAAAAGAGAAAGCGTGGAAAGCGCTGGGCCCAACACCAGCCCTTCCCCAGAAAATGCCCTCTGAATACTTGTATCACCGAGGCTCCCCTTTCCTGCCTCTAGACAGACTTTAACCGTTCTACCGCAACCTCTACTGACCTGGAACGACACATTCTCGCTCCTTCCCTGCTCCTCCTCTCTCCCTAGGGAGTGAGCCCAGGAGCTCACACAGGCCAGACAAGCACTCTACCACTGAGTCACATCCTCAGCCCCCAGAGATTTTTAGCAATTTTTTTGGAAGCAATTTTCTTTGAAGAATGAATTCTGGCTTTCATTGATTTTTTTTTTTTTTTTAACCCCTAAAAAACAAAAGGAAAAACTCTTTAGGGTATTTTTAGTGCCTCTTTCTTGCGTTGCTAGAGAAACAGGAGGAGGAACTGGGTTACTCCCAAACAAATGGAGGCAGGGCACACCTGTTTGTTTCTGCGGTTCCTTGTTGGTTGGAGAGGGAAAGACTCCTAAATTCTTATCGGAGGAGCAACAGGTTCCTACGAATAGTTTTATGGCAGGAGATGATAGGTATGCACACTGGCTGTTGTGGCTGAAATGCTTGCTTGCTTTCAGATACTACCAGTGGCTTTTTCTCTGCCTCACTCTCCTCCCTGAGAATCTGCTCCTGAATGATGCATCTGAGCTTGCTTCCTTATCTGAGAGCGGGAAGCCTACAGGTGACAGAGATCCCTGCTGTTCTCTACCTTGCAGAGAATAAAGAGGAGCCTGAATCTGTTTCTTGGGTGTCTTGTGAGTGCCAGAAAATATATCTGGAAGCTTTAGAAGAAAGAAGGCCTTAGGATATGGTGTCTACGTTTCCTTCCATGGAACCCCACTGGTCTTTACTTGGAAACAGGATCATACCCTCACAAGAGATCTTCCTCAGGCTGAAAAGAAGGTGTTGAAGGTGAGAATGTTCTTTATTTTTAATTTTCCTCCTCTTAGATTCCCATAACTGTTATTACTAAGAGGATACAATTTTATGCTTAGAGACATAACAAGGGAAAAATAATCATTGCGATATGGACGTGTGACGTTTTGTTTTTCCCCCCGGTAGTATCTACTGGGTACCCTGTGTTACATTTAGAGAGTGGGTGTGGCTCAGTGGGACAAGCGTCAGGCTGTGGATGGGAAGACAGTGGGGGGAGTGGAGGGAAGTCCCACGTTTGCTTCTCATAATGTTTAGTATTCGGTAAGTTATTTGGCATCTGTTCTTCTGTTTAGAAAAGAGGCCCTGTAATACTGTATTTCAAGTTAATTGTGAAAGTTAACTGGAACTATGTAAAAAGAAGTATCTCTGCCCCGTCAGAAGTGCTCATGAAATACTGTACACACAGTTTTCTGTGCCAGTGTGGATATATATTTTAAATTTGATGAAGTATGTAAATGTTTAAAGTGTATTTTATGGATAATATCAACTTTGTACTTTTGTGTTTTTCAGGGCTGGGACTTGAATGCAGGGGTCACATGCAAGGTAGGAAATCACTCTACCACTAAGCTACATCCCCAGTCCCTTTTCAAATTTTATTTTGAGACAAGGTCTTGCTAAGTTGCCAAGGTCGGCCTTGGAACTTGAGGCCCTCTTGCCTTAGCCGCCCAAGTTGCTGAAATTGCAGGCATGCACCCTTGTGCCATTTGTGAAAGAGTTTTCCTAGACACCACATGTGACTACTGAATTATATATGTTGAAAGCATCTTAACATATAAATTGCCAAATAGAAGCAAGAAATGTATGTTTCCTTTTTAAAAATTTCTTACTTTTTTATGGCGCTAGGGACCTTTTGCATGTTAGACAAAAACTGTACCACTGAATCACACCCCTAGCCTGTACTTACGCTTTTAAAAAGACTTTAAGTTTCTAGAATTAGTGGTGAATTTCATCTTCAGACCCACTGAGATCTGGAGACTGCAGATAAGAGCTCTGTTCTAGGGTGGCAGGGGTTGGAGCAAGAGCAAGGAATGATGGGTGGGGATTTCCCCTAATTACACCTTAATGTCAGCAAGGGTTCAGCTGCTTTGCTGTCCGCTTCCTGATGTGGAGGTGGAGCCGGATCCTGATCCTGATCCAATGTGGTGGGTCAGCTAGTCCGCAGGGTCAGGTTGTAGAGCTCTAACAGGAAACCAGGTGTAAAAAATCTCCCAGGCAGGTCTTTGTTGAGCATGTTTGTGTAGAGAAGAAATACCTAGTTTGCTGTCAGTTTGGAGTTGAGCTTGACATTCCCGTGAATGCGCTCATGGTTAGTTTGTAACTGCAGGCATTTGGTTCCATCCAAGGAGCCTGTCCTCCTGCTCCCCGGTGTGCACTGGCCATGAAGATGATCCCATGGAAGAGATTCTGCCGGCATTATCACATGTGGGTTCTGGGCTTTTACATGGTGCTGGCCATTGTTGCTTTGAGACTTTCTCTCAGACTGAAGTGTGACTTTAATCAACTGTATTTGGACTCCAAGGAACTTCCCACTCAGTACTGTAGGAATATCGTGTACAGATCCCTGAAGTTGCCGGCAAAGAGGTCCATCAACTGTTCGGGGATCTCCAGAGGAGACCGGGAAGCAGTGACCCAGGCTGTCCTGAATAACCTGGAGGTCAAGAAGAAGCGGAAGCCTTTCTTGGACGCTGACTATGTCACTATGGCCGGAGACTGCGAAGACTTCAAGGCCAAAAGGAGGTTTGTGCAGTTCTCACTGAGCAAAGAAGAGTTAGACTTCCCTATCGCATACTCCATGGTGGTTCACGAGAAGATCGAAAACTTTGAGAGGCTGCTGCGAGCTGTGTATGCACCTCAGAACATATACTGCGTCCATGTGGACGAGAAGTCTCCAGAAACATTCAAAGAGGCGGTCAGGGCGATTGCTTCGTGCTTCCCAAATGTCTTCATAGCCAGCAAGCTAGTTCGAGTGGTTTATGCTTCCTGGTCCAGGGTGCAGGCCGACCTGAATTGCATGGAGGACCTACTGCAGAGCTCAGTGCCATGGAAATACCTGCTGAACACCTGCGGGACAGACTTTCCTATAAAGACCAATGCCGAGATGGTCCGGGCCCTTAAGATGTTGAACGGGAAAAACAGTATGGAGTCAGAAATACCAAGTGAATACAAAAAAACCCGCTGGAAGTATCACTATCTGGTGAAGGACACCTTGTACCTGACCAACAAGAAGAAGGACCCTCCCCCCAATAACGTAACCATGTTCACTGGCAATGCCTATATTGTGGCTTCTCGGGACTTCGTTCATCACGTCTTAAATAACCCCAAATCCCAACAACTGATTGAGTGGGCCAAAGACACCTACAGTCCCGACGAGCACCTCTGGGCCACCCTGCAGCGTGCCTCCTGGATGCCCGGCTCTTCTCCTTTGCACCCCAAGTACGACATCTCGGACATGACCTCCATCGCCAGGCTGGTCAAGTGGCAGGAACACGAGGGAGACGTCAGCCGGGGGGCTCCTTACGGACGTTGCTCCGGAATCCACCAGCGCGCCATCTGTGTTTATGGGGCTGGGGACCTGCACTGGATGCTGCAGAACCATCATCTGCTGGCCAACAAGTTTGACCCGAAGGTGGACGATAATGTTCTCCAGTGCTTAGAGGAGTACCTCCGGCACAAGGCCATCTACGGGGTTGGGCTGTGAGGCACGCTGCAGAGTGCTGCCCAGGGAGGCGGGTGTGCAGACACGCCAGAGCCTGGGTGTGGGGGACCAGGGCTCTGGACTCCGTGGCACCCCTAGAAGAAGGGGGCTGCAGATGTGGGTAAGTAGCTCTGCTGCCTGGCAACGTGCTGCCCTGCAGCAGCTGGACGTTGCCCCACCCCTCTCTTCATAGTTCCTGCGCTGACTTCCTCAGGGGGAATGAGGGCAGTTGCTGTTTGAGAGAGTGAAGGAGGCAGAGGGCTCCGGGCTTCAGCTGAATGTCTGCTGTCAGGTTTTCAGCTCCGCGGAGCTATGTTCCTGATAATTCTAGCCTTGGTAATGGCGGAGGCTTTAAAGGAAAGAAAGAGCCTTCACTTTGCTGCTGTTAACTTAAAAATAAATAGCTTCTGTTCAAAGCCCTGCCTCTGTGTTTTGTCTGATAAGCTAGAAATGGTATAAACAGATAAAATGTGTGAGACTTTTTCTCATAACGCTTGGTGACATTTAAAATCTCCAGTGGCTGGCAAGAGGGTTTCCATTATCCAAAGCAGTCCTGGCAAGCTGTAGGAACAGCAGACTCAAAAGAAGGAAGAGGAGCAGAGCCGATTCTTTCATTATTGAAAGCCCTCCTCATTTTGTGTCCATGGCCGGATTTGTAACTTTTCTCTAAGGGAAGATGTAGGTGATTTAACCAGTTCGACCAGCCATGCCCTTCTAGGAAAATCATGGTGCTGATTTTATCAGCTTCACAGCCAAAGCTTAATGTTCCATAACAGCCATCTAGGTAAAGTAGAATATAATTTATTAAGCAAACTGGAACACATTTTAGAAGGGGAAGGGGCTTTGCTCTTAATAATTATTCTGAGAAGAGCTGGGCATGGTGGCGCACACCTGTAATCCCGGCACTCGGGAGGCTGAGGGGTGAGGATCACCATGAGTTCAAGGTCAGCCTGGGCTACATAGTGAGTTCAAGGCCAGCCTGAACTACATAGTGAGACCCTGTCTCAAAAAGACAAAAAAACCAAACTAAAACAAAACAAAACAAAAAACCATGAAAAAACAAACCGTGTCTAATAAACCAGGATGTCTACTTATTTCACATTTAGGACCATGGAGTCAAAACCCCCTTATTTCATTATGTGAATGGAAAGGTCACTAATTGCAATGGTGCAGATTATACATTTTCTGGTGAGAGACAAATATATATTTATAAATTCCCCAACTCTCAAATGTTACTCAGTGGAAGTTTTCTTTCTGAAACCTCAGAGATGATTGTTGGGTCTTATTCATCCTCTTCTGTAATGAGCAAGGGATACTATAAAAATATAGGCATTGGCCTTTGATATCAGATCAGCTGACCTTCAGTATATGTTCTGGAAAAGTGATTCATATACAAGTTAATTTGTGTAATTTGAATGATGTTCTGATTAAACACCAAATGAGTTCAACTCAAATGAGTCATTAATGTGTTTCCTCATTGCTGACTGTCATTCCATCCATCAAGTTTTCTCTCAGTCAACAATCTACTTCTGCAGCCCATGAGCCTCTGAGAATAACCGCGTGACTCAGTGAATTTCCTTTTTTAACTTTGTGATCTCCCCCGCCCCCTTTTACCATTGTGTTCTCCTCGGATCATGGTGCTGGTCTCTACCAACCCACTGGTTGCACAATACTGACCGCGCTCGGGCCCTATTACAGAGGTGCCTGAGGTGGACGTGCCGCCCCGTGTGACGGTGCTTGGCCTTCCTCTGAGTGGGGTGGGAGGGAGAGTGCCGCCACCATGGGAAGGAGACAGAGCAGGGTCCCTGCGTGTGTGCCTTCTGAGAAAAGAACCCGGGCCTTTGGCCTCACAGTCATCTGGCTCTAAGAGCTTTCAAGAAGAGTAAGATAACTTTTCACACAAATAAACTTAAAAGAACGTCTGAACTTGTCATCTGGGGGGAACAAGTTACTGGAATTCTTCAAGCACTGAAATTTTCTCTAGAAATATATTCAGGTAAAGAGGAAATGTTCTTTAATGACATAGGGCCTTCATATCACAGGGCTCAGATTCCTCCCATGCTCAGTGAATTATAAAATTCATAGCTAAACCACCACGTCTGCTGTTTGTGCCTTCCACGGAGTCTTCCGTCTCTCTCACCTTTCTCTGGAAAGGAACAACCACCTCGTGAGCTGAGAGGCTGTGTTTGCATTACCTCTTGAGGCTTAAATCGCCTCATTGTTTCTGATTACGGGATATGACTGAGCATTGTTTTAATAACTATATTTCATTGCAAACTCTGTATTGTACTTCTTTTGGTTGAGTGAATTCTTTTTCAGTGCAGGGGATCAAACCCAGGGCCTTGCAGTGCTCTGTCACTAAGCCCCTGTAGCCATGAGCATTGTTTTTTCCTAAAGAGGAAGAAAAGACAGTTGATAACCTGTTTGGGGACATGTGACATAATTTAGTTGGCGAGGTGAAGTATTTTGATTGAAAATGGAGACTAATTCTTTGCCCACCTTAAGTACCTCAGCTGATACAAAGATCTACTTTTTTTTTTTTTCTTGTCTTTTTGAGACAGGATCTCACCATGCAGTTCAGGCTCATCTTGAACTCACTTTGTAGCCCAGGCTGGTCTTGAACTTACAATGATCCTCCTGCCTCAGCCTACTGAGTGCTGGGATTACAGGCGTGCGCCAGCACACCTGGCTCAAAGATCTATCCTTATTCTTCCATTCAGTGCATCATCTATTACGAAGATGAGTAAGATACAGCTCTTGCCTGTACGAGGATTGTTGTACTGATAAG
This sequence comes from Chinchilla lanigera, assembly GCF_000276665.1. Classification (NCBI taxonomy): domain Eukaryota; kingdom Metazoa; phylum Chordata; class Mammalia; order Rodentia; family Chinchillidae; genus Chinchilla; species Chinchilla lanigera. Next base: position 15,202,129 of record NW_004955450.1, on the reverse strand, counting down.
CAATGAAATCATTCACTCATTCTGCAAACGTGAATTGAGCTTTGCTACTGACCACACCTTTCTTTCCTCCCTCCCATAGACAATCCCAATCTTCAGAATGTCTTCAAATTAAACCTTCAAGTGTTGTCAGAATCTGGCCATTTTCTTCTTCTTTTTTTTTTTTTTTTTTTTCTTCCGGTACCAGGAATTGAACTCACAACCTTGCGCTTGCCAGGCAGGCGCTTTGCCGCTGAGCTAAATCCCCAGCCCCAATCTGCCATTTTCATAACTTCTATTGCTATTACTCCTAGGCTGAGCCCCTACTGCACAGTGCCTGAATTATGGCCAGAGCGTTCTCCTTCCTGGTTTCCACGGAGCCGGACTGTTCTTAACACAGCTGCCAAAGTCATCCCAGGAAGGGGTTCTCTACAGCAGAGTGTGGAGACACAGGTTTGTAATCTCAGCACTCTGGGAGACTGAGACAGGAGGATCGCAGCCTGGGCAACTGTCTCAAAGAAAAAACAAAAACACCAAAGTCGGCTAGGAAAAGTCAAAAGTAACCCCAAGGGTTTTGTCCTGGTGATGGAATTGTCATTAACAAAAAATGGGAACCTTCCGAAAGAACAGGTTTTAGGGGAAGATCAGTAGTCTGGTTCTGAAGGCCGGACATGTCCATTAGCCATCTGGGTAGAGCTGCTACCGAGATGGGTATGTTCTGGAGGCCAGAAGCGAGGAGAGGGTGGCCCTGTTGATCTGTTAAGTGAACGTCTGATCTGAGGGTCCCCGGGACTACATCACCTGCCAGAGCCGGCGCTGCCGCAGGAAGACAAGTGAGACACACTCTCTTGGAGCGGCGACACCTCCGGAACAGCCCCAGCCCAGCAAGAGGCGTCAGCCCCGTCTCCCGAGCCCCACGGGGCGCCGCGGGTCCAGGTTCTCTCACCACCACCCTGGGCACCGCGCTCCCGACACACCCCTGTGGGGGCACATCGGGCATATCCGAGCCGCAAACGAGGGCCCGCAGCAGAGGCCCCCAGGAGTTCTGGCCGAAGCAAAGCCCGGAGGAACCCCGAGTCAGGGCAGACAAGGAGGGGAGGGGCACCCGCTGCGCAGGGTGGTGTGACCCGGACGAGGCGCTTTCTGCGCGGGGGAGGTGATTCGGAGAGTGTCAGAACACCGACGCAACAAACAGTGGTCAATCACCGGAAGGGTTTTCCTGTAAGCTAAGAGGAGCAGAAATAGCGACTAAGGGTTAAGAGCAAGTTGTCTTGATAAACAGAAAAGTGTTTATTGATTAATGGGAAATAGCTACTCAGAGCAAAAGACATCGGAACCAGATGAGAACCCCATCTGCGAAGAGAGGGATGATTATGTTGTCCATAAAAAGCAAGCTCTGGGGCCGGGGGTGTAGCTCAGCAGCATAGTGCCTGCCTGCCAAGCGCAAGGTCCTGAGTTCGAGTCCCCGTACAAAAAAAAGTAAGCTGTCTTCACTGTTGGCTAGAGTGACAGGAGGAAGGCAGGGGGATGGGCCCAGCAGCAGGTACATGGGAAGGGGCAGTGGTGGGACTTGCACGGTCTTCTTTTTAATTCACATCTGTAGCATACATACAGAAAAGTACAAGCATCCCGAGCACACGGTTCCAGAACTTTTACAGAGTGAGCACACCTGTGCACCTAGAGCCCAGATCCGGAAACATTACCAGCCACCCAGAGTGCTGCATGCGACCCTTTTCAGCTACTTCTCAAGCTGCTGCAAAGACAGCTGCTGCCTTAACTTCTAACATCGTAGATTATTCTGCATGTTTCTGAATTTGGTGCAAGTACTGTGCTGTCTCCACGAACAGAACACTGTTTCTGACATTCACTGATGCTGCGTAGCACTAGTGCAGTGACTCTTACTGCTGTGTATTCCACTGTATGACTACACCGTAGTTTGCTTACTCTATTGTGGAATGTTTCCGTTTACCTTTGACCTGAGCTGTGTTCGCATGGACCTCCCTGAACATGTATTTCTAGGGAACGTATGTATACATTTCAGTTGCGTGTGTATGTAGGAGGGAAACTGCTGGGTTATAACATGTACCTGTGTTCTTTAGTGAATAGCCATATAATTTCACGAAATGATCTACCAATTTACACTCCCACTAGCAATATGTGGGAGTCACATTTGCTCCATCTCCTTGCTAATATTGTGTCATTTTAACCATAGTAGTGGCTGATGGAGGTATCAGATGGAGGGTTTAATTTGCCTTCCTCAGATGACTAATGATGTTGAGTAGGTTTTTATATGCTTATAGGAACTTCTTTGAAGGTTTAGTTTTTCAGTCAAAGAGAGAGCAAGATAATTTTATGAGACCGATGATGGGAGAGGAGATAGTAGAGGTTTGGAAAAGCAAAGTATAAATTGCTTCACGTTGAAAATTTAAAAAGAACTCAGGCCAATGAAATAAAATAGGACACCAGGCAGCCCAAGCCACCCACTGACACGAGGGAGAGAGTTAAAGAGCCATCAGCCAGTTCCCCACATTTGACTGCACGGTGCAGGCAAATAGTAGGCAGAATAGGACTCACCCAGGGCTGCAGTTTGAAGCAGGAAGCACGAGAGAAGGGTAAGGGTGCTGCCATTACGTGGAGGATGGCCCGCGCCACGGAGCCTGGGCAAGCTGGGAGGGGCGGGGATGGAGGTGCCCAGCAGAGGGTCTTGCCTGGGATGTGTCTGTCGGGAGTGCTTTGACGTGAGGCATTCAGGGAGTCTATGAGAGGCCTACGGACAGCGACAACTCAACCGGGCCACAGAGGAGTTCACCAAATATTCAAAGTGCTGAAGAGTTTCCCGGATGGGCAAAGGGGACTGTGGAACGTGAGAAGATACAAGCAGCATTCAGGGAACGGAGTCCGGCTCCATGTCTAACCGGGAAGCGGCTAGGCATTCGGCAGGGGGTGGTGACGATGGTGATGAGCGTGGAAGACGGCCAGGTTGCAGGAAACTAGTGTTTCTCTTTGCCAAGGAGCTTGGGCTTCCTCTGTGAGCAGTAAGAACTCCACGAGATATTTAAAAACCACCTTTACTGTGGACATCTTCAATACAAAAGTAGAGAGAATGGAACGCTAAAACTCCCAAGCACCTACCCTGGCCATTCCTGCTTTATCTCCACTCTTCACAAACCTTCCAGCCTCAACTGAGCTTTTCTGAAATAAATCCTAAATATACTATTACTCAGTATGTATTTGAATTAAGGTAAGAAATATTACCAAGCACCAATTACCATGCTTAAGTAATGATTATTTGATTCTATCAAATAATGTCAGTTTTTAATTTCCTTCATGGTCATAATTATGTCTTGCAGTTGGGTTATCTGAATCAGCAAGGACTTAAGAGATGCTTAATTAGCAGTGGTACAGAAGATTGCCTGTATTTTCGGGTATTCTAGGCTGTGGAGATTCACACTTAGCTTTCCTCCTGACTGAATGTTTAGTCTGAGAAAAGCAGACCCGCATCTGACTCTTCATTTTCTCATGCGCAGAAATGAGATGGATGTTCGTTTGAGCCCCACCCAGCCCTCAAGGCCTCACATCCAGGACCCTCTCCATCTGTGGCCAGGAGCTGGCATCCCGGCCAGGAGGTCCTGGCAAATACTCCTCCGGTCCTTACCAACCCGTTAACTTGCCAATTTCTCAAGGACATTTTCTTGATCTGGAACTCTCATTCCTATAATCACTCCCCCAAGAGAGACTAATTTTAACTCCTGCCTGAATACTTTCGTCTTTTCATGCATATTTCAGCTTTGTTTCATGCTTATCTGAAGATCTTTAAAGACCCTCTAAGAATTTCCCTGCCCCACTGTCAGGGTCTCCTGTGATCTGCTTTCATTCTACAAAAATCAAAGTTTCCACTTCCCTTTGCCATGCACTGTTTTCACTGAATCCAAATTTCACAGCCATGCTACAGATTCCTTTCCTAGCTGATTCATATACATCTGCTTATCATAAAATCACAACACATACATGCATGCACATCATTTCATACCTACACATATATTCTAAAATTTCCAATTTCAGTATTAGTAGCAGTTCGTGACCCATTCAAAACTGAAGGCAACATTGTGGTGTCTACCAAGAAATGAAGTATTGTCCTCCACCCCCAAAACCAGCTGGAAGTGTATCATTAAACAAGCTCACTAGTCACTTGACATTAAACCCAGGAACAGGTTATTCTTTGTCTAACTTTGGGTGGTGAAAGAGCATGAGGCTGTACATCTGAAGGACTATCTCTTATCACATAAGCCCAGCCTTTTCATGATTCTCAGAGTAGATTGATTATTCTCCTCTTGCACATTTACAGGCAATTAAGCTTAAATCCTGGTGCCCGTGGCTAGGAGGGAGAAGATAAAACGGTGCAAAGCTCATGGTGTGACCCTTTCCTGTAACTTCAGTGAAGTGTAACACTACGAGATCAGAAGACACACGCTACAAGCGGTAGTCACAGGATGTACTGTATTTGCAAATAGTTACAACTGACAGGACATGTCAGGCTTTGACTTCTGCATTCCTTCCCAAAAGCAGGGATGTGGGCCGGGCGTGGTGGCGCACACCTGTAATCCCAGCACTGAGGCAGGAGGATCGCTGAGTTCAAGGCCAGCCTGAACCCTACACAGTAAGAACTTGTCTCAAAAGACCCCCGAACAAAAAAACCAAAGCAGAGATGTATGTGAGTGTGAGTGGCTGAAAAACCAAAGTGAGATGTATGTGATGGCTAATGTAAGAGTGAGAGCCAGCTCTGCCTGTGGAGGTGCAGTATTTACCTGAGGCGTTTCCCTGCAGTTACCTGTACAAGCAGTCCTGTGCCTGAGCACTACGATGGGCCCACGTTCACTCACCCTAAAGCAAAAACCTGTCTTGTTACAGAGATGGCCTCTAAGGCACCAGCAGAATTCTGAGCAAAGCCTTACGCACAGACCACTTCATGTAACACAACTGTATTGAAAGGAAAAGTCTGAACCTTACTAGAAATGTAAGCTGAACCTTACATTTCTTACCTTTTTCTAGTCCATGTGCCTAGTATATAACAAGAACTTAATAAATTAAGACTTTTGAATGTTTTACTTGGATAATGCTATTCAAAAGTTGGCTGCAATACAACATAAAAATTCAATACAGGTGTGGGACTGGGAATACAGCTCCACAGCAGAGTGCCTGTCTGGCAAGGGCGTGGCTGAGTCCAATTCCTGGTACCAAAAGAAAAAAAAAAATCAATACATACCTGATCTTGTGTTCCTTTGGGAGAAATATGTATCACTGCCCTCCAAAATGTTTATTTTTTTGTTCGTAATTTTTCTTCATGTATTTAAATGACTCTTTGAGAGGCAACAGGAGAGATCAAAATGGGTTCCACTCAGCCACAATTCTCAGCTGCAGCTGGGCTTAGTTCTGAAGATAGGGAGCATTTTGATTCTGACAGGAAATGTGTGAGAAGCAGAGGAAACAGCATAACCGAACAAAAACCTTGGCTCTGACCCTTTTTCTTTTTCAAGCTTAACTGCGTAGACTCTGATGGTTGGTAGTGAAGGTCACGGGGAGATCTCAGGGCCAGGTGACACATGTGTCCCCCTGGGTGCAAGGATGACAAAGTTAGTTTTAATGGGGGAGCCAAGGCCTACACCTTCACGCTGAGGGACAGCCAGGGAAGGGCACGAACTACCACTGCAGTTGGTGGGTCAAGCCCGTAATCTGTGGAAGAAACCCCGGCTCCTGCAGTCAACATACTGCTTCTCTCCGGCAAGCACAGCCAACTGCAACTGTTTACAGAGTTTCAAGTTTCCAAACAGGCTTCTATCTCCAGCTGTATCCTCCTCTCTGTAACATTTCTGTGAAGAGTCACAGAAAGACTAACGCATGATCTACTCAAGAAACAGACTATAATTTCTAGACTCACAGTAACTTCACCATCAACACACCTCATCTCTTAACCACTACTTTGAACCTCCACAGTATGAAGGCCTGACTTTTGGGTGGCACTAATTAGTAAGTAATCTTCCAAGTGGACTTTGCTAACAAGTGTTTTTCATCAGATAAAACTTACAACTGATGAAACTGATAAGACTTTATTTTTTATTTTTTATAGCACTGGGAATGAAACTCAGACCCTTTGCCCTGAGCTGCTTCTCCAGCCCTTTTTGACAAAAATGTTGAGACAGGATCTTGCTAAGTTGCTACGTAGTCCTGGTTGAGCTTGACCTTGCAGTCCTCCTGCCTCAGTCTCCCAGAGTGCTGGGGTGACAGGTGTGCACCACCATGTCTATTCTAACACGACTCTGTTCAAATGAGTGAGTTTCCTCAGTTCCTCTGCAAGGACTATGGTACTCTTTCAAAATGCTTATCTAGGGGCTGGGGATTTAGCTCAGCGGCAAAAGCGCCTGCCTGGAAAGCGCAAGGTCGTGAGCTCGGTTCCCGGTACCGGAGAAAAACCAAAAAAAAAACCAAAAAAACAAAAAAAACAAAATGCTTATCTAATACCTTTATACTGTCTGCTTAACAGCTGTATCAGTTATTACTCACATTGAGTTTTAAAATGAGTTTATTAAAGAATGTTCTCAGAAGGGCTACAACCTTTGATTTGTCATTAAAAAAAAGTTATGTGTCTTCATGCTTGATAATAAAGGTAATGTAAAAGGACAGAGTCAGGAGCATTTTTCTGCAGGAATTCTGAGAGTATAGCACAGTGTAATCATTTCTGCAATGCTAGAATAAATAAAAAAAGTCTCTTCTATGTTTCTCTTCAAAAAGTGGTGAACAACAGCAGGAGATGGCACGAAAAAGCCACTTTTTCTCTATTCATTCTGTAGTGTTGGAGCCAGTATCTAGGAAACAGGAGAGAAAAGCGTAAATGCAAGGAGCAACTTACTTTAAGACTATAAGAAAGGAACGGCGGCGGCGGCGGGGCTGAGGAGGGAGGCTGACGGCTGACACCCGCACCAGCCCCCTTTCAGGCGGAGATGGAGACAGCTCTCGGCTCTCCGAGAGTCAGTCAGGGGAGAGCCGTACTGCACCACATCTGCCCGCGCACATCCCATCCACAGCCTTCTCAGGCCCTCTGCTCTCTTCCTGGTGAGAAACAGGCCAAAATTCTAGACATTATCACTTTCCTCTGCTTCTCTCTTCGGAACTTCACAGTATTTCAGAAAGCGAACATTTGGGGTAGAATGAACTGTTCATCTTTCTGTTATTATTGAGGAATTTTCTTCATTATTCAAACTTACGTGTACCTGTAAATGCCAAACTATATATTTTAACTTTGGAAAAAGTATTTCCAACACCGCACCCTTTTTTACTAATACAGGGCAAGTGGAATACAACACAGCCTCTTCTTAAGTATTCCACTCTTTTGGCAGACATTCAATTCTGTGAGGGAATTTGCTGTGAGGGAAGCTTGTCAGGTGCCACTGAAATAGATAAGGGTGATTTGCTACTTCTCGAGCACTACAGTTTGGAAAAACTGTCCTGCGTGTTTCAGTAAGAGCAGCACACCAAGGACCACACTGCGTGCTGTCAGTGACAGCTGCGGTATGTGGCTACTTACATTTACATTAATTCAAATTAGCAAACAGAACTAAAACATTACGTTTTTCAGCAGCCCTATTTACATTTCATGGATTCAACAGCCATGCACGACTACTGGATAATGTAGACAATGAACATTTTCATTACAGAAGAAAACTCTGAACAGCAGTGATAGACATCAACTCACTCTGACAGGGGTTTAGGAATCATAAATGATGTCTGAATTCTACAGTCCAGTAAAATCTTAAAAACCTAAAAGTTATGCAGATATCTTAAACTGCAAGAAAAAAATTACACATCACTTCAAAGGTAGGAATGCTATTATCCTGTCATCTAGGAAACAGCACCATTTCTATAGGAACGAAAAGAAACAAAGAAAAAGGCTCAAATATACAATAGTGTTATTTCTAGCAACAAAAAATCTTAAATATCTGACGACTTCTGAGTGCTACAAGAAAATGCCATACTGCTAGTTTCATAGACTTTCTGGCGTGTGAAGAGACGATTTCTTAAAAAAGGAGTGAAGGTGTAATTTTATGCAGCCATTAGAAATCAGGTTTAAGAACATAGTTAACTTGTGTGAAAAGATGATACACAAATTTGTCTACATGCATACGTGCACTACTGTAAAAAAGATGCATGACTCTTTGCAATTAAAAGCAGTAAGTTTTATCTCCTGGTGGTGTTACAGATGTTTTTCTTCTGTACATTTTCAGTATTTTCTTTGATATTAGATATTGCTTTTGAAATCCAAACAATAGAAGAAATCCAGCCTATTACCTAACAAATTAAGATATTACTTTCTACATTTCTTTTCTCTTGCTTCTTAAAACTTCCTTTCTTAGAGAGTGACAGTCTTTTTTACTTACTATCAGGAATAACTGCCTTAAAAACAAGTTGTTTAGATTACAAAGTAAGAGTAAGCACATATTTAAGACATAATCAACACAAAGGAATTAATTATGGAAGAGAAAGCAGAGACTGTGATTTCTGAAATATTTAAGGACCTGAACAAGTCCCTAGGAAAGTTGTGGAAAACCTTCTGCTGCGGAAAGCTCACCTGCACAGACGGAACGGAGTAAAGAAACGCACACTACCATTACGACCGCCAAGTTCTGAAGTCTGCTTTAGTATAATCACCTTTTAGAATACCACATGCAGGGAAGGAGAACATTAACGTGCTCATTTCTTTTCTACGCAACTTCAATCTGTGTAAGTCTCTATGTGCTGAAACGTATACACCTGAGGTCAGTGAGAAGACTGAGCCCTGCATTTCAGAAGGGAGCGGAACAGAAGCCAGGCCTCGAGGCAGCCTGATCATTTGGCCATTTCCGCCTGCAGGCTTTTCGGACGGATGAAGGTTTTTTAAAGATTCATAAAAAGATTTCAAGAGGCTTCGTCTTCACAGTAATTAGGCACACACTTACTTTTACCATCGCATGCTACAATTTTCACTTTATCCACTTTGATAAGTTCTGTCACCTCTCTGAATTCAACATCGTTCAGTACGAAGGTCCACACGTTATCGCAGAATCTGTACGTATTTAGAGAGCCCTTCAAGACAAAACGTTCGGTACATCATGAGAAGTCATTCCCCTCCATTTTTCTTCAAAGCAATTTAAGAGAATTTAGTTGCCAAGTACATAATGGTTAAAACAATGTTTAATGCCTTGCTTAAGATTTTCCTTAATTTTAATCCTATTTTCTTAAAAAAATGTAAGCACAAGAAAAATTTAGAGAAATTATTTTTGGTACTAAATGAGCCTGAAATTACCTGAAATGAAGAAAAGATGAATGAAAATAAAGTTGAATTTCTACTGCCCTCATGTGGTTAAATTATGAAAGCCCATCTGAATTTTTTACACAGCTATTTTACTGTATATGTTAATTCTCTAAATTTGTATACAATAGCAATTTCTCAGAAAGCTTTAACTTTGTCTTAAACACACCACTGTATTAGTCACCAAGATTACAACATTCACTGTCTTATGCAGCTAACATTGTTTTGATAATTTATTTTTGAACAAGAATATATTTTGGAACATTAAACAAAAAAATTGTAAGAAATGTCACGTACATGTATCAGTTCCTCATGATGAATGTAATCATTATGTACTACAAACATGCACCAATAAAAAAAAACTATAGAGAGTGTGGTAAAGTATAAGGATCAACACGAAAAGCATACAACAAAAACTGAGATACGGCCGGGTGCCACGGTACACCTGTAATCCCAGAACGCAGGAGGCTAAGGCAGAAGGATCACCAAGTCTGAGTCCAGCTGGGGTATATAGTGAGTTAGAGGCCTCAAAAACAAAACAAAACAAAGCAAAAGAACACTTGACACACACACATATTTAACATTCACACGTGAAATTTAGCCTAAGACGAGACATTTAAATAGTTAAATCTTTAATACAGGAAAAGAAATATCAAGCACAAATAAATGTTCCCTGCAGTACTATTTGTAATAGCAAAAATTGGGATTCAGTCTAAATGTGTTTTCAGGTGAAAATGACTGAAGACACAGGATGAGCTGGGAATGTCTGTGAATGATTACCGTGTGCAGCCTCTGCTGGGCCGGGGACACGAAGCAGGGAGGTGACAGTGCGGCAGCACCATGGGAGACGAAGTCACTGGGTATGACGGGACAGCAAGGGGGAAGGAGAAAACAGCGTGCAGGAAGCCTCTCTCAGCAGTGGCAGCTGAGCAGAGTAAGAGCGGTCCAAGGAGAGGAGGACCGTGGGAAGGCAGACAAACGACGTTTTAGGGCTAAGCAAAGGAGAGCATGGGGAGTGCTGGAAAGCTCTGGCCCGATCCTGACCTTCCTGGGAGGCCAGTGTAGGAGTTTAAGATGATGAGTCACATGACTAGTTTACGCTTTGGGAATGACATGAAGAATGGGCTACAGGGGATACGGCTGAGGTAGGGACACCAGAAGCGAATGTCCCTGAGCCAGCTGTATTAGAGAGGTGAAAGCGGCTTCACCACAGTAGTAGCGAGAGGATCCATAGAAAAGGAGATTTTAAAAGGTAGAACTGACAGGACTTGAGAACTATGGACAGTGTAGGATGGGAAGAGGCAAATCTCTGCTAACTCCCAAACTTCAGACTGGAGTGACGACAGATTCACAGAAAAAGCTGGCTGTGGAGGAAAGCTGAATGTGGAAGTTGCTCGTGGTTGAGAGGAGGTGTCTAAGTCACGATGTCCAATGAGCACTGGGAGTGCAGAAGGCCGGGGAGCTCACCGCTTTTACTGAGGTCATGGGGTCGGCTGAGACCATTCAGGCGGAGCATGTGGAGGCTCCAGACAGCCCTACAGCGTGCCAACCCGGCGGAAGGTAAACACGGGGACTACAGGGGAGCCTGAGAGAAGGGGCTGGGGACAGAAGAAAATGTAAGACAGTACGGTTTCAAGGAAGCCTGAGTTTTGAAAAACAAAGGGGAATAATCCATCGTGTTACAAATTATGCATCAGATTTAGCAAAATTTACTTGGAAGAGCAGTTTCAGGGAAGTAGTGAGAGATTAACACATGCAAAAACCACGCACGACACAATGTTAAGTGAGAAAGAATCATAAATGTAAAATGTGTATCTAAAAATTAGAAGTAGCTGGGTGTGGTGACGCATGCTGGAATTCCAGGACAGTACTTGGAAGACTGACTGAGGCAGCAAGACCGTGTGCTTAAGGCCAGCCTGGGCTGTTCTACGGCAAGACCCTGTCTCAAAAACAAACCTACACCAAGAACAAAAACCAAGAAAATTTCCAAGTCTGCTAAAAATGTGATCTGCTCCTCTGCTGCAGTCTGAATCTTCTGCACTTGGCAAATGCCAACTCAACATTCCCTTCCGGCAACCTAAACTTGTGTGGGGCCAATGATCCCGGGAGAGTGTGGGTTATTCTTGTAGCCAATCATCTGAACAAAGTGCCTTACTGAGATTCACGGTTAGTAAGTGACTATTCACTCTCACATATAAACAACATTTTAGATGCAGCCTGGAGTGAAAAATCTTTTTTTCTCCTTCCGGTACTGGGGATCACAAACACAGGGGTGTTTTACCTCTGAGCTACAGCCCCAGTCCCTACTTTTTTAGGGAGTTATTTTTAGATAGGGTCTCACTAAATTGTGCAGGTGGGACTTGAGCTTGCCTCCTGCTTCAGCCTCCTAAAGTGCTGGGGTCACACGTGTGTGCAACCACACTTGTCTGAAAAAATCTACTGATTTATGTTGAAATTCTTGGTTTTAGTACATACTTTGATTTACGGAAAAAACAAAATGCTACAAAACTTTACTGTCAAAACTTAATTTTGTTATAAATTAAATTTCTCCTATATTTATATTAAAATAACTTTATGATAAACATAATGAAGGGAGTGTATTAGCTAGGTAACTTTGAGAAATAAAGATTTAAAACTGTAGAAACATAAGAGATTAATGACATAAATCTAATCTTTTTAGAGTAATTTTGTAGACAAGAATCCCCAATATGTAATAAGCTTTATATAATTTTTTGTTATATCTAATTATCTTGCTTTTTTACTTTTCCATTTCAATAGAATCAGAACTTATTCAGTAACTCAACTACTGAGCTGAAAGAATAATTACACTTTATAATCTTTTCTGTAAGATACATTTAGCTTTTGTTAAACACTGACTTTAACACTTAGTCATGTGGCCAAATTGTATCTTCAAAGTATCTCACATATACAGAGACCTCAAAAAAAAATGTATACATCAGGAAAAGAAAACCTTGTATAAATACTTATGAGATTAGTTCAAGTTACTTGTGGCCTCTATAATTACAAGAGATGCTCAAAGTCGTGGCCATTAGCTTCCAGACATTTATCAGTATGGTGAACTGGAGTATGTATACATTTTCTTTTTGTGGACTCTGTATATTTACTTATTTAAATTTCTACCTCCAGGCAACATCTGTTTTGTTTAAAGCTAACATAACATCTTAAAAGTTACATAGTACATGCTAATTGTAAAAACATCAAAAATTATACAGGAAAAGGAAACTGTTAAGAGTCATTTGAAGGGCTATTTTTCTTGACATATCTTTTCAAGCTTGCTTTATTATTTGAAGCTCATTGTCATAATATTAAAGTAGTCATTACTTAATTCTATCTGTGGGCGTATAGTCTTTCAAAAGCATACAATCGATCCAGTTCAAGTTCCTTAGTGTACATATTTCGATGTTTTTACTCGTGAATTTCAAATTTAAAGCCTCACCTCTCATACTCGTCTTGTTTTCCCTGTAATATCCTACCTACTAAATGACCTCTTATATCGAACTTTCTATTTTCTTTAGTGGGTGCCTAATCTTTTCATAGGCCAACAAGAACTACTCTAAATTAAAAATATATATGTACATATTTAAATACCCAGTAATGTGGCTTTGAAAATTGGTTATTAATTATATAAAATTTCATTTTTCTTCGTCATATGCTACATCAAGCTAAAGAGAATACTATTTGCAAATATTCTGGACTCAAAATTGATCAAGTCTGCTATAATCTAGGCGGCGGGGTGACAAAAGCTTTAACTACAGTAGCAGTGGATAAAGAAAAATGAATGAAAGAGAGAGTCCCGATCAAGCCTGGGTAACTAACTGTAACTTCTGGAAAACGGACAAACTGACAGAGACCCAAACGAGGAGACTCTTCAGGCCCAGAGAAGGCTACTGTCTCTGGTAAGTGGTCTATCATATTCTGTACGTGGGCAAAAGTTTACGTATCAACATGGACCAATTTAGAAATAAAAGACGAGGGAGGGTAGCGATGCAGCTCAGTGGTAGAACACTTGCCTACCATGCATGCTTGAAGCGTGGGCTTAATTTCCAGTAACACACAATATCTGTCTGTCTGTCTCTCTCATAAAAAACACATCAGGGTTCAAATGGCAAGCTAGACAACTTTCAATGTACGGTTATAGAAACATAAAAAAAATAGGCCAGAGATACTATTCAAGAATCAGGCAGGGAATGTAGTTCAGAGGCAGAAAGTTTGCCTAGCATGCATTAAGCCCTGTATTTGATCCCCAACACTACAAAAATAAAAAGAAAAGAAAAAAATCAAGAATCCACCCATCACATTTTATACTCTTTTTTTTTTTTTTTTGTACCGGGAATTGAATTCAGGACCTTGCACTGTCCAGGCAGGCGCCGTGCTGCTGAACTATATCCCCAGCCCCACGTTCTACAATCTTAAAAACAATCTTGATCAGTGGACTCTCACCTAATCTTAAAGATAACTTATTTCAGGTAAGTTTTAGGCACGTGAAACACAGAGAAGCCTGGAGCTGTTTTACTTTGTTTAACTCTGCATTCTCCGTGTGAAGGACAAGGTAAGCAGTCACGTATTTGTTAAATGGTAACTTTTTTCACTGAATACACAACGACAACAACCTAAATCACAACACAGAGGTTCTCAATGCAATGTAACCCACAGAATCTTTTCTTATACTAACCTTCATATATTTTAACTTTCTGATTTATACATTAGGGTTATGCCTTCTCACATAAGCATAAATGTTAAATATAATAACCAAATATACACTACATTATATGGCTCCATCAATAAAATTATTGTAGTACAATTATTTCTCTTCTTCCATCTTTCAATGAGTCCTTAATACAAAATTATCACAAAATTGGGAGAATTTTGCTCAGCTTTGTATGACTCTTTAAAGAATGGTGACTCAAATGAGGTCATGTTACCAAAACAGCATGTCAGTTTAGGCTTTTAAAAGCCAACTTACCGAAACTATTTTGTAGACAATAATATGTAAAATGATAACCATTGATAATTTCCTACCATTTTGTCTGTAATTTGCTAAGTCCCCCCTATTATTATGTTATCCTTCTTTTATTCTTTA
>NW_004955450.1:15181823-15186693 GCF_000276665.1 Chinchilla lanigera | reverse complement strand
AAAGAAGGGGAAACTAAGCTTTTTTTAAGTAAAAAAATAGGGTCTATGAAAAAAGATTAAATCTTACTTAATTCCATGTAATAATATCAAAACAAACAGAAACATTAATATGTTCTCAACTGGGCAGTTTAAACAAAATATGAATTTTTCTAAAACTGAAATTTAAATTCAAAATTCTAATTTAAATCTCAAGACATTTATTAAACTTTATTAAGCTATTACTATTATTCTGTGGCACTCGAAATTGAACCCAGGGCCACTGAACGAGCTATATCTCAGCCATTTTTCATTTTCAATTTTGAGACAGGGTCTAGCTCAGTCACTAGTTGTCAAGAAGGGCTTGAACATGTGCCTCCTGTCTGTCTCCCAGAGTGCCTGGATTACAGGTGTGCGCCACCAAACCCAGCGTGGGCAAAATTATTTTTCAAGCTATATAGAGTATGCCTTTCTTCTAAATATAAGGGGCAGATCATCCTTTTTTTTTTTTTTTTTTTTTTTTTTTTGGTCTTTTTTGAGACAGGGTCTTGCTATGCAGTTCAGGCTGGCCTTGAGCTCACTTTGTAGCCCAGGCAGGCCTTGAACTCGCAATGATCCTCCCGCCTTGGCCCCCCGAGTGCTGGGATTACAGGCGTGAGCCACCACGTCCGGCTCAAATCATCAATTTTAATTTTTAATAAAAATGTTGTTTCTGTCAGCACAGTGGAATAAATAGGTCCTTGTACTTCTCGTCCATCGGTGGCACTGACCTGCTGGCCAAATGCTCCAAGTTTACGCCTCTCTCCAACTGGGGTAAGGGCCACAACCAGACTTACTCTACACCCGGGTGTGCCCATGTGCCCATCTCACCTGGATGAGCTCATCGAGGCTTTCCTGAAGACTGTTTCCCAGAGTGGTATTTCTGTATAACTGATATGCCATGGCTCAGGAGAAAGAAATTACTGTTTTTTCAGGCTTGCATTGATATCCTAAAAATGAAATATAAAATCATTAAAAAGATCACACTACAATATTATAAATTATGTATATAGTCTACCTCATTTTTCTAATAGAACTATTAGAACATTTAATTACAAATTACTATATAATACTTTTAGAATTTCAAGGAATAATAAATTATTTTCCTAGCCTTTTTCTGTGATTTTGACACAGGCAATGACATCTTTTTAATATCCTACAGATTTTTTTGTTTTTGTTTAGGTTTTTTTTCCCCCCCTCTTTTGAGGCAAGGTCTCACTATGCATCCCAGGCTGGCGTCAAACTTGCAGAGATCCTTTTGTTTCAGCCTCTCAAGTGCTAGGATTACAACTGTGCTCCACCACGTCTGGCACCTTACATTTTATTATTTTTGTCTTTTTTTTTTGCAATGTTGGGGACTGAATCCAGAGCATTTGCACTAGGCTACACCCCAGCCCTTTTAAAATTTTGAAACAGTCCTGCCTCTGCCTCTCACAAGGCTGGGATTGTAGGTATGTGCCACATCTGGCATCTTTTTTTTTTTTTAATTAAAAAAAAAGATTTTTTTTTTTGAGATGGGAACTCAACTGATCCTCCTATCTCAGCCTCCCAAGTAGCTAGGGTGAGCCAACATGCCTGGTTTTTTTACTGTTTCTTTCTAGTCTTCTTTCTTTCTGTTTTTTTTTCTGGTACCGGGAATCAAACTCACAGGCAGGCGCTGTGCCGCTGAGCTAAATCTGCAGCCCCTAGTCTTCCTTCTAATTTAGCCTAGAATTTCCTATGTCCCATCCATTCTCATTGCTGTCCAGTCAATGATCTAGATAGTCTTCAGCTCCTACTTACTCCTGCACTTTCCTGTTCTCTTACCAACAAGGGGCTGACACTTGGACAGACAGATACCAGGGAAAGATAAAGACAGACTTTTGATCCTAAAAGCTTACTCTTGTGATAAGGTAAGAAACTAGGAAAAAGGTTAACTTCAGCACAACACAGCAAGTGTGACAGCAAGATACACGTAGCATGCTGATGGAGAAGTCTGCTGACTGAACTGGCTTGGAAAAGCTTCTAGATTCGTTGAGCTAGACTGTTTAGTTCATCTTTAGTTGTGCAAAGCAGGAAAGTCACTCCAGGCAGACAGAAGGGAACAGGGTGCGGAAGCCACAGCCCCTGAACCGTTTTAGGCAGGGAAGGTCAGACAAATGGGCTTGAGTGTGAGTAGAAACGAATAAGGATGTAAGCTCCAGTAGTAGATTCAACAAGTATTTATCTAGCTTCTACTACATTCAGGCATAAGATCTCTGACCCCAAAGTACTTCCCCCAAACACAGGAAGATATACATTCAGGGAGTATGCAATTATCAGTTAAAACTTGGAAAAATAACAGCCAGCCGTTGGTCTTCACATTACACTTCGAAAGCATTTCACACAACAGAGAATTTCTGTTTTTGAGACATTTCTTTGGCTTCTGCGGTATCTCTCAGTTCTTTCCTCTCACCTCACTGGACTACATTTCTTGTTTTCTGCTGCAGATTCCTTCTCAGCACCCTGACTTCCACCTACTGAACTGTCCCGAATCTTCTTAGGTCTCCTCTCCAGGCGCTTTTCTCCCTTGGTGACTCTTATCCACACTTATGGCTTTAGATACTGTCTATCTGCTGGTGACTCCCAAACCTGTATCTCTAGTCCTGACTTCTCCTCTGGTACCTATACATGAAACTGTCTACTTGAGCCTGAATAAAAGTATCAAGCAGGATGCTCAAATTAGATCTGCTCACAGCCAGTTTCCTGACATTACCCTTCAACTGTGCTGTCCTCAGTCCTGCCCATCTCAGTAAGCAGTACACCTACCCGCCCAGTAAAACAATTCAAAGACCTAAGGGTCAACATCAACTCTTTCTCTTACCCGGCATCCAAGCTTTCAATCCTTTCAGCTATTCCTTCTAAGTACAGCTAGAATCTGACAACTTCTACTGTCTTTTGTTATCATGTTAAGTCACCATCATGTCACTAACATTAACGTGACAGCCCAGTGAGTAGTCTCGTCTCTTTTCCTGACTGTGCCACCCACACCCTCATCGCCAGCAGCAGGACATCAGGACTTTACAACATAAGGCAAATTACAACATTTGCCTATTCAAAACTACCAAAACTACCTCCGAGCAGCATCCTGCCTGGGAGGAAAAAATACAAACAACCAAAAACCCAACCACAGTGGTCCTGATAGTCTCTACGGCTTACTCGCTCTGCACCTCCACTACCCTCCCTGCCTCACCTTCTCCTCCGCTCACCCCTTCCTCTGCTCTAGTCACACTGGTCCCCGCTGCTCTCTGACATCGTAAGCAGGCTCTTGCTTGAGGGACTTTGCACTGCCGTTCTTTTTTGTGCACATTCTTCCCAGACACCCACACAGTTCACTCCCTCACCTGATTCAGATCTCTGCTCAAACTTCACCTCAGTAGAAAGGCCTGCGATCAGCCTGTAAGAATAACCTCCCTTCCACGTGCTGTTTCATTTTCATTCATACCAATAACTGATATATATTATACATTTACCACCCAGAACAATGTATGTAGCATGCATTCAAAAAGTATTTGCTGAGTGAATAAAAAACTTGGTGGTGTGTCAAAGTACTAACATCAAACATTAGAAATATATCCAAGTGGGAGACAGTTTTCTACTTTACTGTGGAAACTAAAGCAACAGAAACTTTCAGACTCTCACAACCCCACCTAACTACCTCCCAGTACTTTACTCTGCCTGTCTGGTTTGTCACTCTTGTTGAACTACAGCCCTACCTTGCTTCATAAACTTAATTCTTTCCATGGTTTTGGTCACACATACCTTCCTCTAAATCCACTCTTTCTACCTTTGTTGTCCATCCCTTCCCGTACCCTTGAGGATTATGCATCCCAACCCCACTCTTGGTACTGGTTGGGGTTTTTTGTGTTTGCCAGGCAGGCGCTGTTCCACTGAGCTATATCCCTGGCCACACCAGATACCGCGAGCTGAGTCCAGAGCCTTTGCACTGAGCTACATCCCCAACCCTTCCTCGTTTTGAGATAGGGTCTTCCTAACTTGTTCAAGCTGGGCTCAAACCTGTGATCCTCTTGTCTCAGCCTCCCAGAGGTTAGGACTGTTAAGTGTGTGCCACCACGCTTTTCTCTTCTCTTCTTTTCTTGAGACCGTCTCCCTACGCAGCCTAGGCTGGCCTCAGACTCTCCATCCTCCTGCCTCAGTCTCCCAAGTACTGGGATTCTGGTTGTGAACTACCATGCCCAGCAGCAAGGATGCCGTTTCAACCATTCAGTTGTTCCCTCTCTCCTCACCACCAAAATTTTCCTTCTCCATGTTCATTTTCATCAGCACACAAACCTGTGGTTACTTCTCCCATTCTGGAGTAAAAAAAAAAAACCTAACACACTTCCTCCCTGAGGCCCACTCCATTTCTGCCCTCCTTCACCGTCAGGGCCTGGAGAGCTGTCTGCACTCACTGCCTTCCTTTCCTTAGCTTTTCTTCTAAACTCACATCGAGTGGACTTCTGCCTCTGGCGCTGTAAGGAAACAGCAGCTGAAGATCATCCGTGATCTGCTCGCCTAACCCTCAGTCCCGCCCGGACCAGAGCACTTGACAAGGCTGATGAATCTCTTCGCGAAAGGATCTTTGTTAGCTTCTGGGGCGCTTCACTTCTGCGGCAGGCTCCCCCTTCGCGACACCGCCTGTCGGGTGGCCCCCTTCCCCTGAGCCCTTAACGTCGGAAGTCACCGCTTTTGACAGCAGCCGTCTCCACCCACGCCTGCGAGGTAACGTCCACGCCGGCGGCTTTGAGTAAGGACCGCTGCCACGAGTGTCAACGCCCCCGTGGGCGCGATCGCCCTGCCGGCCCCGGCTCCGCGCGGCCCGAGCCCCCGCGGACGG
>NW_004955450.1:15157801-15180823 GCF_000276665.1 Chinchilla lanigera | reverse complement strand
AATCTCCTACCTCTTTTGTCTGTAACTCACTATTATTTGTCTATTTGTTTTCCTGAGAAACTATTTTGTAGATAATATGTAAAACGATAACCATTGATAATTTCCTACCATTTTGTCTGTAATTTGCTAAGTCCCCCCTATTATTATGTTATCCTTCTTTTATTCTTTAAAATTAAAAAAAAAAAGAAAAAAAAAAGATAGGGCTGGCTAATTTAGTCCTCCAGGCGTTTGGCTTGTGATTCCAAGTTTCACCTGGCAGAGTTTATATTTAAAATTTGTGCCTTATGTGCAAGCCACATACTTCCATCTTCTGTGGATCAGGACCCTAACTGGATTAAACGCAACAGCTGCGTGCACGGTCGTTGGCCCTGGAGTAGCCGAATGGTGATTAAGGGGTGAGAGCAAAAAGCCACCGTCACCACCTGGAACCCTGCCGGTCTGGATTCTAAACAGGCCCTAATTTACGCCATGTCTTTATTTTCTCATACTCTCACCCTTGGGTCACCTACTAAAAAATAACTCTACACTACGAAATAAGTTTGATTAAACTTAGTTTAATTGATTAAACTTAAAGTGTTGAAAAAAAAAAAAAACAGTGTTGAAAACCAACTCAGAACTGTTCACTCCTCTCCAAATAGGAAGCACCCAGAGTATAAAGAGCAGTAAAGGTCTGAAATTATTTGAAAAGCTTATTAGATGATTCATTGTGAAAGTCGTAGCATAATGAAGAAATATGATAAAATGAGGCAAATACCAACTTTCCAATTAAATTTATTAACGTTGGAAAACTATGTGCAACAAAAAAGGACACAAGTTACTGTATTCCTAAAAGGTCAAAGGAAAAGAAAATATTACATCTCCTACATTGTGAATCATGACCAGTACTAACATTTCTTACAGGGACCTCATCAGCATGTTGCATACAGATATCGAAGTTTAATTTCTCACGCTGAAACGACGGTACTAGTCAACAGCAATCTAACACTATAAAAAGGTCACAGTAACTTTTTTCAAATGACAGCGTGTGAACTTGTAACAAACGTATTTCTGAAATATGTATCAAAGTGCACTGACACTCTGAATTGTTTTACGTGAATTGTGTCCCAAGGGTTGTGCAAATCAGTGGCCCTGAATACCACCAGTATTTACTAGGCAGGCTTATGTAAATAAACTAGCAAGCAATTGTTAAAAGGGGACATTAAAGTAGCTGATATTATCCAAGTTCCTGTGTCAAACTGAATGTGAAAAATGTTTTAAAAACTTCAAAAGCAAAGATAACCTTTTGCTGAATGTAAGATGTCACGTAAGATAAGACCCAATAGCTACATGAAGCCAACATCTCAGTATCAGTCTTTACTGACTTGAAAGCAGACTTGGTTTTCATCTGGTGCTTGACTTATGAAATGCTGCATAGGAATTTTTCATAGCAGTTTTAGTTTGCAAAACAAACTATTCTATTCAAGTTTTACTGTTGCTTTGTATTGTTCTACTTTATTTCTGCTTGCCATTTAGAACTTTAAAGCAAAGGCATTAGTGGGCCTCCCTGGTGATGACTCTAAATTCACACAGCATCACGGAAAAGGGAAGGGGTGCTCAGAACTCGGGGAAGGCGAACCCCACTTCCCTCCACACTAGCCTTCCCAACGGCCTCAGTCCTTGGCTCTCCCTCCCAGCAATTTCAAACACCACAAATTCCATTCCCCGAGGACAGATGAACTCTCTTGTAGCAAGGCGGGCCTAACTTACGTTACTTCCTTTTACTTACTCCATCCCTCTGAAGTTTGTTTGTGGCCCATTTCTCAAGTATCCATATAGAATGGGGAAAGAAAAAACAGGCGTCAAAACAAAAACAAGATGTAGTCATCTCTGTTGTCAGCCCATCTCTACCTCAGCAAAGGTAACAATGTTACAACATAGGAAAAAGAAGGCTGAAGCTGCCTCCATCTTCCCTATACAACCTTGGACTCATCAAGAAACTGACATATTCTACCAGATATACACTAACTTATCTGTCAACTGAAGAAATCTAAAAAGCGACTTCTGCACTAAGTCACTTCTGCATTCCCTGAGCACTCACACAGCCAGATAGTAAGCCTATCAAGAAGCAGGCCTCTCAGATTCTGGAGTTGTGGTTGAAGAAACTAGCTATGGCTATTTACTGGTCAAGCAGCAGATTTCAGTACTGTGTTCAGTGCAGCTACTAAGTAGCGGTGTCTGTTGGGAGTTTCTGGTTTCTTTTTCCCCTCTTCCCTGCTTGCCATTCCTGGGGTTGAACCCCCAGGTCCTGGCAGATGCTACCCAAGTGCTCTACCACCGAGCCGCACTACCAGCCCAAGATTTTATTATGAAAGCAGTTTCCCAACTGAGAAACAGAAAATGACAGTCCTGAACATGAACTTGAGCACTGTATTTTTAACCCAGTCTATTCAAACTTGCTTCTGTACCAAGAGACACAGAAAGCAGAGAAAAGCACACATTTTTATCACAGGTATTACCAATTTTTTCTTCAACCCATGGTCGCCTCATCAAACAGTGTGTGGCCTACGGTGTTCTTGCTGGACTCCAGAGAAGGCACCACTAGCTGCCTGTGTAGCACTCCCGTCGGGGGTACAGCGGCAGGTTAGGTAAGAGCGAAGTCACCGTCCCTTTGTAAGGGTTCTCTCTCTTCTCACCTACTACTCAGTGCCTCTTTCTTCATGTCCTCTCCACCCTGCTGGAATTAATGATGACTAAACTTAAAGGTGAGCTCAACGTCAGATTTCCTTGGTGCCTGTTTAAGAATATGATCAAGCAGAATCAAATTATTTTATACCTCCTATCCTTTTTTTGGTACTGGGAAGTGAACTCAGGACCTTGAGCTTGCCAGGCAGGCGCTTATGCCGCTGAGCTATATCCCCGGTGCCTATTTCATACCTCATAAGAGAAACTTTTGACTAAAGAGGGGCACTCACAGCTGGTGAGAGAAAGAGCAAATCAAACCATTTAACTTAGATCCATGATCCCAGTAGAAACAATAAAATTGTATGTACTTTTACTTCCATCAGTAATGGAAATCAAAATAGAATAAGGGAAAATGTTACAAGTTACAAATAAACTGAAATCCTTCTAATCTACTAATTATCAGCTTACATATGAGACATTTATTGTGGGTATATCCCTACAGCAGACCCCATGAAGGTACACATAAAACAGCATCCCTTTAAGGTAGTGGTTTAGAGCCTGGCCCTTTCACTGTAACTCAAGTGTTACCACTGCTCCCTCTGAATTGTAATGTTTTGACAGAATTAGGCTACCTCTATTTTTAAAAAATTTAGAAAAACGGAACTTTCCCAGAAAGTTCTGCAGTTAGGAATAATGACTGCAAAAGTTAATAAACACAATAAAAAGTTTCAATTACTCTACATTTTTCAAGTTCAGGAGCTAAGGACTTAGTGTGGTAGTAAACCACCAGTTAGAAAGTTCCACTCGTTTTAAGACCATAAAGACATACAGACCAGACCACCCACAATGCTTTGCAAGTATCGTGTCTGATCACAGCATGACCCACATTCCTCTCCCTCACATGGGAAGTTTAGAAAGCATGCCTACGTAGTCATTTTCTGTTCCTTCTTCAACACAAAATGTTTCCAAGATGGTGGTTCCGGCTGAATTTACTGTAATGCCATCAGTCCAGGATCTGCCCAGAATTGCTGGATCCAAGTCGAGAGGCTGCTCAAGAGTATTATTTCATCCAGAGAATCCTCTAGTACCTCCGACTAGACTCTGTGTTAGCACACTAATGTATGGCCGAAGAGGACAAAAAGTGAAAGAAAAATTCCCTTTTGTGACAGAAATACTAAAAAATGACGGCAGTGTAAACCATGTATACGTTCAGTACAGGACACAATGCATCTTGAAAGCTGAGCTCACAGCCACTTTAACGTTGCTACTCATGTACAGTAGCTTACAGGTGGCTGCACAGCGTGATCTTCAAACAGACGGTAATGAGCTTACTGCACATATTCACACTATTCCGGCATGGGACGTACACTAGACCAGTGAGCGGCTTGAAGGAGAGTGTGCGGGTAATTAAGCTGTTTGGCTGCACAAACACCATTTATTCCAATGTAAAGGTAGTCGCCAAACGAAACGAGGAGCTTAAATGCTTCTATCAAACATGATGTCCCAAACAGCACGAGAAAATGATGCTCTAAGACTTACAAAATTAATCTAATTTACAGAATCGTCAAACACGATTCAACAGAAACTTGAAAACATACCGTATCTTACGAGGCCGATCTACCACTGAGTTCAGGTAAGTGACACGGAAGTATCCTGGTAAAGTGCCCACAGTGAGGGATTTTAAAAGCAGCCTGTGTCCTACCGAGAAAGTGCGACAGTGAGACCTTGCCCCACTCTCTGCAACGCTCCGTGGCCCTCACACAGCCCAGGGCGACGCTCCCAACACACGGCCTGCTTCACATCAGCGACCAGATCCAAGGTTTCTGTAACAGTCCTGACTTTGGGCCAGAAGACAAAATATCCCAAATATACATATATACAGACCCTAATTTCTAGCCTCTTAAGTTCTCTAGTTCTGAAAAATGGCTTTTTGACTTGTTTTTAAAAAGGAGTAAGTGTGCAGTACACTTGTATTTGCACTTTTGAGTTAAAGAACTATACATGTCAAGTGAGCTTGGGATGCTACTAACCTATTTATTATCTTTGGGTATTCATGAGAATCAGTTTAACTGTCTCTTGCCTTAGAGCAACTTAATTTTCTAAGTTGCCCAGGAAATGTATTCAACCATGTAGAAAAACAAACATTCTAACATGTACTTTACAAAATCATGGTCTTATTTACCTGAATATTCTTCCACAAGATAGGTATACATTAAAAAATATTGTTTAAAAACATAAAAATATATATTATTTCTTTCCTTTGCCATTTATGCATATAAATATTTTACTGAAGATGCATTATTCAACAAACAAATGCAAAAATTGTTTTATATAAAGTGTAGTTCTCTGCTATTTAGCAATAGAAAATATAAAGTGAGTACAATATAAGTAGCCACCGAAGAGCTAAATTCGAGATTTAAAAACCAAAACAGCAGTGAACAGTCCCTTGTACAAAAGTCCATTAAAAAGTCAATTTGATTTTGTAACAGATTACACAAAAATACAAGCCAAGAAATGCATCACAAATGCGAAACAGAACATGGCTTCATCACGGCCACACCCTTCAGTCTTGTCTGAGCTTGAGGCCTAACTTACTGTTCACTTTTTGGTTCATCTTGTTTTCCATTAAGCTCTTGATCGACTCTGTTTAATGAAAAATATAGACAGTAAGATACCAGCGACTGAACAACTATCTTTCTAAAAACAGTGACTACTTTCAGCATAGAATATTATTCTGTTAAAAAACAAAGCATTGCAAAGAAGCAGACACAGTAAAAGATTACCAAATATTATTTTTCCCAACCAAAAGAGATAACAGAATTTTAAGGCAGGAGGACACTGGCAAGAAACACGACTGTTGTTTCTTTAGAGACTACAATTGCACACAAACACAGATAAACGCTCTCAGAAGTTCCTGACGAGAAGCTGGGCTGCAGCGGGGACCCAAGTGCTAAGAGATTGGCAGAGGGGGACAGTCCCTCAAAGATGATTTTGTTAAATGAAACATCAAAGTGTCATTAAAGCCACCCGTGGTCAATTCATATTTTTTAAATCCAGTAACAGAAATGCGTACTTATAGAAATCTAGTTATTCTCCAAAACGAGTCACCACCCTTTGTGAACAGCTCTCATTAATTGTGGTAGGAAGAAACTGTTGAGAATTTAACGTTCAGAAATATCCAAATGTGCATTAAAAATCTGGAGACAGGGCTTATCAATGTGAGGAGTGTAAGAACTGGGTAATTACCACACAATAATTATAGACAATGCTTCAAAGATAACGGTCTAGCGATGTATCTGCAGTGGTGTGAGCAGCCCACGTGTGGGAAGGCCAAAACAATCTGGTATGGCCAGGCATTAGGGTGCACATTTGTGACCCTAGCACTCTGGCAGGCTGAGACAGAAGAACTGCAAATTTGTGCTCGGCCTGGAAAACTTACTGAGAACTTGTTGCAAGCTAAGAAATAAAAAGGGATGGGGATACAGCTCAGTGCAAGGGCTCTGGGTTCAATCCTTAGTATTGCAAAAATAAAACAAAAACAAAATTGGTTACCACAAAACCAATCTGGTACGATGGAAGAAGATACTTTTCACGTTTGTTCTCATTACTACGATCATCAGTAACCATTATTACGATCACTGGCTCACTTAAATATTCGTGAACCAGAAGTAAAAGCCCCGGCCTACTGTAAAGCCAGGTTAACATTTTTGAAGGTTCTTTATACTGGTAGCAAATATTTGAAAGGTACACATTTCCCGATAAGGCATTTGACAATAAATGTCTAATTTTTTCACATCTAAAATACCCTTATGTGCTATATCATCATTATTTTTAAATTCTGTTGAAATATTTAAATTGCCATTTACCCGGCCACACTTGCACTGAGCTGTCTGAAATATCAGCAACATTTCAACTGTCTACATTAACACTGGTGTGCCTCACGTCACCTTAAATAAGCTCCCACACCTAGGTGCTTGAAATTTTGGTTTTAGAAACATGTTTCTGTATTTCCACTTAGTTAAAAAAATTAAATTTTGTCACTCTCAAACTGACAAGGACTTTATTTTTCAAGGCTGTTTCTCAAGAGTTTATTTCTTAAGAAACTGTATAAAAACTTAAGTACCTGAAGGATACATACAATGTCCTAGTTACAGTTAAACACAAAAGTGGAAAAAAACAAAAATCAAGATACAATAATAGTGACAAGTTTCAAATAATGCATTTAACTAAAAAGTATGAGTTGTACTTTTTTCCTAATGCCTAAAATTTTTGACAGTTGATTAACTACTAAGAACTTAAAAAAAAAAAGATGGACAGCATATTTCTGTTTTTTTTTTTTTTTTTTTTTTGGTTTTTCTCCGGTACCGGGAACCGAACTCACGACCTTCCGCTTGCGAGGCAGGCGCTTTGCCGCTGAGCTAAATCCCGAGCCCCCGGGACAGCATATTTCTATGAGCAAAGGCAACTCATTTTGAAATGCAAGAAGTAGCTGGCTTCAAAATAGCAGTAATTCCAGATTATATTTTAAATTTCAGAGACTTGTCTGGCAAATGCATAGTTATGCCTAGGAAGAAGTGAGACATCTGTATGATCTAAAATCACTGTCACCTTTCTTTGTTAGTATTGGTTAAATTATAAGGTGTCACACAGAAATGTCTATGATTCTGTCATGTGCTCAACTGAATTCTTGCTCACCAACAGAAAGGAAATGTGGTCAATATTAAGACGTTCCAGCCGACCTGAGATGGTCAAAGCAATATACAGAAATCTCCCAACTTAGTTCTTAAGAGACACTGTATCAAACTATGTTTTGCTAATTTGTCAGTATTTTAAATATCTGTTAACACATCACATGTAAATCCTACTTCTCTAAATTACTACAGAAAATGGTAACTATCATATACCCTTGCTTTTCAACTTCTATTATCAAGATATAAGTAGATAGTTATGCTCAAAGCGGAGGTATTCAAAATTAAATTTTAAATGGAAAGCAGAGTGCTTAAGTGTTAAATGGTACATTGAACTTGTAGGTATTTTATCACATGTAGAATCTGGTTGGTTAACAGGCTAATTTAAGCATACAAGGAAACCAATGTTGGTTAGCCAAAGAATATACGCATTGCAAATATAATCATCAACCCCAGGGAAGGAAACTGATTCCTTAAAAAACGACTGCATAAATATTTCAAAAGCACAATGTAGGGAGTTAAAGAAAATGGTGAAACAGTCTTCAATGTTGGCATTTCAAAAAATATTCTTAGGAACCTCTCTGGTTTCACCATCAGTATTCAGAGAGAAAGGAAAGAGGGCAGCTTAATTCCTAATGATGTATTCAGTATTAAAACAGGGCGACTCCAGCTCACATGCAGCACCAGGAGTTCTGCGCCGCCATGCACTTGGATGCTGGGGTCTGCTTATATTTGCAAGTGCTCTCATCTTTGTCTACACGCTAACCAGCCAGTAAGGAGGAGTTAGTCTGTGCAATGCGGATGGACTAGTCTAGATGCAACCCAGTCAAGGTGTGCATATACCTTTTTTGTTTCTTTTTAAACTTTTCGTCTTCATACCTTGGTAGGGAAGAGTTATTTCAGTAAATACACATGAGATAAACAAAAACTAAAAAAGGCACTAAAAATAAACATTAGTCTATATGCAGAACCAAAAATGTATTATGTGGAAAGTAAACACTGACTTATTAAGTCTAGTGTGGACACACTCAACAGTCTAAAGCCTTGGGTTACATGACAAACTTTCCTACTAGCAGCAATGTGAGGCTCAGGTAATTATGTTAATAGCCTTACAAGTCTTTTCAGAAGTTAGACAGACAAAAGTGAATTCGGTAAAGAGAACAAATTCCAGCCACTGAAATACTAGGGTTGGGCTGATTTAAACAAATGTTTTTTTCTCTGGGCAACTGTTTTTGTTTTGGAGACAGGATCTTGCTATATAGTTCAGGCCTTGAACTATGTAGCCCAGGCTGGCCTAGAACTCATGGCAATCCTCCTGCCTCAGCCTCCTGAGGGCTGGGATTTCAGCCATGTGCCACCACGCCCAGCCGCAGCAACATCATTTTTCAGTGCCTTGAGAAATTTTACTCAGACTGGAAGAGCAACATGTTCAAGTGGAGAGTGCTTTTCAGTACTGGTCAGTCAGAAAGTCATTTAAGACTATAACCACCAGTTTTTAAATGTGTGAAATGAAACCATACAACCCAAAATTGCTTCCCAGTTCTTCAACTGATAATCTGAAGAAAATGACAGTCTCAAGAACACAGGCACTTAGAAGGGAGATGTGGGATAGACGCTTTTTCCGCTCTTTGAAAGGTGTTATAAATACTAAATGAAGTAGAAGAAAAAATGAATACTGAAAACTATTACCTCTCGCACATCAAAATATAAAGGGTTAACATAATATAATTAAAGAAATAAAACAAAATATACCGTTTGATGCATTCTGGTATGCCAACATACTCCATTGGAACAAGTTCCGCTAGTTCTGCCAAATTAAAGACGTATCTAATTTTTTGGCTAAATTTTGAGCTATGGAGAAAATAAAGACAACCACATCAGTATTTCTCACTCACAATACCAAGAAATTTATACAAGGGAAAAAAGTTTTTATGACGTCAAAGGCCTTTAGGGAATTACCTAATAAATGGTCTTGTAACAGCCAGAAGTGTTCTGATGAACCAAGAGGGATGTACAATGATTAGAGATTTCAGGTTTTTCCGCAACCTAGAGTTAAAGAATAATTTATAAATTTCTACGAATCCTAATGCTAGAAATTAAGAGATAAAGTTATGTGCAGGTTGATACAAAATAACTGAACAGCGTCACCAGAAGTTCTCATTTAGACACGATCCTCCTGAGACAAGGAAATGCATTCCTGAGTTCCGAAGGTGTCTCCTACTGCTCTACAATCAGCTGTACTTGCTTTGGCTAAACTCACACCTACACTATAGCCAACCTTATCAAGCGTATCCCAGCACACACTCATCACCTTTAGGACTCTGTCAGTCCAGGAAAGGTTAACACAGAATATGAAAGTAAACTATTTTCACTTTTCAAGACTAGGACAGCCAGGTGTGGTGGCACATGCCTATAGTCCCAGCACTCAGGAGGCTGAGGTAGGAGGATTACTGTGAGTTGAGGCCAGCCTGGGCTACAAAGTGAGTTTAAGGCCAGTCCGAACTGCAGAGTAAGACCCTGTCTCAAAAAAAAAAAAAAAAAAGAAAAAGACAAGAGCAAAATTGGTACTAATTTCTTTAACATCATGAAAGATACTGTGCAGGTAGAGAGGAAGGAGCAGAGATGACCAAACAAACAACACGAATCCGATCTAACACCAGTTCTTAAGAATTTCAGTTGGGCGTGGTGTGTGGTGGCCCACGCCCTCTAATCCTAGCACTCTGGAGGCTGAGCCAGAGGGATCACTGTGAGTTTGAAGCCAGCCTGGTCTACACAGTGAGTTCAAGGTTAGCCTGAACTACAAAGACCCTGTCTCAAAACAAAACAAAACTTTAAAACAACCAAATAAAAACGGCTATTTATCATGCACATTTCACACATAAATAAAATGATCACTATGGATCTACACACACCCGCCCACTCACACTCCTATCTGCCCCCTCATCAGAAGAGCTAGCTAGTGTCCAGTACAGGTACGAAGAAGAATCTATTCACGGGCCCGAGCTGACTAAACTATTTTCAATTAGCCATGGCAGAATCAAATCAATTGGAAGATTAAAGTTCCTTCGATTAGCATAGACCACTAATTCTTAAGAGAACATATTTCAAAGGTTTGTGCTGAGGAAAATTATAGCTAAACTAGTTTATTTAAGAAAGATAAAATATACTAAGCATGACAAATTAGGCAAAACTCAGAAGCAATAGAAAATGTACTGTGTTCCCCATTCTTTCCCTACGATATAAATTGTAGGAAGTGTTCCAAATGGCATAAATGAGAAAAATAAAGAACGATCTGATAAGTTTGCTTTGAAGAATTAGCTATTCTTTATAAGACTACTCAAAATTAATTTTATTCCTAACATTCTAAAATACTGCCTTTAGAGAACAGAAACTCACGAAGTTAAGAAATGTAACTAGGAAGTGGAGATGGTATCTTTAAGCGGCAAAAGAAAATTTAATCCAATAAAGACACTGTAAAAATCGTTCAGTTGAGCTTTCCCCCTGTGTTTCCATTACCTTCTGTCAATCTGCTGATAGCATTTCCTGAGCCATCCCAGACTAGGCATTTTTCTTCGAGTTGTTGCACCATTTAAATAAACTATCATGTAGTTTTCTGCTACTAACAGCTCCAAAGTGCCAATAACATACCTACAAAAAGAAGTTAAGTTTCAGCCTTATATATCACTGTGTGCAGAACTGAAATGGACTTGCCAAATTATATGACTCCCTTCTCAATTCCACGTAATGAGGACAATTAAAAATCTAAAGCTGCATTCGCTAGCATCATGATTATTTAAGAGTTATTTCTTTGAGGTGCATATTGAAACGTTTATAGGTTAAATGACATGATGACTGGGATTTGTTCCAAAATTCTACAGCAGGGAAAGAAGTGGGAATGAAGTATAAGCTGAGAATTATGGAAGTGGGTGACGGATGGATGATCTGATCTATTTTTCTTTACTTCTGTGTAAGTTAAAATTTCCCCCAATAAGGACTTTGAAACTGTAGCAACCTGAGAAACAGAATGCTTCTGTGGAAATAAGAAAGCCACGCCACCTCATTACACTGGGCTTCTAGGGGAAAATGTAATCTGGCCGCTTGATTTTGAGATAAAAGCTACTTCTTTATACTTAACATGTGCAAATGTAAAATAATGAAGTTGAAACAGACAACCTGAGATAAATTTTCTAGTTTTAAATTGCCAATATTTCTGTTGAATTGCAGAACTAGTTTCACGATGCTGAATAACAAGATACAGAACTGACATTATTTATAATTTTTATATTGGCTTGTTTTCACTCCCTTAAAGTGGAGCTGGAATTATCTTAGAATTCTGTCCCAACATTTTTGTTAAGATAACTTACTTAAAGAGATTGTCCATCAGGTATCTGTAGTTAGGCTGACCACTCTCAGGCATAAAACAGACAGCAAACACAACAATGGCATTTAATCCATCCCCATAATATCCTGAAAAAACAATCAAAGGTCAAATCACTAACATGATTTCACTGTGAGGATACTCTATAGGGCATCTGTGTGGCTGACGGAAAACTTAAATTTGTATAGGAAAAAGGGGGCCATGTTATAGCAACTACAGAAATACAGTGATACAATCCAAGCAGAAATATAATCCAAGCAGAAACAACACAGTATCTAAAATAAAACATTCTCATGCAATTTATGGTTAAAGTGGATACTTTTTTAAAAAGATAGTTTTATAGTCAACAATGCCTAATACTTTATAGAATTTAGGATATTAAAATCAAGATCACTTCTCTGATATAACTATACATACTAACGTGTATGTTTTATTAACAGTCATTTCTATTGCTTATAAACATGAAAAGATCCAAACATTTCAAGAACACTAGAATCTCCACTTTCTTAATTCCTCAGTCACAAAACATATTAAGTGTGATAATCCAATAGGCTAAGATGCCCTAGTATTTTTCCAGGAAGAAAAATAAAGTGCTACTTCAGAAAGACAATTAGATTTAAAGCATAAAGCAGGTCTCACAAGTTCATTTCTATGAACTAGCTGAATTAATGTATGTCTGTGGACTTCCTGCTCCAACTTAACCTGTTTTTTTCTTTTTTTGGTTTTTCTCCGGTACCGGGAACTGAACTCATGACCTTGCGCTTGCCAGGCAGGCGCTCTGCCGCTGAGCTAAATCCCCAGCCCCTTAACTTGTTTTTTTCATCTGAATGAGATTAAATTAGGCAGAAGAATGTAACTGCAAATATTCAAGTGACTGCTTTTAGATGAATGAAGACTGCAGAAGCAAGAAAATGCAGTTGGCAGAGAGTAAATTAAATAAAAATGAGAAATAAATCAGTATCCTTGACCTCTGTGCTCATCTGTCCAGTGGTATAAGGGAGGATTTAAGGAAATACGTATCCTACAAGGCAAGTTATACTCTGACTACCACGAACACTGCAACAGTGTTACTGCACAGTATTTACTGGATAACATTCTGGCACTCTTTACACGGTGCCTAGGTAAACATCTGCATATGACACAGTTGGATTAACAGGACTTAGTACTTGTACTTTCACGGCTTTCCTACTTGACTTGGAACTAAACTTTGTTATTTTTGTGTACCCCACAAATCTGCAAAGTGCGTACTTCATAAAAATGTGTAATTAGTGTTTTACTAAAGCTAAATGCTTTATTTGTTCAGAGTTTCAGGTAAATTAAGTGTTACAATTTAAAAAGTCCAGGTATGTCTAATATTCAAGAAAATACTTGTGCAAGAATGTTTACAGAAGCTTTACCATGTTAGTCCAAACTGGAAATAATTCATATGCCCATCAGAAGGTAAACAGATACGTGAATGTAATAGAATAATATTCATCAATAAAAAGGAATAAACTGTGAATAAATGCAACAATATGCATGTATTCTAAAAACATGCTGAACAAAAAGCAGTACATCAGAGTGAACAGATGGTATGTGATCCTAGTTAAATAAAATTCTAACAGGTAAAACTAAT
Source organism: Chinchilla lanigera (assembly GCF_000276665.1). Lineage (NCBI taxonomy): Eukaryota > Metazoa > Chordata > Mammalia > Rodentia > Chinchillidae > Chinchilla > Chinchilla lanigera. The sequence continues at coordinate 15,167,481 of NW_004955450.1, read as the reverse complement.
CATCAGGCTACACATGAAAGGAGCGGTTATTGCAGGGTATTCACTGGACAGAGGTACTAGAAAGATTTCTGGAACAATGAAAATGTTCTACCTATTTAGGAGTGTGGGTTACGAATATGAGTACCTACGGTTATACAGGGATGTGTCAAAATCCATTCAACTACATACTTAAGATCAGAGTATTTCAATGTATAAATTACAAAGGCATGCGAAGGGGAGAAAGTAACTCTCAGTTAGGGTTAGAGACAGGTGTAGGGGAGACATTTTTCTCTGCACTCATTTACACTTTTTGACTGTGCTGCACGTGTATATTAACAATTTTTAAATTTAGGTTTTATTCTTTTACCTCAAACTTATGTCCTTAAAATGACGTGTTTATTATTCTTTCAAAATTATGTTAACGTCTGCAGGGATGTTTTCTAAAAGCATCTGGGTTTGGGAACCATCTGCGGCCGCTCTCACCTCCGTGGCTGATGACCTTCTTATAGGGCTCGATGGCCTTCATGTCAACCCGGTGGTCCTGCTCTCCGATCCTGAACATGCGCCAGCGCCGCCCATCTTCCCTCTCCTCTGCTGCAGCGTACTCCGCGATGGAGCCTTTCCGAATGACTTCAGTAGTTTTGGGTTTTGGAAGGTCATCTGTCAACATAAAAGGTTTCTGAATCACAAATTGTAACTTCTACAGTACAAATAAAATTATGTGTTAACCACTTTGCTATCTAGATTATATAGCTTTTGTTTTGTTTTGCTGAAGAAGGGTTGCGCTATGTTGCCCAGGCTGGCCCAAACTCCTGGGCTCAGGCGATCCCAGCATGCCTGGCTATTCAGAGAATGTCCATTATATCACTCGTGGAATTTGAAATATCTCTTTTCCAATAAAGGAAGAGGCTTGGTCTTAAATATAAGGCCATTTTATGTCTTTGGAAATCAGTTTCTGCCCAATTCAACAAAGTACCTAATCCCTAATCCAGTGTAATTAATTTCCAAAGGTTCAAAAAAGATAGTTTGTAGAGCCACTGAAATCTTACAATGGTCCTACAATGGCTTTCAAGACTGTACTTATGACAACACTGTCCATGATATTTACTACTACAGGTTACTCCAGGTAACTGAGGGCCAACTGTTCTGAGAACAATTCCCAACACTGAAATACCAGATAGAAAGTGGTTAACGACCCAGTGCTCATTTTGCATGTGATCAGTTTTGTAAAGCAGAAATGTATATATATTCTGAAGAATACATGCAAAAGTCTATTTAAATTAATATTAGCCAAAGAATAAGCACCAATGATTAGGTATAATTTACGTTTCAAGATTGCAATTTAGTTGATTTTTAATGAAGTAATGATTTTCAAAATTTTAGTATCGTAGTCCTTACCAAAAGATGGGGGGAGGGGAACCTACTGCATGTTAGTTGTTTCCAAGACAAAGCTGTTAACGGAAAATATCCTTCCAGGAAATGACTACAGCAGCATTAAAGAAAGAGACAAAACACATAGGCAGAAAAAACTATTTCAGTATCTTTATAAAATATTGCTTATTACTGGACTGCTTACTGAATCAGCAAAACAGGGAAGGAAAAAAGGAACAAAAGATACAGCATACCACTCCTTACTGCAGATAAAATACCTAATGCTATGCATGCCTTTGGAGTGAAGATCATTTTAAAGATCGCACATACGAATTATTAACAACTATATAAAGATATCGTAGACAGCAATGATGTAATCCAAGAAAGCATGCAAAGCCGAATACATGCCAATTCCTCTGAATTCCGAATGAAAACGATGAAGGCACGGAGGCTAAGTGTACACATTAATTGAAGCTGGTCACTGCGCCAAGTACTAACACGGCAAACCTACCTAAAAAGTCATCCCCCAAGTCTCTCTTCAGAACACCCTCTCTGCAAATCCTCAACTACTTTTAGCACATTCTCTACGTTATGTCTGCTGAGAAGTTTTCTACTTACTTCATCAACTGAAAAAGAGCATGTTAGAATTACCAGACAATGTGTTTAAGCAACTTACGGCAAACAATCTTGCTTCACTGGTCAGTTTAAAACAAATGCAGAAAAACTTTGGAAAAGCACAGAATACTCATGTGTTTGTAGAATTTTGTACCACAGTAACAGAAATCTATGAACTTTTAAAAGAGTAACATTTTAAACAAAATCCCTTACAACACTGATTTTAGTAGGCTTCACTAACAAGTTTTAAGTTTGCCAATGTCTTCATTCCCCTAAAGAGAGCGCCACTATAAGAGCACGTGCGTGCACAGAGATGGACATGTGAAGAGAGGTCAGGTAAGAACAGCGGCAGTTACCTTCCCACTCAAACTCATTGCTGTTCTCTGACGAGGTGTCCAAGCCGTCTAAGTCAATCTCCCCACTTTCATCCAAATCATCGGACAACACAGAGCCATCGCTAGGATCCAGTGTCAGGCTAATGTCTGGAGCCATTAATTTCTTTCTCACTTTATTTCCATTAACTTCTGGTGAGTCTAGAATTAGGAAACAAAAAATTTATTATAAGGAATGCTTCAGCTCAGCGATGGTAAACCTTTTAGAGGCTAAGTGCCCAAATCACGCGTGTCGTTGCCCGGCGCTGCTAACCCTGAGCGTGCGCGGCCCGTATGTGCGGTTATCTGACGCTCAGCTGCTGGGACGGTGCTTGGGCAACCTGGCTGGCGTGCCCACAGAGGGTGTGCTTGTGGGCGCATGTGTGCCACAGGCTTGCCACCACGCTTTAGATGCTCAAGTTGAATAAGAGAAGCACTTTAGGCATCTCATTCGAGAAAAACAGGAAAAAAAATTCCAAAAACATTTTTTTTAATGGTAGCAAAGTTTATTTGAAAAAGAAAAGGTGAAGAGTGAAAGAAACTGGCAGGTTTGTGGTAAGCAAGCTTGGGGCGAGTCGAAGAGGAAACAGCAAGGTAAAAGCGCACCCTGGAGACATAAGATGGGCTCCTGGGAGGAAGGCCACCACGGCCCCGGAACGTTAATTTATAAAATTTGGATTTTAATTACTACCGCTCTATATCACTGACAAGAGATCAAAGAAAAAAAACACGGAGGCTGACTTTAGTGTCACATCTCAGTAAAAAAACGATCTACTCCCACTTCCTGTACAGATTTCCAGAAATCAAGGGTATGTTTTGGAAAAGTTAAATTTCTGAAGTACTCCAAAAATGCTTCCTTCAAGGTTTGATTTATCCTTTAGCACCCTCTGAAGAAGTCAAGGTTCAGTGTTCTTGTGCTTAATTTTGGGACTAAAAAAATACTGTATGCTAAAAATTACCACAAAGTTCACTAAAAACAAAAGCATCAAGCTCTTACCAGGCTGGTTCTCTGGTCCAGGTATACCAAGCACGTCTGCTTCAATACTGTCATCTTCTGGTAAAGGTCTAGAAGACACAGACATGCTATCTTACTCAAAAAAAAAAAAAAAAAATCTATCTATCTATCTATCTATATATATAGAGAGAGAGAGAGAGAGAGAGAGGCGGGGGAGAGATACCTATATACATCTGAAGTTGAAAGGTCTATGAAAATACAACTTATAGGAACAATTATGTGGAAAATGGAATAAGGCAGTACTTTTCTTAGCTTTAATAACTTACAAAGTCCATGTAAAGAAAAAAACTGGACTATCAGAGTTGATATATATAAGTAACACACAAAAATAGGTATTAAGTTCCTTGTGCAACAGCTCTAGTGTAATTATAAAATGTATCAAAGTATAAACTATAAAGTAGAACTCCAAGGCGCAAGTTTAACGTGCTGTACGATGCACCGCGTGAGGACGCTCAGTCTCACCTGTGCTGTCAGCCACAGCTCTCGAGCTCAGCACATCTGTACCGCTCTCACCAAGCGCTGTACAACACAGCGTCCCACTAGCTGCGCACAGCCTAACTGCTAAGGCACCTTATGGGTACTGGGGTATCTTCTGACCACGATCACGAAAGCAGCATTTAAATAGAAGGTGGCCTTTGCAAAACCGTCTAGGTGGCTGGCCAGATGATAAAGAAGATCCTTGTTTATTTATTAACGAAGCTTTTTTCTTGGAAAAACACCCACACAATTTAAATCTTAAGACCAACCAAACACTTTTCTCCTAGAAGCCCCTCAGACCCCAATTTTAAAAGCATCATATTAAAACACTGCGTACAGGGCTCGGGGATTTCGCTCAGCGGCACAGCACCTGCCTGGCAAGCGCAAGATCGTGAAGTCCATTCCCGTTCCCGGTACCAGACCAAAACCAAAAAACCAAAACAAAACAAAATCACCCTCCTCCTCCCTCAGACTCCTTAGTCCTGGGATTGTACAACAGAAGATGTGAAATTTAAACGATAGAAACAAATATGAAAAACTATAGACTTTATACATGTTTGGTGGAAAAATGAGACACATGAGAATCATTCTAACTGTTAGAAAGGGCCTTTTGGGCTGGGGATTTAGCTCAGCAGCACAGCGCCTGCCTGGCAAGCGCAAGATCGTGAGGTCGATTCTCGGTACTGGAAAAAAACCAAAAAACAAAACAAAAAAACCCCAAAAAACTGCGTACAACAAAAATTTGAAACTTAAAAACAAATATGAAAAACTATAGATTTTATACATGTTTGGTGGAAAAATGAGACATAAGAGAATCATTCTAACTGTTGGAAAGGAACTTTCATTTCCTAGTACCAAATAATCACTCACAACACTTTATAAATTAAATGACATCTCAACAAAGACATTTTGAAGTTTTGCTCTAAGTATGTTCACTGAGAAGCACTGCTCACATTGGAAAATCTTCATCTTGCCATTCTTCTTTCAGCTCCACACCCTCCATCCTCAGCCGGGATTCAATGTCAACTACAAACTCCTGACAATCCAGAGAGCCAATGGCCTGTGAGGAAAGAGAGCACAGTAACTCAACTTCCACTTTACTCTTTATCTGGTAAAAGAGTGCAATAATGCACATTAGTTCACACCTCCATGGATTTAGTTCAGTGGTCTGCTCATGAAACCAGTTTATGGGGTTGAAATTTCCTTCTAAAGAATCAGAACAGAAAACAGCCCAAAGTACATACAATAGAGTACTATTTGTAGTAAGAATATTATTAAGTGAAAATATTTGTCTTCTGTCGCACATGTACATATTGAGTCTGGCTGTTATTTATTTCATGAGTTATGCAAAAAATTGGGGTGGGGCAAAAATGAAAGTAAATATATTCTCTACTATAGTATCGTAATTAAATATTCTACCTGTTGGATAGAAGTTATTCTAGAAATTGAACACTACACATTTACATTCATGATTCAAACTTCAACTCTGGTTCTCACAAGGAAGGGTGCATGTGGCAATAGCCTTATTTCACAAAGAGGTGTTGAAAGAGACTCCTTTTGGTTGAAGAAATAAGAAGTCATTAACATCAACTGGTAAAGGGTATCACAAAAATAGTGACAAATCCAGAGGCAAGCAGTGTAAATGAGTGTTTAGTTCCTTTAGAGTCAACAGATGAAGTTATTAAAAAGTAATAGCAACACATATTTCTTAAGCTCCATAAAACATCACTAATAATACTGAGAATATTATTAGTGCTCCCTGGCTGAGACCAGAGAGGAGGAAGGGACAATGACTTGTACTGTAGCCATCCTTCCTGTTTTCATGCAAAGTCCTTTTTCACTATTTGATTTCTAAAAACTGTAACTTTTAAAAATACTTATCAAAAAAATGATACCCACCATTCAGATCAACTGTTCTCAAACAATGAGGTGGTCATGTTTTATGGCTGGCCTATCTGCTGCGATGTTGCGGTGCTCAAAGGAATTTTGCTGAAGTGCTAGATTTCACATAAACTAAACTCACACCTTCCTGAAGACCGGAAGGCTCCCCGCCCAGCTTGCATAATCATTCCCAAAAGATGAAAGTTTTTACAGAGCCACTCATTAGCACAGAAAAACGCGGAGGATACTGATTGTTCCTCAATGCAAACTACTTGTTTTGCAAAGCTAGTTTATTTATATATGGGAGTACATATGCTATTTTTAATTTTTGCAGAAAACAATAAGCCAGGAAATTTTGAAAAACTAGTAAAAAACACTTAAAAGAATCTCGATTTTGTAGCTGTTTTTTTACTTTAACACACATTTTTAGTAATTCGCTACAGACTACCTGTTGATAGGAACCTTCTCTGCAGAGAACTCCTTCTGTCTGGCCCACAGATGAGTAGAAAAGGGACCAGGATTGCAGTGAACAAGATCAAATCGTACATAATATGGCACTGGTTACTCTAGCATTACGCTCCAGCACCAGCAGTTGAAAATACAGTCTTTTTCAGGTTTTACTTCCCTACGCCTCTCAGTGCTCAGCTTCCTCAAGCCCGTGTCACCCACTCGAAAGTAAACAAGGACTCTTCTGCACATTCACTGCTCAGAGATGCTCTCCCTCTTCTCCTCTTTCTACAGGTGTTGAAAAGCATCAGGATGTTCTGGATGTCTTTTTCAAATACCTCAAATAACCAGAAAAATGCACAACATTTCAGACAAGATTGGGCGTGTTCACGGTGGTACGGCTGTAGACTGTGTAACATTTCAAAAATAAAAATACTGACTTAAAGTTGCAATCAATGCATTCCGAAGGCCTGCAAAGGGTAACACTGGCTAGGAAGCCTTTCAGTAACCTCTTGGATTTATTTTGTCTGTTAAACTACCTAAGTAGGATTAACTTTTACCTTCCAAAAACATAATGAAACTATTTTCTGGGTACTTACCTATATGCAATATAAATTTCTGTTGGTAAAGCTATTCTTTACTTGTAAGAGAAAATATTTCTCTTATAAAATTCCAAAAGACAAATCGTGCCTTTTAGCTGCTTTACAACTCGAACAAGTTCATCAGCTGAAAACTGCTCCTTTACATATGGAAAGCTCAAGTTCTTGGGCTCTCCTAGCCTACTTATCCAACTTTCACTACCATACACTGAGCTGTGTAATGTTAGTACACTTCGTGTCCTGTCCTGCACATTTAGTTAAGGGATAACTACACCAGTCAAACAGACAACAGGAGAACTCCATCGTTTCATCAAGAACTTTAGGGGGGAAAGTACACTACGTAGATTAAAACAATTTAAATAATTGAGAGAGTATAGTTCTTCCAAGCACTTAACACCAAGCAGCTGTAAGAACAGGAAACAAGAAAGGAGTGAATAAGCACAAATTACTGTGAAGGAAATCAGGACACTGCTGACTCACAAGTCAACCGTAGCTATTTCCCATTTTATTCAGAGATTTGCAGAAAAATTAGAATGGGGAAGTAACACTTTGTTATGCTACTTGTTACAAGCATCTAATGCAACAGAAACAATGTAATTCTCAATAGATAGGTGGTAAGGGCGGATATCCTTCCTTTGCCTGCTATCTCTGGAGGTCTTGATAAACTCTAGTCTTTATCCTCAGAGAAGTTAAAAATCAAGGAGCTACTGGAATTCCTCCTGAGGCAGCCTGAGGGGAGGTGTGGTAAATCCAACTGGGACGCAGACAGGGATTTCTACACGCAGGCTAGCAAAATAAGCAAAAATTAAACAGTAAGCTGATATTTAGAACCGTCTAAATGATAACAAAATTTTACACAGCAATTTTACTATTGTGCAATTTAACATTGCTGTGAATTAGGTACAAGCAATAACCACCTACGCTGAAATCAATTACGGCTGGCAGAAGGAAAACTGGCAAAATTTCACTTGCCTGTTTTCAAAAAGGTTTTATTCTACAATATTTATGTTCACCTTTTAATAAACATTCTGTATGTCTGTGAAGATCATAAAACACTACCCCCAGATCCATAGAGGCGCTCACTCATTACTTCTTTCGGGAAGTAATGGAACGAGATGCTGTATCAAATGAGATGCTGTATCAAAAATGTTAACAGAAAATCTAAAGAAAAATTAGAACGGTACTGATTTCCCTCAAAATTGTAAAAATAAGCACAGAACAATTATGACATCCAAAAAGTTGCACTTTATAGGGTCTTGCTTTGTAATTGTGGCTGGCCTTAGGCTCACTATGCAGCTCAGGCTGGCCTCCAACTTGAGGCTATCCTCCTACCTCGGCCTCCTGAGTGCTGGGATGACTGGTGTGTGCCATCAAGTCCAGCGAAGGCCATGTTTATTATCAGCACACAGAACATTCTGGAGATGATGACAGCTTTAAAATGACTAGAACCCAACACTTTAATCTCTAGCTCGGCATTAAACAGTTTATATTAGTTAGGATACAAAATTATAGCTCGGGAATGACTTATTCTGCTTTTTAATATACAAATTTAACAAGATACCTTTCAATCCACTGCCAGCCAAGGTTAACGTACTGTATCTAGATACACGTAGTTTCTTCCTCACATGCGTTCCTTCTTCCTTACCACTCCAGCAGGCATTATTCCTTTCAGTCAGGATGGACAAAAACACTGTTCCACTTCTACACGCCTCATCTATATTTCAACCAGTCAGGGTATGAGGTATAAAACATTGCCGCCATATCCCCATTGTAGCTCACATACGAGGGCAGTGACACCACATCCTGGTTCCCAGGGCAGGCCAGAACTGTTTCTAATCCAGCACACTGTCCCCAGCTCACTGGCAACTTTATACAAAGTAAGCCTGCCATGCCACAGTCGGTTACTTTTAGCTTCAAAGGTCCGGTAGTGCCTAACGGCCACAAAAGTACTGATTTATGATAACTGGGTCAAGTTGTAAGTGTGCATAGGTCAGTCCGCTGTACTTCCGGCCTAGCCCAACACTACCGGGCTGCACGAGAGAAGATTATGAGGACTGGGGAGAGTTTAGAGGAAAATGGAAAATGATGAGACCTGGGAGTAAACGTGCCAGGTGACCAAAAAACAAACAAAACAAAACACAACACCCAACTAGCTTGCAGGCTAACGTAATCGGGTAATTTCAGTTATAAAAGAAATAAAACCTTATCCACTCACAAATGACAGAATTTCCTCTACAACTGCAGAAATTAGAACTACCATTAGAAATGTGCACGCCTAGTTGAAAATAAGAAATCAAACATTAGGAAAAGGCGCTCCTAACCGGAAAAAAAAAAAAAAAAGAAAAAGGTGACGATGAAACAAGCTATCCATTAAAGTGCAGCCACACACTTCGTTCAGCTGGCTAGACGCGAGGTACCACGCGTACCTCGAGGAACACGTCAAAAGCCGCGTGCCCTAAGAGGTCCCAGGCCGGACAAAGGCAGCTTTCGAGCAACGTGACAGAGACCTAAAGCAGCTTCTGGCTTCTCCGAGCGCGTTCAGTGGTCCTCCGGGCAACGATGCGCGCGGGAAATGCAAGGGCTTCGGCAGGCACGGGTGTCGACGGCGCGCGGGGACCCGGCTTCTCGCGCACACACCCTCCGCTCAGCCTGGCCGGCTCGGGAAGCGCTTTTACGAGCCTGGCGACGCCGCCTTCCGCGTCTGTCCCCCGGGTGCCAGGCTCCCCAGGAGCCCGAGCGCCTTTGTTCTGCACCAGGGCTGACGCGGGTCAGGAGCACGGCACCAGCGCGCCTGTCACCGCACCCAGGCCGGGAGGCGGGAGGCGGAGGAGGAAGCAAGGCTCGCGCGGCTCAGCCCCCGCGGGCGGAAGGCGCAGGGCAAGGCCGGCGAACGCCGCCACCGCCGGGCGTCATCGCGGAGGCGGG
>NW_004955450.1:15104376-15157671 GCF_000276665.1 Chinchilla lanigera | reverse complement strand
GCGGATGGCCCCCGCGAGGGCGCCCCCAGGCCCGCGCCCAGCCCTCCGGCCGCGCTCACCCCGGAGGAAGCCTCGGCCCCCTCGTCCTCCTCGCCCCTCCAGGCCGGCGACGTGGGGCTGACGGCCAGGTCGCAGAAGTCGGCCGAGCGGAGCCCGCTCCCCTGGGTCTGCGCCGGAGACCTCAGCCGACTGCCGGCCGCAGCTCTAGACAGCGGCACAGCTGCTGACCCGGACGCAGTGAGCCGCCGGGCGGAAGTGACGCCGCCCCGCCCACCCCCGGGCGCCGCAGCAGGCGGAAGCGGAGGCGTGGCGTCCTCGCCGCACGCCTCGGTCTGCGCCGACCCGCAGCGTCGCTCCGCCCCTCGGGCAGGCGGGCAGGCGGACAGACGCCGGCGCATGCGCCGCTCTGCGTCCCTCCGGGCGCGTCCGCCGCGCCGACGCCTCATTGGCCGTGCCTCTGAGGCGCGACGCGCTTATTTGCAGTTTCCGCCCGGTGGGGAAACGGAGTTCCTGTTTGTCTTTGTTGATGCTTTGAGTAACTGCGTGACAGGACGGTAGAGATGAGGAGAGGGCGGATAAGCTCGTGTTGACGAGCTTAGACCATAAGAGTCGGGTGAGAGTCTGTTTTAAGCATTTCAATTAGGTGTGGATCATGCTTGATGAAAAATGAGGATAGAATGAAAGAGGCGTGTTATTGTTGGATCAGTAGCTGCAAGTGCGCCAGTCCTCAGGGCGCTGTGCCCCAGGCTGCGAGAGCGTGGACGTCCGACTCAGAAGTTTCACCTCCTGAGCCCGGCCCGCAGTCGGCTGTTTGGGAACAGAAACATTTTACCTGGAAAGAACGGAAAAGTAAGAAATTTAAGGCGTTTACCCCGAGTGCAGGACTTTGGAGCCGCTGACCTGATTCACATTGCCTCAGCAGGTGGTTAAACTCACCGCCTCACTTGCGAACTGGGGAGAAAATAATACCCACCGCGTAGGCTTTTTGTGAGAGCAAATATACCATTTGTAGAAGAGCAGTGCTTGGCATGTTGTAAGCACATGTTAGTGTCAGGCGTCATTTTCCTTAAATAGCTTCCAGGAAGGACAAAACATCAACAGAGCTTTAGCTCGATAACTTGGGCAGTGTAGTAAAGCAATTTCATCTGCAGTTACAGATTTTTCATAGTTCTACTTTTTGCTTATTTCAGTTCTGCAGTGTGTGGAATTCCCCACAGGGTGGCAGAAAATAATTTGAAGGCAGAGTTACTTCTTGTGTGTGTGTGTGTGACCTTTAATTTTTTCTTCATTTTAGTAACTACCATTTAATAAACTTGATCAGTGTTTGCTTTGATTTTCAGTAAGCCATTCTACTATTTACCTTTCATTCCCATCTCATGATTTATTCATACTTACTGTTGAAATTTGAGAAACTACAGATATACCGAAAGATGGTCACTATGGATATGTTAGATTTAGATTTCTGTATACCCAGAACTATATAAGTGAACATGTGCCTATAAAAAAATGCACCTTATAGTTTAAAGTCTCTTTTTTTATTTAAAAATATAACATGACTTTTTCAGATCAATATATTTCAACACCATATTTTTAAAGGGTTATTTATTAGCATGTTGTATTGAACATATAGGTAGCTCCATGTTTTATAGTTTTAAAAAAAGTACTGCAAGCCAGGTCCCAGTGGCATACACCTATAATCCCAGTGCTTGGACTCTCTGACAGGAGGATGTAAAGTTCAAGACCAGCGAGCCTGGGCTACATGGCAAAACATTGTCTCCAATACACTAAAACCCAAATAAACACAAATAAAAACAAAACAAATAACAACAGTGCATCTCAGCCCAGCACTTCGTAATGTCCAAAAAGTCAGAAACATACGACTAACACTGTCAAATAATATACTAGTTACATTTTCAGATATGTTCAGTTTTCCTTCCACTTCCACAGAAGTAGCTCAGAATCAATGGATCCAGCTGTTACTCTGAAAAGTATTTAAAACATAATTTTCTCTGTTTTGACTGTCTGTACAATAGCATATTTTGAAGATTATTGTTCCTCTGTGCTCCCTTGAATAGGCAGATGTTTAGAGATATTTAGATTCTTAACAAATGAAAATGAATTCAGAAAAAACATGGCTTCTAAACTCTGTATGGAAAGCATTACATAGAAAGTGATATGTTAGCTCAGTCACCATCAGCATTTTCCTTTGTGGTTCTGGCTTTGATCTAATGTGCAGATAGGCTTTCCTTACCCTACAGTTCTACAAATAATCACTGTTTTCTTCTGGGGGTTTCATAGTTAATTTTTTTTAACATAAGTTTCCCATCCAATTGGAATTTTGTGTACATGCTTATAATATAAAACAAGGCATCTGATTTTATTAAATTGACTAGGTTACCTAACATCATCTATTGAAACATCCAATAATTCTTGAAGTCAATTAGAATTTAGTCCAATGAATGTTTACTTTTCGAATTGTCATTTTGGGTTGCCCACTTCTTTCAAGGATCCAGTCATTTGATAACTCTTTTTTTTTTGGTTTTTTTCTGGTACTGGGAATTGAACTCATAACCTGTGCCTCTGAGCTAAATCCGCAGCCCATTTGATAACTCTTTATTGAACAATATTAGAAGTCGGTGCTGTTGGGCCCTAAGGATGCAGGAAAATCAGACCCAGTGTGTACTTTCAAAGAGCTCATCCACTACAGAGAGGGACATCGGAAGACAGTGAACACTTAGGTTGAGACCTTGGTTCTTCTAAGCTACAGCTAAGTTGAAGGGAACGAAACTGACTGGGGTGGGAGAACGGGGAGGCAGTAAGAGAAGGAATCCGAAGGAGGTAACGTTGAGCCTAGTGAGCAGAGGCGGATCTTCTAAGAACAGGAAATGGCTTATGCTGACTCAGCGGTGTCTAGGAGCTGCGTGTAAGTGCGCCTGGCTGCAGCACAGTTGTAGGGGAGTGGGTGGCTGTGAACAGCCCTCCCCCAAAAGAAGGCCAAATTAAAAGGGGGTTTTTATTAGTGGTAAGGATTGATTCAGAGCCAATGTAAAGAGCAGTGTGGAAAAGCGATCCATCGTTACTTTATGATTGCACCTTGGAAGAGAACTGAAAGAAGCCGTGTATGACGACACCATCATTACGTTAAGTCTTTCGGAGAGAACAACTTTGAGGGAGCAGTACTTACTTGAACGTATGCTCTGGTGTGCATGTTAGAACCATTCGTGAGATGTTGTCGTACTTCATACATCAAAATAAAAGCCCTCGGCCACCACAGGTTTGAAGAGGTGCTGAGTCCGGGCCAAGATCGGACATTCCTTAATGATGAGATGCTGCAGGCATGGACGCAGGGCTGAAGTGAGCTACAAGACAGCATGTGCCCTGCGCTAGCAGAAAATGATACTGTCAGGCCTGATGAGAAGATGCCCTCGGCCACGTTCTGAAAGCCAGGATGACCCGTTACCTCGGTGAGCGGTGGAGGGACATTTCCTTGGGGTGCCCTGTGTACAGAGGGAAGCACCAATCCCAGGGAATTACTAATGTGTTGACATCTTTTCTATGTGGAAAACTGTGGTCCTCGTAGACATTTTGTGTTCTGTTTCCATTCTCTATGGGTCCCTGTCTTCTATGAAAGTGTGAGCGCTTGTGCTACCTTTTCTGGAGCACACAGATTCCTGGAGAGCTCTATTCTGCTGTTCTTACTGTTGGACCGTACTCCCTGGTTGAACCAGGCTCCTGCCATCTCCCAGCAGATGGAGAAATTTGGGTGTGTTGTTACTCTGTACTAACGGGACGTGTTACATGCCTTCAGATTGTTTTTTTAACTAATTAGAAGAGAGTCTTCTCACAGTGCTTTGCCTGACGTCTCTCATAAATCCAGCCTACGAATGGCAAAATCAAGGTATCTATGAGAAGGACAGAGTTTCTCTTAGAGCTGTTGCCAGCCCATCTGACAACTGTCTGGAAAGTAGCGAAGGGATCCCTTCTGGGGATGAAGTTCCTTGGGCCAAGGCTGGTGAGTTGCATGTTGCTTTTTCTTTTTTCTTTTTTTTTTCCAGTACCGGGAACCGAACTCATGACCTTGCGCTTGCCAGGCAGGCGCTTTGCCACTGAGCTAAATCCCCAGCCCCGCATGTTGCTTTTTCTAAATCTCACATAGGCACTTTTGTCCAAATTTTCGAGACACCCTTCCTCCTGCACAGATAGAGCCTTGCTCCGGAACCTGTGGCTCAGTTAATGGAATGTTCCCTCTAGTGAGTGCTAAGTGCAGGCCACAGCCTGCTCAACTGGACAGGCCGGCCCTGGTTTCCTACTAAGACCTTGGAATGGAGTGTAATTCTTTTATCTATGAGGACTTCCTTATTGTTCTGTGAGTAAAGCATTTCTGGACAGTTGGTTCTGAACCCTTGAGTGAAATTTCCAGAAACATTTATCTGAGCTGCTTACTGTTGCTTAGTAGGCCTGCTCCCCAACCTGGGACCTGACCTCACCAAGATACAGTGAGAGATGATGAAGAATAAAAATTGTTAGAGACAACACTTAGAAAATGCTGTGTGAGATCATTTTCAGAAGGTGTAAGATGTATTGAATAAAACTCTCAAAAGTTACTTCACTCTCCACGGTATGATTTTTATGGACAGATTGTTACCCTTGCTTACAAGCATATAAATTCAGTGATGTTAGGCAGCTCCCTTTCAATTTAAAGGAAAAAAAACCCATGAAGTACCCTTTTTGCATGGACTGAAGATGTCTTTGTTGGTTAAGCTTGAGGGTAAAACTGGATAAAATTACATATTCATTTCATTATTCATGACTTGAATCTGAAATGAATGTGTATATATTTTTCACTTACTCACTTTATAAAATTCAAAACTAAACCCAGCAGCAATTTTGTCTCTGGCATGGTGACAAGTTTCTTTCCTACAATGAACTAGTCAAAGAAATTGTTCCAGAGAGAATTTATGCTTTCCTACTTCGGAAAGTCAAATGGGACTAACGCATACATCACATGTCCCCCTTGAGTGGTGCTTTCACATCCCAGAGAATCCTGGAGGGAAGCCATACCACCCATTTCTAAGCAATATTTCTGCACGCAGAGTAGATCAGAGCCACTCGAGGGGAAAACTGGGTCGTTAGAGATTTGACGCACAGGACCAAGGATTTGACTCACTTGGGAGAACGTAGTCTGGCTGAGGATGAGAGGTGTGTGGGTATTGTCCAACACCAGTTGGAGAAGACTCCTAGTTGAGATGACTTGTCAAAACCAATCGTGTGGACAGATCTTAAAGCCCCATTCCTGTTCTCTGTGAAGATATTTCTGCAGCACTTGAAAGAAGTGACAGGTACGAACTTAAAACCAAAGGTATGCATTGTATAATAGGAAGTCATGAAGTTTGACAAAGTCATGGCAGCCAGTTGGTTGCTATCATGGTTGTCATTTGGATAGAAATCCATCTACACTGAATTCTCAACACTGAATAGTATTCAAGATCTTCTTCCTTGAATAGGGGTTACTACAAAAAAATCACTTAATGCTCTTGAAAAATTATCAAGACATAGTATCACCATGTTTGCTTTGCAATTAAAATAAAGATCAACCTGGAAGAATGAAGTAGATTTTCCTCCTTAAAGATATGAAATGTTATAGCATGATGACCACCTGTATTTAGAAAAATACGAGTAATAGCCCCCAATTAGAAAAAACCCAAAGTTTATGGATGGACTGATGATTGTGACAAAAATTAGTTTATCAGTAATAGTGCTTTTTAAATTCTTTTCAGGCTGGGTTATGTAAAAGTGAGAATTGATCAATTAAAATTAACTGTTCTGCAGTCATTTATAGGCAGCTCATCCAGATGAATTTGAATTAGATACAACACTGTCATTGCCCATGTATTAATCATTTGCTTCACATCTTCACAGTCAAAGCACAATCTTACTTGTTTTGAGAAAATGAGTGCATTTCAAAATATACAAGCAATTGTTTGCTGAATTGGAAATTTTATATATTTAACAAGATTGTTGGGAGCCACTGGAGCTGGTTATTGGTCAAGCAGTCAAGCTACCTCAGCATTGAAAAAGGCATCCTGCCAGACAATTACAGTTGTTAGTCGCTAGGCAACATCCCCACCCCATACTAACTTTGCAAGTGTATGAAATAAACGCCCCTACTGTTAAAGTCAGTCCTCATGCTCATCGGGTAAGAGGCAACTCCATCTGACCCCAGCTCTTGTTTTCTGTTTTTATTTTTCTCATACCCACTGCTGTTTCTCTCTGGGGTACAACGAGAGACCAACAAGGTTCGCTACACAAGATAAGGTGCTAACATGGCTCTATGTAAGGCACGTGCATTTTTAACTAACACAAATACAAAAAGTAAAATGACATCATCTAATTCCCTATTGCAAAGGGGAGATGGTTTATAAATGTATTTTCAGAAATGCTTTACTTTTAGATTGTTACAAAAAGGAAATGTTCTGTAAATGTATTTCCCAAAAAATACTTTCCGTCCTAAAATTAACTTACTCAACTGAGAGTCTAAGTGATTATTTTATTTTAAAGCATGCACACTCTGTAAATAGATAAAATATACTAACAGTTCTTTTTAATGAATTTCAGTACAACTGAGGAGAAAATACTAAAATTGTAGCATTATTTTTCATTTACATGGTTCCCTTATGATTAAGAAAAACACTTTTCCCCAATATAATTGCTAATGCATGAAATTGTACTTATTAGGAAAAAGAGGAAAGCCTTCTAGTTCCAGGTATTTGTGTAATAGGAAGAGATGTAAAGGCAGAAGCTTCTTAGGAATTTTTAAGAAATCTTTAATTTCTATTTTTTTTTTTTAATGGACTGCTTGCTTTTTAGCAGGTCATCCATTAATATGAGGGAATGTCAGTCCATCCAGCAATGACTTTACCCAGGTGCTGTTTACGGAAACTGCATCTAATAGGCCTTGTGTGTAGCTTGTAGTGTGAGTAGGGTTAGGACTTGAATCAATATGTTGACCAATGTCTAGAGTGACATCTTGAATTTTTCCTTCATTACCTGATGACATGGGTCCATGCTTAAATGCAATTACACTGCATAGCGAGGCTTAACACATAAAATTCAAACTAAAATGGAAGATGTGTTGATGGGGTTGGGGTTAGGAGAGGCTATTTATTTCTTTTACTTTATGGGTACATTTTAGGTATACATAGTAATAACATTCATCAGAGGGAATTCGTCCCTGTACATGGTATATCTTGTTTCTTCTTTCCCCATTCTGCCCCTCTCCCTGCAGCCCCTAAGAGAAGCTATTTATTTCTTGTGTTGCTACAGTTTCTGTGGGCTTGGACAAGTTACTTAACTTCTCCTGACATTATGTTTCCTTGTCTATAATTTATGAGGTAACGACTTGTTTTACCTATTTGAGCATGTTTTTTTAAAGCTGAGATTATCATCTGAATTTTTAGGAGTTCACTGAAATGTTATGTAGCTGTTTAGGTACAAATGTGAAAATTGCGAATCTTACACATCTGTATCCTGTCTTTTTTAAAAAAATGGCATGAAATGGCAAGATCGTTCAAGTATATACGTAATTCCCTGCTAGATAACAGGAAAGGCAGTTTAAAGAACCGGAATATTTAGCAGGATTATTGGTATTTACAGATTGCTGTTTTGCTCAGGACAGTGGAGAAAGGCCTGAACTCAAAATCAGCAAATCTCCTTTAGAATTCCAGTCTGACCACTGACTTTGTAGCTGTCCCCTACCACTTCTACCATGCTCCTGTGTGCCTCCTGTGTGACTAGGAAATACGCAACAGATGACAGCTTCAGACCTTGAACTGAAACTGTTTTGTGTAAGGACCATTCTAAAAATGGGACGGTCCCTTCAAAATTGAACTTATAAAATTTCCTCCTCTTAAGCTTTTGCCCCAGTGAACGGAAATCACTTGATATGTATTCCTTTTTTAATTTTAATAATCCTTGCTGTGTTTTGCCTATTAAAGCCGTCTTCTAGCAGATGGGTTTCTTAGCTTAACTATACGTTCGTTAAATTCATAAACATATCAAAAATTAAGCTTCTTATTTTGATTTATTTTAGAAAAAAAGTCACAGTTTGTGGTCTTCATTGCCTGCCTTCCCCCACACCATCATAAATTCATTTGGTGTTTAATTTTTGGTCTAGGAAAGAATAATTCATTTTTACCTTCATTTAATTTTAATAGTCAAGGAGTAGTCTATCGAGATTTAATAAATTTAATCCTTCTGCAATTAGTGTCAAATTACCTCATTGTGGATGTGGATAACTGGAGAAATACAGACCCTCCCACACACTGACAGATACCTTTATCAGGGTTAATGTTTTATGTAAATGACCCTGTTTGAAAGGAAGCTGGTGTTGTGCCTCTCTCCTCCCTTTCTGACCCTGTTAATTGTTTTTAAACCTGAGCTTTCTCTCAGCATTCTCTCAGGACTTCCCATTTTACTGGATCCACTATGTGATCCTACAAAGATAACAGATTCCATTGTTGATTGAGCTCTTTTTGGATAGAGAAATTCAATTTCCCCATTTTAATCAAAGGCTCCAGACACCTGACTTTTGTGGGGTGCTCCAGCAAGGACAATGTGGTCAAGCCTTATGATCTGGGTGTGTCTTGTATGTAGCAAGCAGATAGGATTATTATAAGTAGCCATTTGTCTCACACAACATGATCTGTCTGGATCATCCCGGATTTGTTACCCACAGATGACTTTACTGAGTAGAAATGTATTCTCTCCTACGAAGAGACTGAGATACACAAAGCTACCAAGCAGGTCAGCACCCAAGACATGAAACACTCCCTTTGTTCTTCCTTTCCTTTATAATCAACACCTGGGTAATACAGTTACCATCCGTATAGGTTTTATAACTAGCCATCTTAATATGTGAAGACTGTAATGATCAAATATACTTCTCTGGATTTGTAGTACAGCTGTAAATGCATACTGGCTATTACTAAACATGACTCATCAAGAATTTTTCAAAAGATAATTTAGTTATCTCTTGTCAAGTCAATATTTAATGTTACATTCTGTATTTGCTGTGATAAGCATTAAAATCTGTATATTGGTTGATAAATCATTGTTTAGGAGTGTCTAATGGGTTCAGTACATGGTATGAAATTGCCATACTGTAATAAATGGTTATTTGATAATGAATGAAATTGTTTGAAAATACTGTTAAAATGTCAAGTTTAAACATATATATCATTACTCAAAAGGAAGGCAAACATGGAAACCACAGTGACATCATAAATATACTGCAATAAACACATTTATTTATACCAGGCAAGTTGTAGGTACTTTGTATAAATGTGTACAAATTGATATATGAAGTTAATTTCAATCTGTGAAAGTAATTGCATTGGTTTAACTTATTTAACTCTCCTTACAATAATATTTATTGCAGAAAAAGAAGGTAAAGAAATAAATGATGATAAATAGATAAAATACATAGGAAATGGGAATTGTTTTACAATTTAATTACACTGTCACATAAAATTATCACACAAATACACCAATCTGACAGCAGAAATACATTACAACTCTATTATCCAAACCAGAGAACAGTTTTTGTTAGCTTTTATTTCATTTGCACATTTAAGATTATTTTATAATTTTCTGCCAGCATAAGATGTCTAAATAATGTCAAAAAAAAGGGCAGGTTGGGAAGAAAATTATTTTGTAAAGTAAGATTTTACAGCTTGGTACAGAGTTATGTAGACTGACACAGTCTAACAAAGGGGCAATGACCCATATTCTCCCATGAATGGTAAATTGGAGAAATGTAAATACTGAAACTCAATAGAAAATGAAGTTAATTGAGTTGTTAGACTTCGCTAGAGGTTATAAGATGTGCGCATAACTTAATAGTTGTAATCTTACATAACATTGCATATTGGGATAAATATATAAATGCAAAAAGATTCATAGGTTCTATAAAATCAACTCAAATATTTTTTTCCTGATACTTAAGAAGCAGATGCTAGGTTTTATGGGTGTTACTTAGACTCTGTCCGGAATTATTGATCATCTAATGGGGGACGTGAGACTTATTTATATGAACCCATTTAGTCAGGGCTGGCTATTTAACTGTCTGTCGGTCAATATACTGGGTCATTTTGCTGTACGTTTCTAAACCATAAATGGAACCAGAGTGTAGTATTACAAAATCTTGCAGAAAAATTATGAAATCTTGAAATCAGTTTCTATTCTTGGTATTTCATTATCCTAAAACTTTTGTGACACACTTAATAATATCTTTAACAGTCACATGCTTAGGTTACTCAAGCAAAGATGATTTTATTCTGTATTGGAAAATACAAAGTATACTTTGAGAAAAGTGAAGATAATAATGAAAATAAAGTAGTTAAAAGGAAAAACTCAGTGAAAGGAGGGGTGAGAATTGAAAATAATTATGGAAGTAAAAGCTCAAAGGTTTAATGTGGTTAACAATATAAAGTGATTCAAGGATGTATTATGCAATTTCTTCATATGGGTCAAATCTTTAGCAGTGAAAATAAATTGACATCTTACATGATTTTCAGCCTTTATGGAATAAAGCCATATTTCTTTTTCTGTCATTCATTCAAACAGAAGGTAAACATGTGGATCTTTTATAGTATGCGGTTGAACAGGACATTGTAAAGACTTTCAGTGGCTGGGTGTTAGCAAGTTGAAATTTTTCTTCTGAGTTGTTACAAAATGCCTAAGAGGGAAACATAAAGGATGACCAAAAAACTGGAAGAAAGTTTTCATGGACTTAATTGACTGAACAAGGGCTCATGTGAAATTAATCATGCAGCTCTCTAAACGAAAGAAATGTCTGATAATTTTCTGATCTGCAGTACTTGAAGACTTACTAGTGCAGGTTTTTTTTGGGTCATTTTACAGAATTGGCTGCTACTTACATGCACATTTATACCTTTATATATAGATTCCTAAATATGTTTATTGATGTGTAAGTTTTGTTATTTGTACATTTTTCTTTAATTTGGTTTCACTTTTTGCTTAAGTAAAACAAGCAATGGGAATAAAGGAGATGTAATTGTACAGGGATTAAGGTGTTTAAAAATTCAAAGATAATGAAATAAGAACACAGTCAATGTTAGTATGTATTATGCATTTATTGCTTTTAAAAGATCACTTTTAATAAGTCAGACTTAATGATGAGATAAATATAAGCATAATTCTTATCAGAGAGAGATGTATCTGAATTTTCTTAATGGCATGATATATAGTAATTAAAGTGTTACAAATCTTAAGTGATTTTTGTCTCATTTTGACTCAGCTAGTGAATTCATTTGTGAAAGCAAAGAACTAGACATTGAAATAGGTAAAATACAATAATACAGGTAATTCAGACATGACAATGGAAAATGGAGATGCTTAAAAAGAGAATTTAGAGTATCAGATATTGATGAGAGTAGAATCATAAAATGTTATTCCTAGAATGGCTTTCATAATCCTATAAATTAAATAAATTGACTCACTTCTGAACATTCAGGTCTTCACGGTGATATGTATATTCTGAAAATATGATCTTTTTTATTGGCTATTGCAATAGAAAGGGTCATAAGTAATGCCAGCCATAATTAGAATTTAGCATACAACATTTATTATATTTCAGAATGGCCTGTAATATACAATCGTTATGTAAGAAAATATTGAACATGGGATGTAGTTAACTTTTAACGTATTGAAAATATTGTTAATTATAAATTCAAATTCCTCTATTCTCAAATGGAGCAGCATTTTATTAATGTTTTTAAAAAGTATGTACAGTACCCTTGAATGTAAGTCAGGAAATACAACCACTGTAGACACAGAATGCCTACATCTTTCTGAACAGATGTCATTATGCTAACGTCATGTTCTTTTGTCTTTCATTTCTTTTTTTTTGTTTTGTTTTTCTCCGGTACCGGGAACCGAACTCACGACCTTGCGCTTGCCAGGCAGGCGCTTTGCCGCTGAGCTAAATCCCCAGCCCCTTGTCTTTCATTTCTGATACCTCACAGTATCAGTGTTCCCAACAATACCACTACGGTCATTGCTGCTTCGTGCTGCCCTGTCAGGGCACTGATTTCCCACCTGACATCCTTTCCCAAACTGTGTTATTTGGGTACCTAGAGAAGTTTAGCGTGCTTACGTTTGAAACTGCAGAGAGAATGTGGTGCTTCCTTCTCTTTGCCCCTAAGCTTAGAGATGGTCTCATAATCACACTTGCCCCCATACAAAAATTACGTTCAAGTCAGGTCGGGTGCAGGTAGGAAATCATCAGTTGTATCTACATTTCATCTGGAAGGATGGCCATTTGAGAGCTGCCACACACCTTAAGGCTTGACCTGTTACACATACCTGTGTGTACCTTTGGGCACACACATTGCTCGGATATTGAAATCAGGACTCTAAGTGCTCAGAGTTCTGAGTCCGAGTGGTTCTGTCCTCTCCCAGGACATGAACAGCTATTGCGATGTGGTGCCAAGCAGAAAGGAGCAGTGAAGAATGCTACTGCTCTGCTGAGTGCCAAGACTGGGCTGGAAGCCCCGGGACACATTTCTGCGGGTAATGCTCAGCGTGGGCCCACCTTGCTTGTTTTCCTCGGTTTCAGATATCCCCAGCTCTCTGATATCACTATGTCTGTCTGTCTGTCTATCTGTCTGTCTGTCTATCTGAGGAAGGTGGGAGAAGATGAGAGAATATAGATTGTTTTTGACCCCATCCTTGAAAAGCCCCAAGGATGTGAGCGGAGGCCAACTTCACTAGATAGACATTCAAGCTACTACAGAGAGGTTGTTGGTGTATTATGATTTTTTTGTAACTCAGCTATTTTGTTTGTTTTTTGTTTTTTTCCGGTACCAGGAATTGAACTCATGACCTCGTGCTTGCCAGGCAGGTGCTGTGCCGCTGAGCTAAATTCCCAGCCCCTCAGCTATTAAAGATATAATTTTATATTTAAAAATTCACCCCATTTTGATGTGCAGTTCCATGCACTTTGACCGGTGTATGTGGTCTTGCAATCACCGTTACAACTAAGGTGGAGAATATTTTTATTATTCTGACTATGGGTCCCATATTCACTCCCCCCACCTTGTGTACAAAAATTACATTCACGTCTGCTCAGATGTGAGGAGGCAATCATCAGTTATATCTACATTTCATTTCTCTTTTACCAGTCTCCTACTCTTAGCTCCTGACAGCTATTATTAGTCCACTCTTTCTCCTTATAGCTTGGCCATTTGGACCGTGTCATATACACAGAATCACACACATAAAGCCTTTTGAGGTTTTTCCTATGGCATAGCGCTCTTGAGGCTTAATCCATGCTGGTGTCTGTAATGGTAGATGGTTTTGTTTTTTTGGTGAGTACTGCCCCATTGTGTGGATCTATCATAATTTACCCATCAGTTGATGGCTATCTGTATTGTTGCAAGTTTTGATGATTATGGTTTTCTTCTATAAACATTTAAGTGTAAGGTTCTGTGTACATTTATCTTTATTTTTCTTGGGTAGATACCTAGGAGTGGGATTTCTGGATTGCATGGCAAGTGTATGTTTAACTTTACAGGAAACTGCCAAACTTTTCCAAAGTGACTACCATTTTTCACTCCTTATCCTCACAATGTATGTCATTTCCATTGCACCACATCCTTCTTAGCACTGGATATTGTCAGCTTGTTTTGACTGGAGCCAATCTAATAAGTCAGTAATGGTATCTATTATATTTAATTAATCATTTCACATCTGTATCATTTGACTGCATGAGAGAATCATTTGACTCCGAGAAAGAACTCAATGAATTTTAAATAATTCTGTCTTCAATGAACTTGTCCTCTAGTTGAGAAGCTAATACACAGATCAAACGCAAAAGTCAAATGGAATATTCTAGTTATAGTCCAAGATGGAAAGATATCAGAAGAAAGTATGTGATTTATTTCCATAAAGTAGCTAAGTTACTTAGCTATGGCTACTGCATTTTACTGCCCTACATGCATTGTGAACTCCAGGTCAAGTCGACTCTTCCTTCACGACCTGTTCCTAGGTTCTTCTTTCTGTGTTTTGCTTTCAGTATCTCAGTTCAGGCCTTTGCCATCTTATCCAAGATGATTATGTCCTCTCGATTCTTTGTACTACAACCAGTCCTTATTACAGATGCTAAATTAATATACCCAAAGCAATTTTCTGTTGTTTCATCACAAATCCACACAAACTTGGTGCCTTAAAACAGTATTCATATATGTGTTCACAGTTCTGTAAGGCAGAAGTCTGGGCATACTATGGCTGGATTCCCTGTTTAGGGTCTCACAAAGCTAAAGTCAAGGTGCTAGAGCTGGGCTGTGTCTGTAATCAAGAGCCTCTTTCAAG
The DNA here is from genome assembly GCF_000276665.1 of Chinchilla lanigera. Taxonomy (NCBI): domain Eukaryota; kingdom Metazoa; phylum Chordata; class Mammalia; order Rodentia; family Chinchillidae; genus Chinchilla; species Chinchilla lanigera. The sequence continues at coordinate 15,143,280 of NW_004955450.1, read as the reverse complement.
TTTATGTGGTGGTGGCAAAATTAAATTCCTTGTGGTTGTAGGACTGCAGTTCCCATGTCTTACTGGCTGTCACCTGGGAGGTGCTCCCAGTTAATTGAAATCATCCTCATCCATTGACATGTGGCTTCCTTCGTCTTCAGAATAATACGAGAAAGTCTCTCCACCTCAAATTCTCCTGTACTTCAAATCTCTCTTTCTAAAGAGGACCTAGTCTCCTTTTAGGCCTCACTAGATGCCCACCAGAATAATCTCCTTTTCTGAGATCCACTTCTTCCGTAAGTATGACCTAGCCGTGGTTGGGCTTGCCTTCATACTCACAGATCCATCCACACTCAAGAAAGGGGGCACCCTGGGTACTATCTTGGAATTCTGAGGACCAGATGTGGTAGTTATTTAGATTTAGAAACATTTAAAACGTGAATTTTGACGTAGCTCATTATTTATTGATCTGACTTATTTCCTCTGGGATTATAGGTGTGTACCACTGCACCTGGCAGTACGGCATTTTAAAATAATTATTTTGGAGAGAATGGGTTTTGGAGATTAATGGTAGCATTGTGGGGTACAGTGGTTAGAGGTGAGGATGCCAGTGAGGAGGCTTTTTTAATGATCCCAATCAGAAGTGCTGGTGGCCCAGAGCAGCATGGAGGGAAATGGAAGATTGTGAGACTTCTGCTGTGAGCAGCTATGTGGATGCTGGTGCCGGTTCCCGGAATAGGAAAATAAGCTGGGCCTTTTCCTGGGTGAGCAAGGTCCTTTCCCAGCACCAGGTAACTATGGGTCATTGCAAGACCCCTGAGTCCAGGTGTGGAAGGCGGAGCATTCGGTCTCAAACATGTAAGGTCAGAGATCTGTTGCATGCAAAGATAACAGCTCCCTAAATGAAGGGGCTCCTCTGAAATTGGGATGGGTTACTGGACTGGAGGTGAGACGGGAGTGCCTTGTGTTGACTATGGTGGCCTACCCTAGCCCAAGCCTGTTTCTGTAAACTCAGAGCCACCTGGAGCCTGAAGGAGCTGTGTCCAGTTCTGGCACGGGGCTCTCCCTCTTCTGTGTGACACCTCTGCTACCTTGGCGGTGAGTCTTGGCATCCACCTCACCCATGAAAACTCAAGAATACCTCAGATTTATAAACAAAGTGTCATTTAGGAGGTATCTCCTTGTGAAAGGTGAAATCAAATGTTGAGTCAATTATGAGAATTACTCCGGCAAAGGCATTTTTTTTCTCCTCCTTATGGATAGTTCATGAAAAAATTTGGGCCCGTCATTAACTAGCTCATTACTCTAATTAACCACTTCATTATGTGAGTGTAGACACAGCTTTAAAATTATTTATACTGTTTCTTCCAGTGTGTAAATAATTGTGAAGTAAAAATATTAATTTATGAATGTAATTGTGTAGGTGATCACTCCACATTTACTCAGAACTAGCAATTAGCGCATGCAAATCAGCTAAGACAAAAGTCTCTCTGATCCTGTTCGGAATGCAGGAAGAGTTAATTTGCAGAATGCCTGCTCCTGGCCCATCTGATTCTCCAAAGTCACGTTCTTGCCTCTGAAAATCAGAAACTGACTGTATTTGTTGTGAGCTTTGTGATCAATCTTAATGCCCTTGCAAACACAAGAAATAAAATGCTAACAAATCATCATCCATTACCTAATTATATTTATCTAGCAGATAAAGTTGGGGGGAGTGGATTTTTTAAAAGTCCTTTCTCGTTCAGCAAACAAAGATGAAATCTATGCTTAATAATCCTCCATAGTGGTGTATAGAGAGCTTTTCTGTTAGTCATACCCCGGTCCTGAGACTTTCTTACCCCAAAGAAGAGCAAATGCGTGTTGACTTCCAGTGAATCAGTAGCCTCTCCAGTGGGCTTGCTAATGGGATAGAAACGTGAGGTTTCCCTGGGACCCGTAGTAGGAAAGAAAGTCTAATGCCACTGCTCCAGCAATCTGAGTGTCAAAGACCACAGAAGGCACGACTGCCTTGGACCCCAGGAATTATGGAAGTGACTAGAGTCATTCATCTGCACTGAAACTTCTGCAGACACTGGATGGAAGCAGTTGAGTTGCCTTGATCCCTGGACACTACTGGGATGTTTATTTCTGTGCTACTTGTTTGAAAACACACTGTCGTGAAGCTTTCTATGATGCACCTGCAGGCCTCGGTACACCTAGCTGCATCTGCTGGCCACCGTGATTGCACGTGAGCTTAACTCTGTGTGCCCTGGGGAAGTGACTCCGGAGGCGGCTCCCTAAGCAGAAGGCTCTCATGACAAGGCGGGGCTCCAGAGGTCAGCAGGGATGAGGGAAGGCAGTAACTGCACCCCTCACCTATGTTCCGTGTCCCATGTTGTGTCCTCCCACAGAGTGTGGTGCCTTGACACCCCCATGGGAGGGAGCGAAAAGAGCAAGAAGCCTTTAATCACTTTTAAATCACAGCAGGGACGGGCACCCTGTCTATGGAGGCTAATCCTAGAGGGGTGGCCAAATGCTAGCTATTTTATAGCAGTACTTCTTTATTTTAATCCTTTGAGTTTAAATGGTCATTCATTTCAAATACAACGTCTACTTACATGCTTTAGAGTGTTTACAGCCCAGACAAGGAAGAGGTGAAAACTCTCCCTGCGGCCCTGACCCAGCCTCTGGGGGGACACCCCTGTCCCCGAGGCGGCTCCTGTGGCCAGTTTCCTGAACTATGTCACACCACAGGGGCTTAGTCATCAGTTTCTGGGCAGACTGAGAGTGCAGGTAACAGCAAACGTCATTTCCTTATTGTCTGAAAGACATTATCTTTTATTTTATTTTAAAGATAAAAAGAAACCTAAGAAAACAACAACAATGAAGACAAAATCAAAACAATACAAAAACAACAAAAACAACACATGACCTCAAAACAAAATGATAGGAATTAACAATGGTTTCTACATTCATAGTGTTATCTTCAACAAACTTGCTCAGCCCACCAGATGTAAGAATGTAAGACTGATCAAACAAAGACAGTAACAAGTTAAAAAAAAAAAAAATTGGAAATGATGCAGAGCTTCCCCATACTATCTTTTATGTTTAAAAGGCAGGGAAGTAAAGGCCCAGGCTGAGTTTTTCGGTGTGACAAGGACTAAACGTTTCAGTTCTAACCTGAAAGTCTTCATGACACAAAAACTCATTTCTATGACTGCGCACAGTGCCTGCTTCCCTCTGCAGGCTGCACTCACTCCCGTCCTGTAGTTCTCAAAAGTCTTACAACCCTTCCTTTGGAAATCTGCACTGCTTGCTTCCCCTTTCTGAGGTAGGATTAGACGTTGTTCCTCTAACCTAATTTTCAGCAATGGCCTCTGTTCCAAATTTGTTCATTCAGGCATTCAAATGTTCTCTGACTTCCATTATTCTGTATGCCTTTGGCACAAAATTGCTTAATAAATGTTTACTGAATGAATTAAAAATAATATTACGAAGCTAATTGGAATTGCAAAGGTGCTTGATAAACAACTACTGTAGGGGAAAATCATAAAGTAAAAAGAAGTAGAATCGTCAGTAAAATAATGATCCATTGATCTTAAATGCAATGAAGATGATTATAAAATCTAATTTTCTAGCATCATATAGGCACATGAGTTTGAAAAAAATCTTAAGAGAATTTTGAAGAATACAGCCAAACGATAGCTTAGGAAATGACAACTTACAAAATTATCATATTTAAATAAAAAATCTGCTACATTTAGCTTTCCATAATTTTTAAGGTTTTATACAGGGAAAATCATTTGACTAAAACACAAGTTCTTGTTATTAAGGAAAGAAGGAAGGAAAGTCTAATAACCACACTCACATTCAAGATCCTCAATTATGGACCCAGTCAGTCCCAAATTCTTAGGAATAATCCTAAATTCTTCTAGGTCAACCTGCAGGGTTTAGTGTAACAATACCTCCACCAGTATGGTATCTCGTTTATTCAATGATCAAAATTTATTGAAATTATTTTTCTTATGCACTTGAGTCCTGGGTCTTGTTGGTAGATTTCTACCTTGGTCTTGATTCCCAAATCCTCCCCATTTGCTCTTTCTATTGGAAAAGTTTCCTTTATTTGTTTTTCATGTGATACTGGAGATCGAACCCCGGGCCTTTGCCCTGAGCTTTCTTCCTTTCTTCCTTTTCAACAGGGTGTTGCTAAATCGCTAAATTGCCCAAGCTGTGCTTGAATTTGTGCTTCAGCTTCCTTCTTGGTTACTTCTCTCTTCATTGAGATACAATACTTGATACCCACGAGTTAAAGGAGGAAAGGTTTATTTCAGCTCACAGTCTGTAGAGATTTTAGTCCATAGTCAGCTGGCCCCAAGGCAGGGTGGCATGGCAGAGGGGCACCACAGAGGAGAAACGGTCAATGGCAGGGCAGGTAGGGAGCAGCAAGCAGCAGTCAGTCTCCCTTTTCTTTCTTCCCCATCCAGCTACAAGCCTTTTGGGTGGTGCCACCCAGGGTAGGTTTTCCCATTATCCACGTTCAGAATGATGAAAAACTAATCCATGGAGTAATTTAGTTATCACACCCTTAATCCATATTCACACACCCTAGATCCAGCCACCTCCAAAAAGCCCTCCTATGAGTGCTTGTGGCTTTAGGGAGACATCTAGGTACAAGCCATAACAGCCACCCAGACTGCTGGGATTACAGGTGTGCATGCCACCATGTCCAGTGAGATGTTCTCTTTCAAAGTCTCATTTACTCTTGGTCCTCCTGCCTGAGACACTGGGACTGTGTTCTAGACTGGGGCCCAGCTGCCTATTGACAATGCTCCCTAGCTCAATTTTTTTTTGAGACAAGGTCTTGCTAGGTAGCCCAGGCTGGCCTCAAACTCATGGCAATCCTCCTGTGTCAGCCCCCAGGGTTCTCGGATTACAGGTGTGTGCCACCGTGTCCAGCCTTCCCTGGCTTAACATTTACCTGTCTGGACTCCAGGATTTACCTGTCAACACCAGGCTGGGAGCCCTTTCGTCTGTCTTGACTCATTTTAAGTAAATGAATACAGCGTTTGTGTGGATTTTAAGGTTAAGAAGATATAGTGAATGAATAGGTAGCTTTTCCCAATATAAAGTGTTATTCATATGCTAGTTATTATCAGGAAAGCACTGGCCCTGGCTATAAATGTGGGACTTCATCAGCACAGACAGGCGGGATCCCAGCTCTGTGTATCCAGCTTATTGAAAACGTGGGAGATGCCTACCAAACACCCTCATTACAGGTGCAGAATTGAGTGGAAACAAGACCTTATAGCCGCACTGCCTTTAGAAGCACATGGATTGCTGCGAACAGCTTACTTGACATTACTGGAAGCTGTGCATAAGGGCCAAATACTTTTTAAAAAGTAAAAAAGAAGAATCAAGACTCTGACCAGAAAGCACATAGTATGATAGACACCATAGTTGCCAATCCAAAAGCTATTTTTTCTCCCACTTCTTTCATCCCGGGAGAGCTGATTCTCATTTTAGAGGCTGAAGTGTCCTAAAAGGACTTTCCTAGCTATTGCACGGCAAGGGGATGTGACCTGGTAAGTCCTTGCCAATGGACCTGAGGAAAAGTCTCCTGGTGAGTATGGTGAAAAGTTTCCTCCTGATGCAAAGAGAATCGTATAAGGAAACACTGCCCTTATTGCTTGCACGTGGCTGTGTGATAACTTGATGTTTGGAGCGCCAGCAGCCCCTTTGCTATAATAATGAGTCAACCCTGAGGCTGACAGCACACTGAAGATCACTGAGAATTAAGACAGAAAGAGACTGAGTCATTATCACCATTGTGGAGGGACCCAATCAACCTTCCCTTTTACATGAGATAGGAAGTATTCTGCTAAGTCACTTTCAGTTAGGTTTTCTATACTTGTAGTTAAAACACCTTAAATTTAAACATAAAGTTTCAATTTAGCAATCTTAGTTTGTTTTTGCCTTGAGAATTGATAAGACCAGTTCTGTTCACCTAGCAGCAGCTTGCCTGGGGGGAGACTGGCTTGTGTGTGGCTCGGTGCAGTCGAAGAGTCCTTGAATTGCGTATGTTGTGTGAATTCAGCTTTACAAGCTACACTCAACTTGTTCTTTCACTGCACAAGTAGCGTTGATTCTGCCCATAGATCTGATAAGGAGGCTGCAGTGTGGGGTGGGGTCTGTAAGGAAGGGCGTGTTAAAGTGAATTAGCTAGAATAGGCGTAGACTAGAGCTCTGTGTCTCCTATTCAGTTCTGCAGTTAAAATCCCCACCTCATGACATCACAGTCTGACTTATGTAGTTGAAAACACCCACCAAAATACAACATGATTAAAGCATGCAGGGAATTCTTGTTTTAGTGAATTGTAGATTAAATGTGTATTCATCCAGCATTGAATAGGTTGCAAAGGCCTATTGTGCATTTTCTTTTCAGCTTAGCTAAACCAAGGGACGTTTTCTAAGTTTGCACGCAAAAAGGTACACATCCTATCTATTTTTAATGTTGTGCTCTGTTCAATGTGTGTGCAATAACCATTACTGCAAATATACTTGTCAAAATCTACTAAAGAATCTCATTTTTTAGGTGTGATTTGTAAATATTATTTTTAAGGTCTTGGTTATCAGAGTGCAGGCCAATGGATAAGTGCTTTCTCTTTGCAAATGACAAAAATGTTGAACACATTTCATTTTAATTAATACCATTTAACAAGAATCTCAAATTATTTTATTATGCGTTTTCTAGGGAAGAGATACATTGGCACATTACTAATTATTTCAGTCTTTTTAGGAATAAGTCTTTTTACTTATTCCTTATAATGAAGTTTATAATCATTAACATGATTCTAAACAAATTAAGAAAAGTAGTAAAATGATGTTAAACTCACAATAGCAAAGGCAATTATTGAGCCTTTTATAGCCACATATATAGTAATTAGACAAGTAGATCTATTTTACGGATTCTGATTTAGAGTTAGAAAGGGACTGATTGAAGTACTGGAGTTTTTACTTTTTTGGAGTATGATCAATGGACATCAAGTAACAGAAAAAATAAATAACATTCCCAAATATGATCATTTTCTATATTTTATATAGAATTTTTATATTTTATATAGAATCTTATGTGGCTTATATTTTATATAGAATCATGTGGCTTGTGAATACATTATATAGTGTGGTGGTTTGTGGAATTATAGATGAAACAATTATGCTTTGTAATATAATCTAATCATTTAAGGCTACAAATTGGTAATGTGCATGAACACATTAAAAAGCATTAAAATAATATTTTACATCACAAAGATAGTATATATTAATTTTAATGAAGAAAATATAGACAAACAAAAATACAGATGAAACAAAATATAGAACATAGCCTTAATCCTTGTATCTTTGATCTTTGTCTATATATCATATATATTATGATGTATAACCCAACAAATTAGGATTACAGTAAATTCCTTCCCTTCCCTACCCTGTCTCTCTGTGTCTGTCTCTGTCTCTGTCTCTCTCACTCTCCCTCTCTCTCTCTCTCTCTCTCTCTCTCTCTCTTGTGTGACTTGTACCTTTCATTAGCCATTTATTTTTTATTTTATGAAAAAACTAAAACAAAATTTCACAATCAAATAGTTAGAGAATAGCAATAGTTATTACACTGTGTATCATTCTCTTCAAAGTGGTCACACAGAGTACAACACATAAACCAAAAATATTCTTACAAAAGAGAAGCAAACACATAATAATACAAATCTTTTCAACAAACTAAAATAAGCTAGTAGTAGAAATTAAACTAATTAGCACATACATTGAAATATTTTTAAAACAGTGGAATTTGTAGTTTGTAGAAGTATTTGAACTTCTCCCAATTTCCTATTTATCTCTCTTTTGTTTTGTTCTTGAGTAAACATTTCTTCTATATTTTTCATTTTCCAGTGTAATTGCCACTTCTGTAACTGTACACAGTTCAGTTTTAGTCTAGGTCATTAAGGAATAATTTAGCATTCCTGTGATGGCCTGTGTCTGGATGTTCCACCAGAGCCTCATATGGTCATAGGTGGGGCTTTGCAGAGGTGGCTGGATTTACAGTGTGTGATCCTGGGATCAAGGGTGTGTGGTTACTAAGTTAGTCTACTGACTGACTTGGCATAGTTCTGGCCATGGATAATGGGAAGGCCCACCCTGGGTGTGAGTGCTGCCTGCTCTAATGTAGCCTGGATAGAGTATAAGAGACAGAAAGAGGGCTGCTGTCACCACTGGCTGCTTCACTAGTTTGCTGCTTGCTTAATTCTTCCTTCTGCCTGCCATGGACTGTTCCCCTCTGCCCTGCTGCCCTGCCATGGACTGTTTCCCCTCTGCCCTGCCGCCCTGCCTTGGAGCCAGCTATAGACTGAAACCTCTACACACCGTGAGCCAAATACACCTTTCCTCCCTTATCTTTGGCGGTTGGATATTTTGTCTCAGCAACACAAAAAGTAACTAAGATAACTCCCTATAAATGGAACTGAATCCAGATTCATAGTTTTGACTTTAAAATGTGACCCATTTTAAAGCTCATATATTTAAGAGCTTTAAAAATATGTACACCTTTCAGTATCTTCACTCTTAGAAATCATAAATATTAATGGATTGTGTAAATGGATTCAGATAAAAGAATTCTCATTATTTGGAAGCCACCTAATGTCCATAAATACATTCACTGGAGTAATATTCAGCATTTAAAATTGCCTTGTATATAATTATCTAATTACTTAGAAAGGTAGCAATAGATTATTAAGATTGAGGGTAGGGCAGCAGTGTATCTCAGCAGTAAAGCAGTTGCTTATCATCCACAAGACCCTGGGTTCATTCCCCAGCACGGAGGGAAGAGAGAGAGAGAGAGAGAGAGAGAGAGAGAGAGAGAGAGAGAGAGAGAGAGAGAGAGAGAGAGAGAAAGAGAAAGAAAGAGAAAGAGAGGGAGTAAATGGTTTTCAAACCCTTTAGGAGGACATTTATCTATTCAGCAGCAGTAATCTAAACATCAACCCTGTTAAGACAGTTAGCTGAGTACTGTAGGTGACATAAGTAGATACAAATTCCTTTCTTAAGGAGTGGCAAGGGAAACATTCAATTAATGGATTAAAAATTTTTATTCATCAAAGGAAGGCCTTTTAGGGCCTCTGTTTAGCAAGACTTCACCAAGGAATAGTTTCTGTTAAAATTTTTTTTAAAGAGTATTTTAACAAAGTTAGACTTTCAGTAATTCAGAGCAGCTTCTTTATTATCTTAGTGCATTTTTATTTAGAACACTACATGTTGATTATAGCACGTTTTTGTATTACAAGTATTTGTACCTACAGAATAATTGTGAATCAAGATGTTCAAACTGATTTTCCAAGTTGTAGGACAATCTGACCATTGTTTGGAAAAGACAACATAATATAAATATGTACTTGGCCTAGATGCAGCAATTGGCCTCTTTAAGAAATATTAAGCTTGAAAATACAGCCAGCTAATCTAGCGCTTTTTTGGGGAGGGGATTGTTGAATGACGTGCTTGCTGGCTTTTCTGAACTGAGTGCTGAGTGCTGAGTGCTGAGTGCTGAGACACCGTGCCACGCTGTGCAGATACGTGAGTATCATCGTGTCATCCGAGAGTAGAGAAGAAGAATGTGAACAAATTACTATGGCAAAGACCTACATGCAAGAAATTAAGAAAATAAGATTTTCGTTTATTGTCTTCCTTCCCAAGCAGTAGTGTCTCAGGAATCTTTTTTGGTGCGGTCCGATCTGAGGCCCCTGAGGAGCCTCCTTCTCCCACAGGACGTCTCAGAAGGGCTGGACTCACGGGAGAGCGGGTCGGCCCCCTTGGCCATATCTGCCATAGCACAGGCAGAAATCGCTCTGAGTTAACGCCCTTGTGGTGTTACTTCTGTTCCTGACCCCTCACACTCTGCAGTGCCTTTAGGAAGCCTGGTTCTGACGGGCTCTTGCACTGATTCAAATTCATTCCTGAGTCACATTAACTTTTGGCCAGGGCTGGGGATTTAGCTCAGCGGCACAGCGCCTGCCTGGCAAGCGCAAGGTTGTGAGTTCGGTTCCTGGTACCGGAAAACAAAACAAAACAAAACAAAAAACTCAACCAAACAAACAAAAACTTTTGGCCAGAGGGTAAGGGGACCCAGTCCCTTGAAAAAGTCTTCTCATTTCTCCAATGAGTAGCAGTGTTCTGCATATGCTGGCCCCAATTATCATTCCCAAGCAAAATCTCTTGCAGACAGAGGGACCGTGTCCCATTCGTCTTTTCACGTGCTTTCACAAGGAAGGCACCTTCCAGTTGCCCTTTGGGGGCTTTTAGGAGACTCACTATATTCCTTTGCACGATTGAAGGCAGAGTTCTAGAGTTTGAAGACTTTGTGACATGGTGGCAAGCTTATTTCGCTCTGAGCACCAGCATCACTGCAGCGAGTCAGGCGGTGCGTCAGGCTCTGCAGGAAAAGGGTGTGGTGGCTGAGGGCTGGTGTCACATGGGCCTGGAAGAGGGTGGCTGCTTCTGGGCCACGTGATTCCTCGTGACTCAGTGACCCCTTGTGGGGCTTCCAGTAGTTCCTTAATTCTGTGTCTGAGTCCCCTGACCCTCTGACTGAAGCAAGTGAGTGCTTGCTCGTCCGGTTCCCTGGGAGCTCCGTCAGCCAGTCTTTAAAGTCCAACCTCAGTGGCTCTGAGATGGTTCCTGGTGTCCCTCTTTTCATGGGGACCTCATGCAGAGGGCTGAGTGGGGAGTAGAGGATATCTATTCTCATAGCGTCTGCACAAGACATTAACAGAGGAAAAATGTCCCATCACTGCCAATGGAGTGAATATTCTATCAAAATGGCTCTTTCATCCTCCGGGATTGAGATTAACTTTACCTGCCGAACATGGTAAAATTTATTTTGGTGGCCTCTGACCACCATCGATCAGCACCCCACCCCTATCTATATAAAACAATAAGCATGATCTTAAGGCACTCTTAGGGGCTGTCTCGGAGATGTATATTTGCTGACATACAACCTGACTGAAGCCAAACACCATTACCCCTGTGACTGATTGGAGGGCGGCCCTCACTGAACAGTTTTATTTCCTTCCAGCAGCTGAGCTCCTGACCATGCGGGCTGAGCTGACACGGCGTTTCAAGTCCTGTTACCAGCTCAATGGTTCTCCTGTAAAAAAAAAACCCTCTTCATGTGGGCGCTTCATCTTGATCGCTGCTGATGGGCTATCAATAATTTCAAGTTGGCTGAGCATTGGCTGAAGGTTAAATAAATTCTGCCGGCTGTTTGCATGATTGTACCCGAGCGGGAGGAGTCCAGCTTGAAGCTGTTTTCATGCGAGTGTTCCTTGAATATGTTTCCAGAGCCACAAAACTTAAGAAATCCGGAGGCCCACGTACACTTGAAATCGAAACACAGTCGGATACCGTGGAAACCTTCACATTATAGAAACTTTTCTTGTTATATTTTAGATTTTCCTCAAAGCAATGTCAAGAAATACATGGAGTTAACACCACTCGGGAAAATTCTCAATGTACTAAAGTGCTATTTTAGGCATTGGCATTTGTGGTTTAGAAATGAACAAAATTACGTTTTTAGGAAATCCCACCAATAGCAATAAAAGTAAGGTGGTCTATCACAAACTGCAGTCTTCCAAATAAGGTTTTCAGTTGTTAAATGGTAAACTTTTATGTACTTTATTTGCATTCAGGAGATGATTTTCTCTCCTCAAGTAAACTTTGCTTGTTTCTTCCCACATTTCAAAAGTAGTACAGACAGTGCGAGATGGACAAAGTACACATAAGAAGAGAGAAAGTGAAAATCACCCACAGCTGTTAATTGTTGGTAGCATTTTATTGCACACCTCCCTAGTTTCACGCATATATACTTATAATCTTTTACTCAGAGGTGTTTCAATGAGTGTAAAGCGTGCGGCTGTCTCGTACAAGTGCTGAGATCTGGGTGTGCCCCCGAGTGCATGTGTTGGAAACTTAATTTCCGATGCAGGAGTGTAGCGCCGTGCGGCCTCTGGGAGCTGTTAGGTATGAGGAGGACTCTGTCCCCATGGCGGCTTACTGGGGTTGGTGGAGGGACCGCACCCTTTTGTGCCCTTCTGCACCGCTGTGGGGGTCAGCATTCCTCCCTTTCTGAGCACACACCGTCCTGGAAGCATGTTGAGCATCAACCCCACCAGAGCTTCCATCGTGAACTTCCAGGCTCCAGGCCAGGAGGAATTACACTTCTGTCCTTTAGAAATTTTCCCTTCTCGGGTGTTTTACTATAGGGACACCAAAGCCAGACTAGCATATATGATTAAAACCCCTCCCACATAGATGCTACACTTAAGGATACAGCTCTGCCTTCTGGAAATGATTTAAACTGTGTGTGGTTTGACTCCGTGCTGTCAGAACCTCACAACAGGCTTCCCATGGAAGCCCTGAACTCTGGGGTCTTTTCCATGATGCTACATTTCTTGCTCTGTGACCTTCTGGGCTCTCATAACTAAAGTGCATCTTTGTAGGCTGGGTGTGTAGCTCAATGGTACAGCGTGTGCTAAGATGTGGGAGGCCCTGGGTTTGATCCATAGCATAAAAAAGTACATCTTTGCACCTGGGTCGTAGCTAATTGATTTTAGAGAGCTTGTGCAAAATTTCCAAGGGTTTTTTTAATGTTTAAATTCTCTTAGCATTGCTTTACAAATAATAAAGCCCTTCGCTCACTTTTGAGTCAAGTAAAAGCATTTTTCTGTCTGTCTCATGTGATCGTGGTCTCCAGGGTCCATACCAGTGCTGTTTACCATGAAGCAGGCTTTGTAGGTTCTTTCTGCTTGTCACATCTGAGGCACTTCTGTGTAAATGGGAGCTATACTCTTCCCAGTTCCCTGGAAATAATGACATTGTAGAATGTAACCACTGTGATAAAACGGAGCCTGCGATCCTTTGCCCAGCCCTATTCAGGGCTGCAGCCTGCCCTTACGTCTGCGGCTGTTACCCCTGTGTAGGATGACGGTTAGATTGTCTTCAGAACGTTGAGACTGTGCAAGGTGCCATCTTGGCTCCTATGGCCTTTCTCTGACTTTCAATTAACTCATGCTTTGCTAAGTGGCAGGGGAAGATAATAATAAGACAAACGAATTTTAATGATTTGGAGCATTGCTATTCAAAGGATACTTTGTGGGCCACTGACACTTGACATTCCTTGGGGACTTATAAGATACAAGAATCTCAGGGCCACTGAGGCCTAGTGAATCAGAGCCTGCATTTTAACCGGACTCCCTGGTTACTCACATGCATGTTAAAATTTGACATACACCTGCCTTGCAGAATGAATTTCATAGGTGTAGTCAAAATGTTGAAGCTCAGATATTTATAACTGAGCCTTTAAGTGATATAACCTGCCACAAGGATATTGAAGTCATTTTGACTTTTCAGCAGTCATCTCAGAATATAGCACTAGTTTAAAAATAATATTCTCAAAATAAAGTACCAGTTTCAAAACAATCATCTCAGAATATAGTATTACATTTTAAAACGAGGAGCTTTTCCTTTCGCATGGATGATCTCTCCTAAGATGATTTAGATTGAACTCCGAATGGATGTAGAAATATGGATCAGGTGGCTTATCAAAGTGTCTTCCAGCTTCATAATAGAAGAGCAATAAAAAAACCTCCAAATGACTTACTCTGTGCTAGGCACTGTTCTGTTTCAGAAATTAACTCTCTCCTTCTGGTGGCAATCTGTGAGTGCAGGTCCTATTGCTGCCCCCATGCGCGGGTGAGGTGACTGGCACATGGAGGCGTTGAATAATTTCCCCCGAGGTTATGCACAGAGAAAGTAGCAGTGTTGGGACTTGAACCCAGGCTAAGTTGCTCCGAAACGCACTCCCTGAAGCTCTGTGCATTATACTACATGAAATACCACATAATACCACCATTCCATCTTATGTAAAATTGACATAGGCTAACTTGAAATCACAAAATACAAAAAAGGTTGAATCTCTCCTCATGGGCAAAATTTGAAATACCGCAAATGTCACCTGTCATAATTTTCAAGCTCCTTGGTTGAGTGATTTGTGAACTGCTGCACAACTGCCACATGGTGGCGCCACTTCAACTTGGAAACAAGCCCTGGCAACATCGGCTCTAGGGGAAAATCATTGTCTAATTACTTTAGACCTTTGGGAATAACCCTGCAGTACATTGCAACCCCATAAATTTGACTTCTTTACTGTAACCTACATCAGACAATCTGGGTTGAGTTGAGATGAAGAACTCCAGTGTCTTATATTATCTTTACGTCACTTTGAGTTGTCACGTTAATTTCAAAGTTTATTTTCAAATAGGCTGTGGATTTGGGTAAAAAGGGCCGGAAAATGGTTGGTCACCAGCAACTCAGTACTTTTTGCTTTAGGACCATTTCAAATAGACCCCGTGAGACACACGGGTACTAAACAGCGTACCTGGGTGGGGAAAGACACACTTCATTTCTAATTGGACAGCAGATCCTCTGGCCTCTCTGTTGTTGGAAGACTTACAGTATTTATTTTATTAATATTCTACATCACTCTAGAATATCCCATATGTATTTTATTAAAATGTATAGAGAATTAAAATTGCTTTGACAGTAGACACGTGTACATGTGCATATACACACATCCTTTAAGATACTAAAATACTGCAAAGCATTGTTAAATCAAGGTTGGATATGAATAATAAAGAAAACCAATAGACTTTGAGGGACTGCTTTGCTTGGAAAGTTTTTGACCATGAAGACAGTAGTCCTACCTACTAGAGCTTGAGATTCACCGAAAAGACTCATTTGGAGGGTAGTTTCATCAAGAAATGAAATCCAGCCTGTCTTCCTATTGCTAAGGATCAAAGAACACTGAGTCATAATTTACTGAACTAATAATAATTTCACTCTAAGTTCAAGGCAAAAGTGAGTTCCCCATAAGAAAACAAGTTATCTCATATCATTTTAAAACTGTCAGTTTATTCACAGGCCAGTCATTAATATATGTGCCAATCTCCTAGAAATACAGGCCTCATAAAACTAGAGGTTATAGTAAGTCATTAATTAAGGCTGGTGGCTTTGGCAAACTGTCTGAATCGATTTTACGGACTCGTGTCAAAAGTGTTCTGTAATAGTTGGGTTTCCTTCAAAGGGTAGCTCACAGAATTTAAAAACTTTCAGTGACCCAGAGCTCTGAGTAAATGTAAGACGCGTAAATCTAAGTGTCATCCTTGAAGCCCGGATGGGGCCTCTTTGCAGCTGTCTGTCACTCTGAAGGTAATAAATGAAAAGCAGACACCTTCTTCTCTCTGACCTCCAGCAGGGGCTTCAGGTCAGACGGCTGAGGAATGCGGCTGCAGAGGTGCCCTGGATGTGGAGAGCCTGCGACCCGAGCGAGGTGGGGCCGCCCCGACGCACCCCGAGGTTTTACCGCGAGCTACTCTCCAGGCCCAGTGTGGGCCCAGGACGGGAACTGGGCAGAGTGGATCCGAGCACAGACACGGACCGGACCCCCGGGGGCTTTATTCCGCCTCACCGTTTGTTCGCAGTGTGACCTCAACAACTTATTTAATCTCCTTGCTTCAGCTCCCTCATCTGTAAAATGGGGGAACATTAGAACTTACTTCAAAAGATCAAGTGAGATGAAACTCATAAAGCTCTTAGAGCACTTATTTAATAAGAAATAAAAATAGGCTTGTTATGGCCTTCTCCTGTTCCCTGAAGCCCCCCGGGGAGCCCGCCTCCCGACTTCAGTGTGTGAAGTTCTTTTCAAATCGCAGCCGGCTCTGCCCAGCCTCCCTGTCTGCAGCGTCGTCAGCAGACCCTTAGGACAGACAGCGGGCTGCACAGCCCCTTCCTTCCGCTCCGCTGTTCCGCGCCCCCCCAGTCCAGGCACACAGCGTTCTCCATCGCTCCGCTGCTCCGGCAGGCTCCATGCCTCACGAAGCAGCCTCTCCTGTGTGTCCGCCTGGCGAGCTCCATCAGGTCCCACGTCAAGTGGCGTGTTCTCTAAAAGCTAGGGGTCCTGCCATTCTCCTTTGCTCCTCTTCCTACCCGAGCAAGATCCCCCAGTGATGGATCCACCACTGTCAGATCCGTCCTGCCACCGAACGTGTTGTATGTGACGTGCCCCTAGAGTGTGTACATATATATATATAGTTGTTTTGTTGTTCTTTTGTTTTTCGGTTTTTTTCCGGTACCAGGAATCGAACTCACAACCTTGTGCTTGCCAGGCAGGCGCTTTGCTGCTGAGCTAAATCCCCAGCCCCTGCCCCTAGAGTATAAATGTCCAGAGATTATAAATTTCCCCAGACATCCTGTAGAGAGGTATTCACTGAATGAAGTTGTTGATAATTCCACATTACACAGGACTGCTTTTCAGCGAAGCCTCAGTTCCCATCTTTATTATTATTATTTTTAGTTCAGTTTTATTATTTTTTTACTCTGGTTCTCCTAAAGAGCCTCTGGTTTTCTAATTAAGTCTGTGCTATAGTGTATGTCTAGGTGTCCCCCCACCGTCCAAAGCCTCCTGCAGTCCTGGGCCGCAGGCTTTCTCGGAGGTAGCTGAATCTAGAGTTTGTGACTGATTCGAAGTGCAGTGCTGGGATTAAGTATTGGGATTAAGGCTGGGTGATTGCTGTGTCAGTGCAGTGGTTCAATTTGCAGTGTCCTAAACGAGCCGTCTGGATAAGACAAAAAGGGCAGAGAGGGGCTTGTTTTCCCTTTTTCTTTTGCTCTTGTTGCTTTTGCTGTCTTCCACCGCCATGAGCTGTTGCCTGACTGCCATGTGCTGCCCTGCCTTGGAGCCAGCCGAGTATGGACTAACACCTCCACAAACTGTGAGCTACATAAACCTTTCCCCTTTAACTCTGGGGGCTGGGTATTTTGTCTCAGCAAAGAGAAGAGTAACTAAGACAGTCTGTCTGGAGTTTTCATAAGCACCTGTGGCCAGAGACAGCCCTGTCAACGTCCTGGCGGTGAGGGGTGGGTGGGGTGGGTTGCACTGGAGCTTGGGCTGGATTCCATCCCTGCCTCTGCTGGACCCTGTACCTTGCTCAATGCACACCTGACTTTCTACGGTCCCGTAAGCACTTCCCATCAGAAGGGAGCTACCTGAGATGAGCACAACTCGCTATATTTTGGATTTGAATTATTTAGTAGATGTGTTTAAACGCAGAACATGACAGCTTCCCCTGACACCTATGATGGTCACTACTGGTAGTTTAGCTACTACCTTTGGGAGAGGGACAGGGTGCGGTTAAGTGCTGCAGAGGTTCTTGCTTCCCTACAGGGCTGTGTGAAGCCTATGGTTCGACTTGCTGTGCTGTCACTTTGGGCTTCCCGGAGCTGTGTTGTCACTGCTTCACATTGTGTGGTGATGTGTGATTTTGCTCTCATTTTACCAGGTCATCTAGTGGAAAATGGCCTCAACCGTCTTACTGTGAAAAGATTCTCTTCCTGGAGGAGATTGCTTTTCAGTTCCCCATTTTGACTTCCCTGGCTTTCATGTGCTGTGACATTGGTATAGATGTGACCCTAAGAATAGAAAGTGCCACACAGGACAGCGAGAGATAGTCTTTGGAACCTTAAATATTTCCAGTCAGTAGAGATCAGAATAGCAAAAACAAAAACAAACCCAAGAAACAAAACAATAAACAAATTACTAGAAGGCACATTTCTTAGACTCAAAGATAGAAACTAAAAAAGTATCCACTCAGTGCTTTCTGACCCTCAGCTACCAAGTATTTCTGTGGAAGGAAGCAAATGAGGAGCTACTGCATCTTGATTATTTGTTACATACCCATCTCACTTTGTACCATTAGGGAAACAAACATTAAGGAAAGAAACGAGAAACCTAAGATGTCTCAGTGATTTATTTTTAATTAATTTTCCCCTTTTGTTAGTGTTTATTAACTTTGCAAAATATTGGGTCTTAATGTGTATAATATATTTTGATTAAATCCACCTCCTATTACTCTCCCTTATACCCCATTTCCTTCTCCATTATTCCTTTCCCCTTGTCAAATAATAGTTTCCCTCCTACTTCTGTGCCATCTGTTTTAGATTTCAAGTATTAGGGAAAACATGTAGTATTTGTCTTGCTTCTTTTTGTATTTCTAAACTTTTTATTTGTTTGCTGTGCATACTGATTACATTCACTGCTGGGAACTGCTTTACGTATATGACACATCTTAATCCTCAACAAGATACTTGCAAACAGAATGCATTAAATCATCAAGAAGACTGTACATCATGACCAAGTAAGCTTCATCCCGGGAGGCAAGGACGGTCCAACATATGCAAATCAATAAATGTCATACATCACATAAACAGAAGCAAGGACAAAAATCACATGCTCATCTCAATAGCCATAGAAAAAGCCTTTCACAAAATTCAACATCCACTCACAACAAAAGCCTGGAAGAAATAGGTATGGAAGGAGTTTATCTCAAGTTGATAAAAGCCATTTATGACAAATCTACTTTAACAGCATATTAAACTGGGATAAACTGAAAGCTTTTCCTCTAAAATCAGGGACAGGACAAGGATGCCCACTATCACCACTTCTGTTTAATAGAGTACTTGAACATTTACCCAGAGCAATAAGCAACAGAAAGAAATAAAAGGGATACATGAAGGAAAGGAAGAAGCGAAACTATTCTTATTCACAGAGGACATGTTCCTTTACGTAGAGACCCAAACAATTCCACCAAGACTGCTAGAGCTAATGAACAAATTCAGCAATATAGCAGGATACAAAACCCACACACAAAAATCAGTAGCATTTCCGTACACCAGTGATGAATCCACCAAAAGAGAAAATAAAGAAACCATACAGTCACAGTAGCTTTAAGAATAATTAAATACTTAGGAATTAACCTAACAAAGGAAGTGAAGGACCTCTATAATAAAAACAATGGTACTCTGAAAAAAGAGGTCAAAGAGAATAGACCAATATCTTGGTTTAGGAATGCTTCTCTTTGAAAACAATTCGGTTCACAAACAAAAGCATTCATAAAATATTGCTTCTATTCACGCATTCTACTTCAAATACAAATATGACCACAGCCATCTTCCCTGAGGGGAAACAAATGCAGCCATCTTCCCCCAAATCATAGGACAGATTAAGTTTTTATGCAGGTAGCACTGTGTCTGAAAATGGAGCGATATCCCCTGTTCTAGATAGAACTACAATATTGGTAAATGGTCATGTTACCAAAAATGGTATATAGATTTAAGGCAATCTCAATCAAAATGCCAACAGCTTTCCTCACAGAACCTGGAAAAACCATCCTAAAATTCAAATGGAACTAAAAGAGACCCACAATAGCAAAAGTGAACTTAGGCAGTAAGAGCAAAGCGGGAACCATCACAATCCTGGATTTAAAGATACGCTAGAAGGCCACGCGTGGTGGTGCATGCCTGTAATTCCAGCACTCAGGAGGCTGAGGCAGGAGAATCACTGTGAGTCTGAGACCAGCTGGGCTACAAAGTGAGTTCAAGGCTAGCCTGAACTGCATAGGAAAACCCTGTCTCGAGAAAGAAAGAAGAAAGGAAGAAAGGAAGAAAAGAAAGAAAGAAAGAAAGAAAGAAAGAAAGAAAGAAAGAAAGAAAGATTACAAATCTACAGTGATATAAACAGCAGGGTACTGGCTCAAAAATACACGTCTGGGTCCATAGAACAGAGTAGAGGATGCAGAAACGACCCCAGGCACATTCAGCTTTCCGATGTTTATCATCTAGGCCAGAAACACACACTGGAAGAAATGGTGTTGGGAAAACTGGATAAGCACAGCAGAAGATCGAATCTAGATGTGCATCTCTCACCACGTACTAACATAAAATCAAAATGAATCAAGGATCCAAATGTTACAACAGAAATACCTGTGTACAGCATACCAGGGGTTTTCAAAGTTCAATCTGCCAATCTGTGTCTTTCAAACGGGGAGCTGAGACTACGCACATTGAACGTAATTACTGAAAAGCATTGAGTTATTCCTGTCATTGCACTATTTTTTGTTGCTATTTCCTTTTTACTTCCCTTCTGCTTAACTGCTCTCCCTGCCTGGTGTATCATTCCACTCGACCTTTTGGTACCATTGGTTTTATTGCCTGTGGGATTTCCGTGAGAAGTTTTGGGAGTGCTGGTTTGGCGACCGTGAATTTCTTCAGGTGCTTTTTGTCATGGAAAGAACTTATTTCTCCATCAATTTTGAAAGTTTCTTTTGCAGGCTATGTTCATCTGGGTTGGAAGTTGTTTCCTTTTAGGACTGGAAATACGTGACATGTTCCCTATGATGAATATGATTATTATGTGTATCTAAAATGTACTAAGAAAAATAAAGTTTGAAGCAATGTGAAAAAAAACCAAACATGTGACTTCCACTTTTTCTGCTCTTCTGCTTTGTGTTGAGAAGTGTGATTCAAATGGGCTTGCATTTATAAGTGGTTTGTTGCTTTTCTTTGACAGAGATTTAAGATCCCATCCTTGGGCTGGACTTCTAGGATTTTGGTTATGATGTGATGTGGAGAAGTTCTTTTCTGATCATGGCTTTTGGGGTTCTGTATGCATCATTTACTTCTGCGTTAAAGTCTTTCCTCATACTTGGAAGGTTTTCTGCTACTATTTTGGTAAACAGGTTTTTTACGCCATTTGTGCTGTCTTCTGAGTTTTCACTAATCCACAGAAACCTTAGGTCAGTCTTCTTTGAATCAACTAGCAGCTGTTGGATGCATTTTGTATGCTCTCTTGTTGTTTTAAAGGTATCTCTTAAAAAAATAAAGGTATCTCTTGAGTACATGGTTGTCTGCATCACTCCTATCTTCTAGTTCTGAAACACTCACATTGGTCATTCTGTGGCCCATACTTTCAATTAAATTTTATAATTTTTTATTAGTACATGTTTGCAGTACATAATGATTGCATTCATTGTGGGGAATTGGCACCTGTACATAAGACATCTCATGGACCATTTTTTGCCAAAGTGCTCATTCACGTTTTATGTTTTGTTTAGCTCAGCTAGGTTTTCTTTTATTAGTGTCTTATTAAGCTCACTGATCATGTTTTATTAAGTACACTATCTATTTAGTTATATCATCTTTGAGCTCATTGACCCCTTATTGGTCTATTTTTGTTTGTCTTTCTTATCACTTCCTATAATTCCTGAAATTTGCTTTTTTAAATTTCTTCTTCACTGATGCTCCATGGATCAGCTTTGGGGAAGGTTGGAGTTATTTAAGACATTTTGTTGCCTTGTTCCCTCATGTTTATATCATTTTTGTGCTGAGGATTGAGGGTCAATTAAAGTGGAAAGACAATCGCTAGTATGAACATCTTTTTAGTTAGTATATGCTTTTGAGCTGTCCCCACATATGTGCTGTCCATCAAGTAGGAGAGGGGAGGGTGCAGTGTAGCTGGCCCCGCAGACAATGTTCTGGAAATGAACTGTAGCAGTGTTGAGGACATAAAGATAAACCAGATATTGGCATACAGTAAAAACCAGATAATAGCCACAACTATTCCACCACTGGCAATAGCAAAGTAATTAGCCACAGTAATGCGGTCAAAGGTTGGATATTGACATAGGAACCAATAAATGCTACCGTCCTACAACCCTTAACAGCACAACAGAGATCCGCAATAATAATACAGACAGAAAGGCAAACCAAACATTGACACACAGTGAATATCTACTAACAGCAACCCCTGCACTACTATTAATAATAGAAAATGTTCAATAATAATAGCTTAGAGTCAACTAACTATCTAAAAATTAATACAGCTTAATAGTAATGCTAATAGAATGGAAGGATGTGGAAGGGAAAAGAAAAGAAGTAAATTTTGAAAGATAAAAAAGGAAGGTGAGAAGGAGAGAGAACTGAGATAAAAGCTGCAATTAAACAGTGAAAAAGGCAAATTAATAGAATTAGGTAAAAGTAGCAGAAAAGAAGAAACAAAAAAAGAAGAAAAAACAAAAGAAAGAAAAAAGAAGCTACAAAAGACCTCTCCTCCTCAAAGAAGAGCTAGTGAAGAAGAAGAGAAAAGAGTCCCCAAATTCTCCTCAGGCGTGTAAATGACTGGTTCCTTTCCCAGGTCTGCAGGCTGGAGCCCATCGACAGGAGAGAGGGACAGTTGTCCTGTTTTGTGTCCACACTTACATGTGTGTGTGAATGGCAAGTTCCGCCCTGCCTTCCCTGCTAGGCGTGGTTGGTCAACAGTGTCCCACTTACAGCTGTATTCACTCCAGCAGCTTTCAGTTTCCATGTTTCTTTTTGTGTCCCAAATCACTGCTTTCTTCATATGGGTTTTGAGGTTCCCCCCGCTCGTCCAAATGACCCTCTGTCCATATGCCCCAGGCTGTGGCAACCAGCCGTGCACGGGCATGGCCCTCTCGTTTGTGGAGGCAAGCCCCATCTCCCGGGAGTCAGGGTTACCACCCCACACTGCTTCCTTCTTTTTTATGTGTTGTGTTCGGTTTCTCCAGTTCCTCTTTATTTTCTAGTTTTCCTGTTAGCTTCCAAAGCATCCTGTGGTCACTGCCATCCTGGGCGCAGTGAAATTAGAGACATTTTTGGCTCTCTGTCTCTGTCTTTCTTTGTTTCTGTCTGTCTCTGTTTCTGACTCTCTGTGTTTCTCTCTGTCCCTGTCTCTGTCTCTGTCTCTCTGTGTCTCTCTGTCTCTGTGTCTCTCTGTCTCTCTCTTTCTCTCTCAGAGACAGGGCCTTGTTATGCAGCTCAGGCTGAACTTGAAGTCCCTCTGTGACCCAGGCTGGACTCAGACTCCCGGGGATGCTCTTGCCTTAGCTTCCTGAGCGCTGTGGTTACAGGTGTGCACCATCACCCCTGGCTTTTTGGCTCGCATTGCTCCATGTCATATCCTACCTTACAAACTCCACTATATGGAGTCCACTGTATCTTTGAAATGCTTGTTTTGTAGACAGAATACTTCTAGAATTGTTTTGGAATTTAGAATTTAGTCTGCTTTTACATCTTCTTTAACCCACTTACTTTTCCCTTTCCATCTGTGCTATGAAAAAGGAAGAATGAATGAAATAACCATGTATGATGTGCCTCGTTTTGTGGGTGTAGTTCTCAAAGGAGGTGCTATTTTCCTGTGTGCAGACAGAGACACCAGGCTTCCCAGTGCGGTGAAGATTCAGGCATTTTTCTGTCCTTTAGCTCCAGGCTCCTTCTATTACACTGCTATTAGCAGACTATGACCTGTGAGCGGCCTCCTTTTGTGTAAAGTTTTATTTGGACACTGTCATGTGTATTCATTTACTTACTGTCTATGGGTACTTTTGTGTTACAGTGGCAAAGCTGAACGGTTGTAAAGAGACGCAGGGTCCTCAAGCTTAAAATAGTCACTACGTATCTAGACCTTTAAGGAACTACTTTGCAAATTATTGATAGTCCATTATCACTAAGGACTGTCATTTGTATGGGAACAACAAATAGTTTTTCTTTTTTCAAAATTGCTTGCTTCCACTCTGATTTCACTATTACTGTAAACTGTTTCCAAAAATATCAGAACACCAGAAGTTAAGCAAAAAGAAAATAATAATCATTTATAGTCCTGCTATCTCTATATAACTATGGCTATCCTTCAAAACTTTTCTCTGTGTGCATGGATGAGCATGTGATTTTATTCCCAAAAATGAAATCGTATTGCCTATGCTGCTATTATTTGATTTTTCAGGACAACAGTTATCATTTTAGTGGCTACATAGTATTTGATTGTGATTTCACATAACTGACTTTTATTGGCAAAAGAGGAGAAACTCAATAAAGTGTTTTCTGCTAATGTAGGTTATGAGTAAGAAGGTCATCAGAAGTCATAGATTTCTTAATTGCTTTAAAAGTATAGGTTTATTTACAACTAAATCTAGGGTTGAGCTCATGTGCGTGCAGACAATGCTTGAGAAATGTGCTCTCACGCAGTGCCCAGGGAGTAGTGAGGTATTTGAATACTTCCTAGGGTCCAGGAGCATGATATGTTTGAAGTCAGCACGACGGAGACATTGCTGGTCCTAGGCCTGAATGTTTCCTCCCCTTGTTATGTTAGAAGGGAAGCAAGGACGCCGTCTGATCACATGCACTGTGAAACTGTTATTCTGAATAATAGCTCTGCCTATGCCAGCATTTTGGCTGGGGATAGAATAGTATGAATTGTGGAATACAAAATGCTAAAGACCCTCAAATACAAACTCTTCATTTTACAAATGAGGAAATGGGGTTCAGACAGCCAGTTTCTAGTAAAGCATTCTTCATTGTTTGCAGGGAGTTCTAGCCAGTTCTCCTTTTCAAGTGGGTTTTCACTGGGGCATCAATGTATAAAAGACACATGGGTGCAAGGAGGGCTGGGCCAGTGGAAGCAGATGGAGGGCCGCAGAACCTACTTGGCCACCCTCTCTGCAGATGGGGCCACCTGAATCCAAGACCATTAGCACCATATCCTGTTACCTGGCTGGGCCTCGAACGCAGAACTAGATTCATTTCTCTGGCCCACCTTACCACTCCCTGCTATTTTAAGAAGAGCCATCTATCTGAAAGCTTTTGATTGAGACTTATGGTACTTTCTTCCTTATCCATTAACCATTTCTAGGAAGGCAGGCACGACCTTTGGGGTTAGATGCATAAAAGCTTTGTTTCAGGTAGACCTAGTCTTAAAGGTCAGAAAAAAGACATTTTCCCATGGTGATGTTCCAGCTTCAGACCAGGATTCCGGTGATGAATATTATATTATTAATGGTCAAATATACTCAATAAAATGTTCATTTTTCTATTCAATGGCATTTTGCCATAGAAGTGATCATAGAGCCAGCAGATCACAAAAAATTTACTGTAATTTTAGGGACATTTTTATTCCAACATATTATGGAAGGTGAACCAATCTATTACCTAAACCAGGGGCATAAGTAAGAATTATTAAAACCCATCTAGATTATAACTTTATTGACATTTCTCACCTGCACAATCTGTAATATATAATGTTTATCTTGGAGTGACAATACCTTGCAGCACAAAAGAAAATTGAAAACCAGTTCTCTGAGAGAAAAGCAAGACCATTATGTAAACAGCAGCCAGGTCTCATCCAGAATGTGTCACATAAATATCCCACCATCAAACAAGAAATGTAAATTATTGTACATAGGCTGTAATTGAAAATTGTATTATACATTAGTGAAGTCACCCATTTATCTAATTACAATCAGTTCCCATAAAATCTCATTTAGGAAAGGTAAGTGCAATTCAGAGGAGGTGGTTATGAGAATTTCAATCATGGGACTCTAAATCTGGAAATGGGACTCTAAACCTGGGATCTCAGCAAGTTCTGGAAGTTAGGTTTTGTTCCTCCAAAGCATTTCTTTCAATTTTTGGAGTTGGCTATAACTCTGGCTGGTGAACTGACCAGCTCGGCCACTCATCCGGGGAGAGGTGAGATCAGCCAGCGTTTATGGCCTTGTTTTAAATCTTGGTTCAAAGGCAGTGTCCAAAGCGTGGGACCATTTTTGTGATATCCGGGTTTTCTCACCCACCTTTGACCAGTCACTTATGCTCATTCATCTCTGCATGTGTTCTTTTCACTTGTTGGTACCTTGTCTATTGAGGCTTCCTGCTGTGAGTTGAGAATGCAAAGTTCGCCAAAGCCCAGCCGACCTTCACGATGCTGTCATGAAGGATGATGAGGACAATGTCAGTAGGACAGTCAACGCCAATATGTGTGCAGTCACAGATGGCAATGGAGGCACAAGGAAAGCTAAAGGGTTCTCTGAGAGAGTAGAGCAGGTCCGGTTTGGGGTGAGGACATTATCCAAGGGTGGGACTGGATGGGAGGGATAATACCAAGCGGAGGAGACTCACCACTGCAAAGGTGTGGAGGGGAGGTCCTTGGATCATAAGAAATACTGGGACACCCCGGTGTGGCTGCAGTCCTGACCAAGGCAGGAAGCACCAGCTGAGCTGTACAGCAGTGAGTTTGGAGGAGCTACAGTCTACCAAGCCACGTAGGCCGTGCTAAGGATTTTGAATTGTATTCTGAATGTAACTGAAAATTTTTTTTGAAGGGAGGCTAAGGAGATTAGAGAGAAGTGCACAATCCAATCTGCATGTAAAAGATTCCTCAAGCTGCGTGTAAGGGGGACAGGGTGTTCACAGGGAGGTCATGGGAGGGCGTGGCCATGCAGCGAAATACGGTGATAGCCCAGGCACGGACAGGGGTGGAAATGGAGAGCAGCGAATAGATTTTAAAAGATACTAACAGGACTGGGTGTGTGGAGAGGCGAGGGAGAGAAGGATTCGGGTTGCCCCCTTGGCTTACGGCTTGAACCTCTGGAAGGACAGCACTAAGAGTCTCTGACGGGGACAGGAGGAAAGGCCAGAACCTTGCCGTGCCACCTTGCGGGTTTCCTTTGCTATCTTTATTGCCATAAACAAACGACAAATTGTGGGCCACAGCTCCTGGCCGTAACGATGACAGATGAATGGGTCAAAGCTGCTTCCCAGCAGTCTCTGAGAGAACACTGTGAATTCCCTTTCTGAATTTATCAATATAAAATGTGCTAATGGATATTAATACTTGGTCGTGGCACATAGGCATTCCATTGTGTTCAAATCTCTCGCCCACTGCCAGAGCAGCCCACTGTCTTCCTCTTAGATTTCCAGTGGATAAAACAAAAAGCTTTAACGTGTCCCCCTATGCAGTGTCCTTGTTATGCGTTCTGATGAAAGAGAGTATATTTTTGAACCACCGTGAACAATAATGATCATAATATATTTTAATTTATGGATATCTATGCCCGAAGGTCTCCAGGCATTTTAATAGAAAACTTACAATCAAACAAGGCAATATGCCTAAATAAATAAATCCTGGGGTTGATCCATGAATAAACTTCTATATTTAGGACTCAGCATTAAGAAATACTATATATGAAGCAGGGAAAGAATTTTTAAAAAGTCACAGCATTCTTTTTTATCTTGACATATGTTGCACTGGGTAAACCCTGGATGCCTGATTATTTTACATATTTTCCCCAGTTAGTGAATGCCTATCTTAGCCACGGTACCGATCATGTTCTGCTAGCTTTAGTAAGAGAGCCAGTATGCCAATTCCTAGTCTGCCATGCAGCAAGGATGCAAACCTACAAATTAGGCTCCACCCATCAGAGGTACCAGTGGAAGACTCCACTTCCTTCAGTGCCGCAGAAAGGGCTTTGTGTGGGCTTCCCGTTTTGCAGGTGTAGGGGTGACACAGGTCCCTTGCTTTTGGAGTAGCAGGGGCAACAGGGAACTCACTGCAAAATGCTGCTGCAGAGAGAGGAGAGGCAGCACTGTTTGGCTGAAGGGCAGCAGCAATGGCAGGGTCTCCTTTGCTCAGCTGTACGTGAGACTCAGGCCTTGCCTCCGGAGGCTCAGCCTCAGTCTCTCCTCCACCCATGACCAGTCCTCCCAGGGGCCTCCATCTGCCCTCTGCGGTTGACAACATTTTCTAAGTTTACTTTATTCTTCTTTCTAAGAGTCTCTCTCTCTGTCTCTCTGTCTCTGTCTCTATCTCTGTCTCTCTCTTGTACACACACAAGGTGATCACAATATACAATAATGTTTAAATTTTTAAACATTTATAGTAAAAAGACACATTACCATGAACCCCCCTGAAAACCTTCCCTCTCTTTGAGAATTCTTATCCCATCATTCCTGGTGTTGTCTTTTTCTTTTCTTTCTCTCTTTTTCTCTTTTTTCCTTTTTTGAGACAGGGTCTTGTTATGTAGTTCCGGCTGGTCTTGAACTCACTATCTGGCCCAGGCTGGCCTTGAACTCATGGTGATCCTCTTGCCTCAGCCTTCTGAGTCATTCATTTACAGGCAGGCATGACTATGCCCAGCTGCTGCCACTTTCTGAAGCAATTCTGCAATTCTTCTTTTGTGAGCGTCATTTTTTTTTTTCCCTCCGGTACCGGGAACCGAACCCACAACCTTGCGCTTGCCAGGCAGGCGCTCTGCCGCTGAGCTAAATCCCCAGCCCCTGTGTGAGCATCTTGAGTTGTGCTATTGTGGCTGCCTCAGTGTCCTAAAATGATTCAAAACATATGCAATTTCATGGTCATTTTGACTTTGGAGCAGAGCTAGAAGCCGTATTTTTTTTTTTTCTTCAGTTTTGCTATACCACTTGAAAGTTATCCACTTGAAAATTGTTGGCTTCCTGACAATTTATTTCTAAATACTTCATCTCCTAAGGTAAAGTATAATTTCCCCTGAAATCACAACACTGGGATCAAATCTAAGAAAGTTTTCAGTGTCATAATATCACGCAGAGTGCAGTTCATAATGAAATCCGTCTGGTCAGAGAATAGCTCTCAGCTATTTTTTTCAGAATTTTTTTTTTGTAGGAACACTAATGTGGTCTTTATTTTAACAGGGCCTATGCTATGGCAGAGGGCAATCAGTACATGGGGGAGAGCTCTGAAGTGGCTGGGGAGTGCTGCTTTTATAGCAGCTGCAGGCCTGCTTTAGTGAGGGGCAGGGCTAAAAGCTTGCTCGGAATGTTGAGTATGCAAGTGAGGATCCCAGAACCCCATCTTTCAAACAAAATTGTTCATAACATTGACTTTTTAAAAGGTAAAACCTTGCTTCATAGGCTACCTACCTTCTAGATCAATCTTCCATAGTAGTTCCCTCTTGCTGTTTTTACATTTCTTCTTCTCTCTTGGTATTCCTTATAAATCTGAAATTAGGGCTACAAGTCTGGCTAGTTTGGTGAGCACATTTCAGAGGTGAGGAGTGTTAAACTCTAAGGGACTGTGGTTCCTCGGTTAGGATGATCCCGGCCAAGGGTCTCCCTTGCATATGTATGTTTTCCTCTCCTGAATCATCTCCAGGAGTAACCTGTGCCTTGCCACCCACAAGCACCCTGTCCCTCCAAAACTTTTCACCTGGTGATTTTGGTGTTGACCGGATGTTTACATGGTAATAACTAACAGGTTCTTTTTCTCCTTCATCAGCCCAAATCAGTCTCTCTTGCGTGTGACGAAGAACTCTGATTTAGTAACCTGTCTTCTATCGGTAAAAAGCGTCAGGGAGCTAGAAGCCTGGAGAGCTGCTTTGGGCTCATGAACCGGCTCTGACCGTGGGGTGTGCTCGACCCTGGGGGTCAGACTGACAGAATCAGTCCCAGTGTACTGCCTGAATCCAGCGCCTGCCTCTGCTCTCCCTGCCTCTGTTCTGGGGCTCCTCCCATTCACATTTTTGCCTCTACTTCATTTTCCTGTAGAGTACTGGGGCCGTGGGGCAGAGAGGAAAGGGGCTAAGGTGGGACAAGGGCCGGGGAGTTCCCCCACGTCCCCCAACCACTGCCCTGGACAAGGCTGAGAAATCTTGGTGGAGCAGTGCTCAAGTGCTGCTGCTTCACCAGATTCAAGGAGCAGCGTGCTGTGAGCCCTCCCTCCAGAAGACTCACAGCTGGGCCGCTGGTAACGCAGGTGGTTGCCGGCCACTTCCACGAGGGCAATTCACTTCCCACCCAGCCCGGCCTTCTCTTCCCAGGGAGGGAAACGAGACATTGTGCACTGAAGGTCTGTGGAGTGGGTGTGGCCAGCTCTTGCGGGAATACAATCACCACAAGTGTATACCTTTCTCGATCCGTCTCACACGTACCTGTCTACGTTGGCACTTTTGCAACCCATCGGCTGAAGGTTCTTGTGCTGAGCAAGGGGCATCTCTGCCAGTGGCCCTGGGCTGTGAGCGCCGAGGGCTCTGAGCCTGAGTGTCACACCTCTGAACCTCGATGCCGCTAATGCTGGCTGCCAGTCACCTTCCGCCCACTCTGACGTTTCTCTTTTCTGCCACTGATCTACACGAGCTGCCGGCATCGGAGATCTTTGGGGCTAACACCCCCAAGTGTCTCCGGTTCTTTCTGAAGTGACCACTCTGTCCACACTACCCAGAAGAATCCCAAGTGGGTTTAAAAAACATTCCCAGCCCACACTACCCAAAACAGAAGCCAGGAGAGGATTCACAGAAGCACTGGAGCAAGGCTTTATTCAAACAGCTTGCACTAGAACAGGCAAAAGAGCACGTTAGATGGAGCCCTCCGGGTCTGACCTCAGAAGGGCAAGAAGGGTGCTGCTTATACAGCAGCTGCAGGTCTGTGATTGGTCCGTATTCAAGACTGCTTATTGGTCCAGATTAGTCAAAACACAAGGCTTCTGATCAGAGCCTGGCGACTGGTTCAAATTCAGTCCTACATCAGATTCAAATTTGAGCCCACGGCAGCCAGAGCGGCCTTGGGTGGTCTCTGCCTCTTTGGGGTTGGTATCCCGGCTGCTTCTTCAGAGAGGTGGTCAGCCTGTGGAGCGGGGCTGGGAGGGGAAGTGGTGACATTCGCTGCGTCTCCTGGAGGGTGGCCCAGAGAGCAGCTCTGAAGTAACCCTGGAGGTGGTCCCAGTGCCTCCTCAGGGTACCAAGAGGGAGTGAGGGGGCGTGTGGGGGAAGGATGACAGCTGTCCTCTGAATCAGTCTGGGGTCACAGGAGAAAGGGCACAGGCAGAGATTTCTACTATCTCACTTTCATGAGGTGATAGGACATGTATCCTAACCCTGGTATAGAGGTGAAGGGATTAAGACACCAGGCAGGCGACTCTGTTAACCAAATTTCTAGTCAGTAGCAAAAGTAGAAACAAGTTTCCAACTTGGGAATCATTTTCTTTTACCATAACTAAGTTCAGTGAAATGACCATCCAGAACGGGGTACAACCCACGGAGACCTGAGAACTTCGAGTCCATGGCCTGTGTGAAATGCCACCTGCCCACCTCCAGGCCATCCCTCACAGGGCCCGGAAGTGTCCAGGCCTCGCTGACCAGGTGGAGGTCGCCCCACGACTCCCAGGATGCCCTCAGTGTATAGGGGCATTGATGAGTCACGGGCATCATGCTGGGCCTGGCTGTTAACAGGGGGTGGGCAGAGTCCCATGGTGTGTTTGTTTTCTTCCATTCTCCCTGTCAGGAACCTGTGTTCAGGAAACAGGAAGGGCAGGGTGAGGATGAAGCCCCAGCGATGCTGTCTTCCCTGCGTCTCTTCCGCCCTCTGGCTTCACTGAGTCTGCCAGAGCTGCATTTTCCTGCTGAAGTTTGGTGATATGGCCTCCTTCACAACTGGTCCTGTCGATTTCTGGTGGTGGAGGGGGGTGACCCCTTTCTGTCTTATAAGTAACAAGAAGCTTCAAGAAATATATGGAAACTTGCTGGTGTGGGATACACAGCACAATAACATATAATATAGACTGTGGGTGGGGGAATGAATTGGTGGTGATCAAAGTCAGAATAGCTATCTCTGCTGGTGCTATCCACGGAGAAAGGGTAGGAATAGACCTTTGGTGGTAGGAATGCATATATTTATTTTATTTTATTTTTGATCAGCACATAATGATCACACATATTTATGGGGTACAATGTGATGCTTTGATACACGTGTGCATTGTGTAATGATCAAATCAGGATAATTAGCATAGCCATCCCTTTATTGTTTATTTATGATGAGAACACTCAAAATCCTCCTTCTAAGCCATGTGATAGCCCAGCCTGTAATTCGTACTCTAGGAGGTCAGACAGGAAGAATGCAAGTTTGAGCCCAGCCTGGGAAACTTAGTGACTCAGATAGAACTTGTCCCAAAAATAAATAAAATAAAATAAAATAAAATAAATAAGGTAGGGCTGGGATGTAGCTGTTATGACTTGTATCTAGTTGTCTCCCAACGCCTCATGTGGTTATAGGTTTGGGAAGTGGCTGCATCTAGAGTGTATGATACTGGGATTAAGCATGTGATGCTGGGATTGATTCATGATGCGATGTTAAGATTAAGGGGTCTCACCCAGGGTGTGAGTCCTACCTGCCCTAAGGGTGGGTATCCTGGATAAAATATAAGGGACAGCAAGAGGGCTTCTATGGTTGCTGCTTGTCGCTTTCTGCTTGCTGCTTGCTGCTTGTTACTTCACTGCTGGCTGCCTTCTGCCTGCCTGGCATTGCCATGAACTATTTCTCTCCTATGCGGTGCTCCTCTGTTAAACTGCCCTGCCTTGGAGCCAGCTGCCTATGGACAGAAACCCTTCAAACTGTGAGACAGATAAACCTTTCTTCCTTTAACTTTGGGTGTTAGGTATTTTGTCTCAGCAATGATTAAAATAACTCACAGTAGCCAAGTGTGATGGTTCTGGGTTCAATCCCTAGTACTGAAAACAAAGCTCCTCTTCTAGCTATTCAAAATGTATGATACATTATGTTTAATTATAGTCGCTCTCCTGAGCAACAGAACACAAAGACATATTCCTCCTTCCTTCTATAACATGGAAATGGCTGACCAAACCCGGCTGACCAAACCTTTGCCTTTTCTTTTATCGCCTCAGCCTCTGGGAACCACTACTTCACCCTCCATTTCAAGGATATCCACCTTTTTAGATTTCACACATGAGATTATGTGCTACTACTTGCCCTTTTCTGCCTAGGTTATTTCATTTAACATAACACCCTCCAGTTCTATCCATGTGGTGGTGGGTGAGTTTTCATGGCTGGATAGTGTCCTACTCTGTGCATAGACCACTTGCTCTTCTCCTGTTCTCCTACTGTTGGGCACTTGGGTTGATTCTGTCTCCTGGCTGCTGGGAATAGTGTGGGGAGTGAAGATGTCTCCTTGACATAGGAAGATCAGGAAATGCTGTAGCTGTTAATCTGGGCGGGGTTATATGTGCATGCACACACATGTGTTTGTTACACTTAAGGCTTCGGCTGTTTACTCTGTGGATGTTATGAGCATCTTCTTAAGATGTAGCCTGTTATAATGAGCAGGATCGCTGAATCTAAGGCCTCTTGGCTCTTGTGACTCACCTTTCTTTCTCTTCCCTTCCTAGAGAGGCGGTGGCTCTAAGGTCCCGCCCTTCCTGCTGCACTCTTCCTAATTACCTGATTCATTTTCTTCAGTGCACCTATCATCCTCTGAAAGAACTTATCTGTTAATGACTTGCTGGCTATCTCTTGCCACTGGAATGCGAATTGTGGCATGGCAATGCTTTTGGTTGTCTTGATGCTCAAGGAATTCCCAGGAGAAAACATAGGTGGGCTGTCTGCTGGAGAAGAAGACATTTAAATCCTGGTGTTAGGACTTTGTTGCAGGGTGAGCAAGATTAGGAACTCATACACTCATGGTAAAGACTGGAGACCGGCTGAAGGTGAGTGTTGTAGTTAAACAGCCCCAGGTCCAACAACAAGCCAACACAGGGTGGCCAAGATTGCGTGTGCACGGCCTCCAGCCAGAGCACCTGACCTGCCAAGAGTGCCTCCTGCAGCCAGCGACAGGCCCTAGGGCAGAGCGGTTCGGGGCTGTGCACCAGCTTCCGGAGTCCTTCTCAACCAAGGTCAACTTTACTTTCCAGAGGATCTGGAGTCATTTTCAGTAGTCACGAATGGGGGAAGAGACTACTGGTTTTTAGTGCACAGAAGCCGGGGATACTGGCCCCCCAGAAAAGGGTTTTCCAATCCAAAACACCAGGAATACCCAGATTGAGAAACTCTGGAATAGAGAGCAGGGCAGCCTCACCTGCACTGGGAAGAAATGGATCTGTGGTTTGCAAGTGTACAAATACCTTGGGGGAGGCAAAGGACACAAATTTTCTGGGAAATGATTTCTTCTCCACATGTCAGTTTTTATTGCTACACCCTTTCTTCACAAGCAAAAGCTGGTCACTACCTACACATATTTTGCAGCAGTATTTTGGAATTTAAACCTAAAACTAGTTGGCGTTTTCCTCCCCAGATGAGCTTCTACTCCTGGCAGGCCTGTCTGACAACCAGTCATTCTTGGGCTCCAGGCCAGTTTCTTTAATGAATTTCTCTAATTTAATTCATATTTTCCCACCT
Organism: Chinchilla lanigera; assembly: GCF_000276665.1. Taxonomy (NCBI): domain Eukaryota; kingdom Metazoa; phylum Chordata; class Mammalia; order Rodentia; family Chinchillidae; genus Chinchilla; species Chinchilla lanigera. The sequence continues at coordinate 15,109,398 of NW_004955450.1, read as the reverse complement.
TTCTATTAAGTACCCCCCAAGCTCATTGAGCCCAGTATTTGAACCAAACACATTTAGTGACTGTCCCCTCATTAAACGTTACAAGCTGTTTAAGGCTTTGGCAGATAGGCACCCGTTTTGATAACTTAGAGTTCCAGCAAAGTCCACCGGCAGTACCAAGTCAGCCTTGCCTTTCTCCCTCCCTCCCTTCCTTCCTTCTTTTCTTCTTTCCTTCCTTCTTTCCGGGCCTGAGCCTGGTGGGTGACAGGCTTTATCACTGGGGAAGTGCAAGTTTTCCAGACCGATGGATCGTGAGCTCCGGCTATATCTCATGACTTGACACTAGATGTCAGCGAAGGGTAATTGTTGTCTCCATTTAGAGGCCGGCTCAGGTAGCTGCTGGCACCCTTGGTTCATGTTTTATAGCAAAGGTGAAGTATGGCTCCGTTCCCACCGCACACATATATTACAATAAAAGGGAATATCGGCACCTCGTGTTTTTAAGGGCTGGTCATAAAAGATGAATAACGAGGCAGTTTAAAGCTAAAAGACAGCTGCCATGCTCAATGGCCATGATGGATGCCGAACACCCCGTGTGGAGAAAACCCGTTCCTCCGAGACCACCATCCAAAAAATTAATTACTACAATTCAGCATCTTTAAATGTGCCACTTAATATACTGCTACCATAATTAAATTTCCAGCCCTGTGACCTTGAGACCATTTCCTGAGATAATAAATGAGATCAAGGTTTAATCGATGCAGAGGCGGTAGAAACTGTCCAAGGATGCAGACAGCCACTGCGCTGTGAGTCAAGGTTGGGGGCGGGGGGTGGTGGCCGAGTGGGACGGAGGCACCGTGTCACGCTCGCCCTCCTCTGACAGTGGGCGTCTCCTGAAGTGTCGCATAGCCAGCCAGGTAGAAGCACCTTGGAAGGTAGAAACCACCTTGGAAGCCGGAACCCAAGGGCTGGCGATCTTGTCAGAGCTGTGTTGCTAAAACTGTGCTTGGCCTCAGATGAGCCACCTGTCCCTGCGTGTTGAATGTCACTCTCCTCTGTGGAAGGAAAGGTTGTAGTACACCCTCCACAGTGCTATCCAGTTCTGAAGTTCTGTTTTTTTCAAGTTGTATGAGACCAACGTGTCTCCTGCTCCCTTTCCTCTTCTTCACCTCCCAGAAATTGCCACCCTGGCCTGCCCCCAGCTGTCCTTACACGCTGTGATGTGTGGTGAGGTCTTCCTGTTAGCTGCTGGGTCTCCAGGTGGTGATGGCGGCAGTGAACAGGGTCTGTTAGCATCTTCTCTTGTACAGTGTTATTGTCTGAACAGCCATGTGCTCAGAGGGCTAGGGACACTTTCTTATCCAGCTAACCCCGGGGCATATCCGGGCATATTTAGTTCCTTGCCAAGTGAAGGGTTAATTCTTCAATGGAAGAACACAGAAAATTTGTAGAGAATCTGCCTAAAGTGGAAGCCTAAGGTGCAACCAAGGACCGTGCATCCGCAGTGTGTCAGTTATCTTTGCTCTGTACCAAATTTCCCCCTATTCAGTGGTGTGGAGCATGAAATACCCACACTTACTACGTTATAGCACGTGTGCTGCTTGAGAATTCTGCAGAATTTCAGCAGGGTGGCTTTGGCCCAGGCTCTCTCATGCATTGCAGTGAAGATTTTGTTCAAGGCTGCGGTCATCTAAAGGAATGACTGTGCACCGAGGCTCTGTCTCCAAGGTGGTACATTCACGTGACTGGCAAGTCCATATTGGCTATTGGAGGGAAACCTCAGTTCCCCAACAGATGGAGCCCTCCTAAGAGCTAGTTGAGTAGCCTCACAACATGGCAGTTTCCCCCAGGTGGAGTGATCCCAGAAAAAACTGGCAGAAGTCTCAATGTTTTTATTTTTTTTTGGTACCGGGAATTGCACTCAGGACCTTGCACTTGCCAGGCAGGTGCTTATACCACTGAGCTACATCCCTGGGTGCCTCAATGTTTTTATAACCCAGTCTCAGAAGTCACACATCTCCAGAACCTCCACGACCTACTCATTAGGAATAAGTCATTAAGTCCTTAGTCAAAGACGGGGAATTGGGGTTTTACTTTTTGTTTTGTTTTTATTTTATTTTATTTTTTTTTGGTTTTTCTCTGGTACCAGGAACCGAACTCATGACCTTGTGCTTGCCAGGCAGGCGCTTTTGCTGCTGAGCTAAATCCCCAGCCCCTTGTTTTGTTTTTGAGATGGTAATCTCATTGTGTTGCCTAGGTTGGTCTTGAACTTGTGGACTCAAGTGATCTTCCTGCCTTTTCTGCCTTAGCTTTCCTTGTAGCTGGGACTAAAAGTGTGCCCCCCTGCACCCAGCCTGGGCTCCACCTTTTGAAGGAAGGAATGTCTTATTTGTAGACATATTTTTAAATTAGCACATAGAGTAACAGTTTGGAAGTCAGCTGTGAGGACAGACTGTAGTAGGCTTGTGGGTAGCGAAATGGGAAACCATGGACTTTTCTGAGTGTTTCTGTTTTTACTGAAACAAGAAGCAAAATCATCCACTGAGTATGGGGTGGGCTCTGAAGCGTGGGGAAAGAGACAATACAGGAATGAGTTGACGCAGAGAATGGGAACTGACCAAGTGCTCCCTCAAGGTCATGAACGTGAAGTGAGGCCAATCAGCAGTTTGAGTATTTTCCTCAAGCCAGGTTCATCTGAGAGTAGAGAATGCAGGAAAAGAAATCCTTGCCTCCAGGATGTGGGACCGCAGTTTTTTCTTTTACATTACAGTGCTAACATGGACTTTCTTTTTCTTTTTTTGTTTTTTTTCTGGTACTGGGACTCAAACTCATGAACTCGCGCTCACCAGGCAGGCGCTGTGCCGCTGAGCTAAATCCCCAGCCCCCAATTTCTTTCTTTTTTAAAGGACTATATTTATTTGTATTAACAGGGGGACTGAGTTTTGTGTTTCTTTACAATTTACTTCATTCTGTCAAGTTTTCCAAGAATCCCCCGAATGCAGGATTCTCCTGCCTGCTGAGGCACCAGGCGCAGGTGTGTGTGGGGGCACTCAGAGCCGCAGGGGCCAGCTGGCTTCCTGCTGCTGGGAGCCTGGAAGGGAGGGTGGAATTTGTAGCAGGACAGATTTCTCTTCGTGTGAAGAAGACACCCCAGCAGTCGGAGCTACTTAAACACGGACGGACCCCTCCTTTGAGGGAAGAGTTGGCGCACCTGGCAGGCTCCTTGGGAAAGAAAACCTACTCAGGTGGAGGACGGGGAGTCTGGCTTCCGAGACCTCCAATTGTCTGGTTCTGAGATCTGGTGCCCCTGGAGTCTTTTCACTGAACAAATATTTGAGCCCTTAAAGGTGTGAGGAGCACGACGCACTGAACGCCTCTTGTGCCCCACTTCAGGCCTGCTGAGCTGCACCTCTCCTGCCAGCCACAGCTGTGGCGGCCAGCTGTGCAGGCTTCGCCTGGGTCCACCAGGTGCTGCCCACCGGCTCCGTCTCAGGCCTGCTTTGGGCACCTCTGGGCTCCTGTCCCTGGCTCCACTGCGACTGTTTCGCCGGGCCCCCACGGGAATGCCCCGGCACTGTCGCCTCTGTGACTCCGGGTGGGCGGGAAGAACTCCCAGGAGACAGTGCTTGACCAGAGCTGCATCGCGGACACGCGGACCTGTAATTCTGACAGCCACGACGCACTGCTCTTCACCGGCGCTGGCGCACCTTGCACGGCCACCAGCAGTGGCTGAAAATGCCTGTCTAGGCACTAAAATCATTGCTTATTTTTAAAATCAATAAGTGATTTCAATGTTTGTTTTTTTTTTTTGGTGGAGGTCAAGCAAGTGACTAAAGTCCACATTTGCCTACTGCAAAACATAGTTTGAAAAAAAAATTGGAATAAATATTATTCCAAAACAAAGCTACAGCAAAGTGTTTTTTTTAAAAAAATTTGAGCCCTCAGGTTAAATTTTGGTTTTCATCACCTGTGGATTCCGAGGCTTCTCCTCCGAAGGCTGAACTCCCAGGCTTCTGATCTCTCTTTTCTTTTCCTTTGTGGGTCAGGTCTTTGTGTCAGGATGGTCTGCAGTTCACATGGCCTTGTTAGTACCAAACACAGTGAAACCCCGGACTCTATTTTGAACTAATTTATTTCTCCTAGGACTCTGTCTTTGTCCTGATACATTCCTAGCAGTGACTACTCTTTTCAATTCTTTCTCAGCAATTTTTCTCTCATAGAAACTCTTAAAGTTGCCTTCATCTGCACTTCTTATTTGCCCAGAGCTCTTTTTCTAGTTTTCATGTTTATTTCATGCTTAGTTCACTTATCTGATATTGATTTTTGCAAGTCACCTAGCAGCTTTGCCTCACACACATTTCAATACACTGCAACCAACTGTGCTTATGTGGAGCCCTCCTTTCCCCAGCCAGGAGTGAGCCCGTGGGTGTTGAGAAGGGCTCCCTCAAGGAGGTACAAGCTTGGGAGTGGCTGGTGCCCACAGAAAGGAACCCAGGCTGCCAACTGGGACAGATGACCTTTCAACCTTTGAGATTTATACTTTCATACAGCAATAGCCATTTACCTTATTTAACCCTAGTTATAAACTCACAAAGAAGATACGGTTATTAATCCTACTTTGCAGATGAGGAATCTGGTGCGTAGAGAGGCTAGCTGACTTACCCATGGTCACACAGCTCACACAGAGCCAAAACCACACTCAGTCCCAATCTGCCTCTGAGAATTTAAGGGGAGACTTTATTATTATTATTATTATTATTATTATTATTATTATTATTATTTTGTCTTTTTGAGACAGGGTCTCGCTATGCAGTTCAGGCGGACCTTGAGCTCACTTTGTAGCCCAGGCTGGTCTTGAACTCACAATTATCCTCCTGCCTTAGCCTCCCAAGTGCTGGGATTACAGGCATGCGCCACCACACTCGGCCTTCCCCACAATGACTGTAATCAGATACTGCAAACATGCACTAACAGATTTCTAAAAATTTATTTTAAAAAACCTTTTGACTAAGAGAATGCACAGATAAATAACTCACTTTCATT
>NW_004955450.1:15102101-15104276 GCF_000276665.1 Chinchilla lanigera | reverse complement strand
TGAGGGGAGATTTAAAGATCCAACAAGATCATCAGATCTTAAGTTTCCCACCCCTTTTCTTCCTACACGCTTTCTCCCATCCATGCTGGTTAAAGGGCAAAAAAAAAAAAAAAAAAAATCTCCATCTTCCTACCTCTTTTTTGCTGTTAAATAACTGTTCTTTGTTGTAGCGAACACGAAGATCACTCGGTCCTCTCCTCAGTGGGTGCCCAGCTTTCTTCCTTCTGCCTCACTCTCATGTCTCAAAGATGCAACCACAAAACCAGCTCCCAGGGCATGGGGAGAGGATAAATAATTGCATGCCCTGGAACTGTAAAGTGGAAGGGAGAACTGGGTCCAACCAGTGCTTGCCGACCTCCTGCCCATACCAGGGAGACAATGGCAGCCCATGGGGCTTGGGTGAGGCAGTCACGGAAGCAACCATGACCAAAGGCACAGGTAAACAAGTGTTTGTATGGGACAAACGTCTCCTCATTGTCCCATATTCCCTCTTGCCTGTGTAGAATCACCTTGACAACCCTATTCGGACCAAACTCGCACTGTCGACAGGAAGAACTTGCAAAGAAAGAAGATGCAAACAGTGAAATTCCAAACTGTTTGCTACTAGGTTCTTTGTAACTTTAGCTGAACTTACTTCTCTTTAGTAATCAAGGGTGAGTTGTTAAAAGTTTAATGAGAAAATGCTGCCTATGATATATTATCACTGTTACTAGCTTTAAAAATACAAGCAGGGAACAATGATGCCAGTAAAAAGATTCTAAAGGTGCCCTGTCAGGGAATCAAACCCATCTCTACCAAAGAATCCTACACTTTATAGTTATACTTGTTGAAACTTGGGACCAGGTTCTGTAAGCCATGTACCCCATTCCTTCAAAAATAGTAAACCCAAAACCCGAGCAATGTGGTCACAATGTTTCTTTAATCCATACTGAGATAAACAGAAAAGATGGGTGAGAGAAGGAGGGAGAGCCAAATGATGCCCCCAACTCCAGGTCATCCGGTCAAGCAAATCAGGAATAGCTAGGACCAGTAACAAGCAGGTATGAGCTGAATGTGATCTAGCTAGGGGCTCAGCGTTTGGAAAGGCCAGAGCCCAGTGTGGTGAACTAGCCTGAAATTTAATGTCTAAATTAGTTGTAAGATTCCAAGTTAAATTTAGCCAACCAGAAAAAGCCCTGAAGGTCTCGGTGACAAGCAGCTCCTAGGAACACACTCCTTTCCCGCCCACAGCATAGGTAGACTGTGCTGACTGCAGGAACCCCAAGGTGGCATTCTTGGCTTATTTTTCTAAATGACTCTTTTGGTTCAGAACCAAACCCTCTGCAGCTCTCACAAGGTTGGGTGATTCAATTTAGGGGTGCGAGTGAAAGGTGCATTCTCTGTACCACCTAATAATCAGCACTTTCTGGGCAGATGGGGAAGGCTGGTGCCTACTGGCTATGATTTTGGGGATGCTGCAGGCAAAGGCCTTCGCCTAGATGGTCTCTGGCTGCTGGTCAACCGTGCTACCTGTGGTGCAGCGTCATCCCTTTTTCTATGGGTTATGGTCGAAGCTCCAGGAGGCCCCCTGTTGACACCTAGGAGTAGCGGCCCCCTGTTGACACCTAGGAGTAGAGGCACAGTATTATAATCAATTATCTCTGTAGTAGGGACCTGGAGGAAGAACCAGAGGTTGAGGAGAAAATGTAATTGCCACACTTTTAATTCCTTTTTTGTAGTTTAGCACCTCTGTTCACCTGCTGTCCTGTTGTGATCTTCCTAACCATCTCGTGTCACGCAGCAAGATTACTATCCCCACTTTATGGGGGAAAGGATGCATTTTAGAGCGGTACTAGGAGGCATGGGGCGTTATGCAGCGCGGTGCAGATTGGTCAGGCTGCTGGGATGTCGCTGGAGAGAACCGGAGTGACTCATTGTCTCTGTTTGTGTGTATGTGGCTCTTCCTCCCTGAGCGGATGCTACCCAGTGATATTTAAACATGTTCAGATCTCTGCTATCACTTGGTCTGCTCTCTGTGTTAAATCCAGAGTACATAGATCAGCCTCAGCTCTCTTGATCGCTCAGCAGAAATGGACACTGCTGATCTTTCTGTCTGTTTTAAAGCATTGCCCTCATTTAGTCTAGCTTCCAGGGAGAAGTTTCTGAGGGTTCTCTCCTAGTTCTTCCCTTTCTCTC
>NW_004955450.1:15083829-15101653 GCF_000276665.1 Chinchilla lanigera | reverse complement strand
GCTTTCTGCTGCTGATCAGCCGCCCCGTCCTGTCACTCTTTTTTTATTGTTTATTGGTACAATTTTATCTACACGTCTGTCGACATTGTCCACGTCTCACCTTCCCCACTCCCACTGTGCCAGAGCCAAGCTGCTGCCACGTCTTCCAGACGTCTCGTTATGTTCCCTGGGTAACTTTAAACCCATTCTCCACGAGGCAGAGTGATTATTTCTCAGAACGCCAGTCTGGCTACATTCATTCAGTGTTTAAAATGTGTCAGTGGCCCCCTTGCGCTTATGAGAAGGAGCAAAGCTGGCACAGTCCACAAGGTTCTGCGTGGCTTGGGCTCTGCCAGCCTCCCAGCCTGTTTCTCTCCTATCCCCCAACTTATCCTGAGTATTTCAACTTTCTGGTCATCTCCCCTGTGCCCAGCCTTCCCCTACCTGTCCCTTGTCATATTTTGTAATTCAGATTAAGGCTCATCCTTCTAGGCAAGGCTCTCCCGACTCCCTCCCCTCCCCACTCCAAGTCAAGCTCCTTTGGTATTATCTACTTTAAAGGATGCTTGTTGCCCTTTGAAGTGCTCATCTGCCTTTGTCGTTATGTGTTCCTTGGTATGATAATTTGATTAATGTACATCTTCTTCGCTATATTCTGGGCTTGGGTTTTGTTCACCATTTTAGCACTAACTGCACGTACAGGGACTGGCATATAGAGGTGCTCAGTAAATATTTATTGAGAGACAAAATGGTGAGAAAAGAATAGCAAGCTCAACTTCACCTCTTACAATTTTATGTAGTTTAAACCATGCTATGAGATTTTTGGTGAGAATTAATATTATGTACTTCATACTTCTGTGGTCTGAAAGAATAAATTCCAAGTTGATTACTCTGTAATGGCATCAAGCAAGTCTCATAGTTGTTTTTGAATATAAAAACTGAGTGATACAACCCTAAAAATAAACATCTGTTCACCAGAACTCGTATTTCTCTTTAGTAGATATCCAGATACATCCCATAAAGTTTCAAGTTAATTTCTGACATCAGGAAAGATTTTCTTGCCCAAATTTTAATCAGAAGAGAGCTGATTCAGTATCAGTTGTTAAGAGAATTCATGAAATTTTCCTGGTTAAAATCTCACTATCAGAAAGCATATTGAAAAGAAGAAGCAACATAATTGGAGGAAAACAGCCAAGTTAGACAGGGCTAAAAGCATCAGACTCATCTGTCTCAGAGATATATCATGATTATCAAAGTAACAACATTAGCCAAGTATGGCGGCACACACTTGTAATCCCAGCACCTTGGGAGGCTGATGCATGAGGATCACATGTTTGAGCTCAGCCTGGACAACTTAGCAAGACTCTCAAAATAGAAAATATAGACATATAAAAGGGTTCTGTGCATGTAGCTCAGTGAAAAGACCTTGAGTTTAATCCTTGGTTAAAAAAAAAAAAGATATGAAAATACCACACAGATACTGTGAGGCACCCCATGGATCTTCCCAAGGGCTAATTCAATAAAAAGCTCTTAAAATGAAAGAAGTTAAATTGGTAAAAGTATCCTTCATACTAAATCTAATAATTGCTAAACTTAATACTTACACTAAAAATGGCATGGTTAATCTAAAAATAAATTTGTACTTGAGAAAATGTGATGTTTCAGTATAATATAATTTTTATTACAGGTATGTATCTGTTTTTTGTCTGAAAACACATTGTAGGTTATGTTGATATGCACTAGATTACTGGAAAATGCCATTTAATTTATTCAAGCGAGTGGTAAATAGCTGGGTTTTCTGAAGAATTTGCCATTTCGGCTGAATTCAACAACAAATTGATGAAGCTAATTTTTTTCTTTTCTTTTCTCTTTTTTTTTGGTGCTGGTGATAAACAAGGGTCCTCACAGATGCTAGGATTGCATTCTACCACTGCCCAGCCATGGTGAGTTATTTTCTAAAACAATTTTTTGGGGGGATAGAAATTCAACTGATATCTTTTAAAACCCTGGAGTACATATGAAAGTCAACATCTAGTCTTAAACATAAAGACTTATGACAGATAATTTATCATTTGCATTTGCTTTTCATGTTTAGCTATCAAAGTTCACTCATAACGAAGAAAATTAAACAGTACTTTTCTTTTCTAAATATTAAGCAGATCTAACTTTTGACCGATTTATAAGACAAGTTTAAGACCAATGCAAAATCTCAGATGTAAATTTAGAGTTTTTTTCCTTGATTCTAATTTAGGATTTCTGGGATAAACAAGATGCTTTACGTATGCTGGTAGGAATAATTGATAGTTCAAGCTTCTGTGTGTTATACTTGTTAAAATATTTGCATTCACAAGCAAAGTCAGAATTGTAGCTCCAGGCTATATGCATATCTTTCCTAAGGAGCAGGAGACACAAATAGCATTTTGAGTTGTAAGTGTTTTGAAATCATAAATTTAAAGATACAGACTTGTGTTCTACAAAAAGAGGACATTCAAGTTTGTCTGGCAGCGAGACTGTGGGCGAGGTACACGCTGCGGAAGGCTCTGGATGGAAAGGTGAATTTTAAGCCCTGTCTGGAAGAAGCTTGAGTCCACTGGTGACCCTGGCTAATAATCAGGTAACTTCCATGCAGCGTCACAAATGCTGCATTAGGGTGCATGCTGGGATTCTGGGAGCAGCAGGAAAGGCCTTGTGGTGGTCCCTTGTGATTGTCCCTGATACTGTTTCTTCCCCTTGGTACAAGGTGTGACGGCTAACCAAAATGCGTGGAGCTAAGGAAAGTACCAGGTAAGTGGCAATCCTTCCTTCCTCCTGCTTCCTTGCTGGTGACGTCCACATTTCCCAGATGGAGGCTCCATGAGGACCCTCAGGGGGTATGAAAAAGCCAGAGCCCCAGCTAATCTGCAGTGGATCAGAGGTCTGCACAACAGATGAACATTTATGCATGGAAGCCACAGAGGTTGGAGCATATTTACTTTTTACACTACCTAACCTATACAGACCACTACAGGTGTACTGCAGACATGCAGAACTTGAAAAGGTTCCCAGTGCACATGAGGTCAAAGAGTTGTCCAGGTGAAGATTTGAAGGGACCCATGTTCCAGAGGTAAAGGCTCATCAAAGGCTTGGAACGGAATGAAGATTGGACATGTTTGGGGAAGAGGTTTTGGAATTTTACAACTGTTTGCAGCGGTCCCATAGAATAATTGGGAATTATTCACAGTAAGACTAATATCAAGGATGAAATGCCAAAGGACTTCTAACAGGTTTATTTGGGTTGTTGGGCACAGAAAATAAAACTGAAGGAGCAAACTGCTATAGATCAAAATAATAATTGTCCTTCGTGGAACATTCACTTGCAAAGCACATATAGCTGCTCCCTTCCTTACCTACCAAGTCATTGCTTTACTTGCTACTCCTTCTGTAACACAGACTCAAGCAAATTTTTCATCTTGCACAAGTCAGGGATGCTGACGTCTTTGCACGTTTAGTGACGTGTAAGCTCTTTGAAGGCACGGCACGTCATTTTCAATTTTATACATTGTAGGTTGTCAGTATATTTCCTGTTCAGCATCTACAACTATTTTAGGGCAGTTAAAGACATTGGGTAGCTTCTACATAACTGCTTTAAAATGGAGAATAAGTGTTTCCAGGCACACTGGACGTACATCCATTTCAAATGTTCCAGAAACATACTTGTATCTTCTGGTGACAGTGGAGGTTATGGCTTCATGGAATCTGCTATCCCAGGCCTAAATTTTGGGGACACCGCTTCCTGGTTAGGAGTCTGTGGGGTTCACATCTACAGCCTGCATTCCCTAACTTGTGATCTTCATGGAAAAATCTGCCCTACTTGACTCCCACGGACATTGAGAGACCAAAATAACAACTCTGAGGGGGTCATTACAGGTGGTGGGTGTAACACAAAGCCTAGCAGTGAATTAAACCTAGGGTTCAATTCTTTCTCTGTTATGTAATAGTTGTATAATTTTGGCCAAGAAAAAAAAGTCTCAGGGTATTACTAATTTCTGCCCAACTTAAACTATTACTTCTAAAGGCTATGTCCCTTCTCCGTATAGTCTTAGAGAAGCAACTTGGCATGCTAATAGGCCACTGAGCTTTGAAGGCACACAGTGAGAGTTCACATCCCACCTTTACCACATAGATTTGTGACTCTGAGTAAGATAATTAACTTCCTACATCCTCAACTTCTAGATCAATAGCATAGGAACAGCATTCCCTCGTTTTCCAAAGTTAAAAGATCACTTGGAGTAGAAAGTGCTGACCCTGAAATGTCTGTTTATTAGAGTAAAGATCATCTCTAAAAATTGAAGGCAAAGCTATTTACGGAAAACCTCAGCAACACTCAGCTACTTGGCAAAGAACCCCTTTCTTCACCGCAGTGTAGAGAAAATGACTGAGTGCATTTAAACTTAAACCTCAGGTCAGTGTGTGCTCATCTGATCAGACCATCCTCCTGTGTGTCTGGAGGTGGCCCAGGCATCTGAGTCTTTATCTCACTTTTCTACCTTCTTTCTGTGGAACAGCAATGATCTGTCTTCCCCAGGGTTGTACAAAGAATTTTAGGAGAAGAATAAATAAGACGTGGGTCACATTCTAATAAGAATCGGGCTGCGGATTTAGCTCAGTGGCATAAGCGCCTGCCTGGCAAGCGTGAGGTCATGAGTTTGATTCCCCGTACCAGAACAAAACAAAACAAAACAAAAAACCATTCTAATAAGAATCATAGTACTACATGGCCAAGACCCTCGAATGCTTGCTAATTTTCTTAAACACACCATCCTGGTCCAACTAAGTTGTTTCCATAGTTATTATCATGTCCACCAAGCTGCTGACCACTGGGATGGCACATTCAACACTGTGGATGGTCTGACTCTGGCAAGGTCTCCAGGGAGCAGCACATTTGCCACTTTGCCAAGTGTCTCCTTACTGTTTGTTACTCCTGTCTGTCACTGTGATGTGATTTGTACCCCAGCAGCACCCCAGCCTAGGAGCATATTAGAAGCACAGACGTTAGGCCCTACGCTGTCAGATCTGCATTTTAAACAGGACCCTGGCCATTCCTGTGCACTTTAGAGTTTGCCAATGTCTGAACAATGCCTGGTACCTGGAACCAAGGGAATCATTTTGTAGGACTTCCTGCAGGAATTCACCCAAATTTTCACCAGTATTCTTCAACTAGGCAAGATATTCAATTAAAGTAGCACTGGTCTTTCCACCCTCCCGCACAACTGCATTACTGCAGATGGAATAAAGACACTATTCACTTTCTCACAAAGGACTTTTGTGTCTCTGGAGTGGCATAAAATCATAGAGCCAGGAGGTTGTCAAAATGTGAAATAACTTTCTTTTTTCTGTAACTATTGGTTTTGGTGGCTAGAAGTCATGCATACAGTCATATTTTAGAGAAATTGCCATGCCTTAATGAGAACTTTAGGTTGAAGGGAGACATTTCAGTCAAATGATAGTGAAACTGATATGATCAAAATGAAATATGCGGCATATTTATCTAATCAGCTAGAGCCACAATCTCTAACCGTAGTCATTTACAGCTCAATCAGCTCTTCTGGTCATTATCAGTTAATGATACAATGAATGATTACCCCCACACTGAGATAATAAGTGAGTTCATGAAAATCCGTATTTCTATTATGAAGTGTGACAGGTAAAGGCTGGAAATAAAGTCTCTGAATACAGTTAGAATCTGGTTTATATGACAAACATTTAATAGAAAAAAGGGAACTGCATAGTTCAAAGATTTTGGAAAGTAACTTAGCAGCTTGTATAAGAAATCACTAAGAATTTCACACCCTTTTTGCCAAACAAACTTTTTTTAAGACAATATAAATCTTGGAAATTGGAAATGGAGTCCAAGGAACTTCCCCTATAGCATTTTGAGGGGAAGTTGCTGATATGCTGGCCCTTCCCTTGAATACTTCAGGTTATGTTTTCACAAATGAGTACATTCTCCTACATAACCATGACGCAGTCATCACAACGAGGAAGTTAGCATCGATACGTTACTGCCACCTTGGCCTCACACCGTTCAGTTTTTGTAATCATCTCCGTGGTGTCTGTACAGTAAAAGGTTCCAGTACAGAATCACATGTACACTTAATCGTCTTGACTCTGCAGGATGATAACAATGGTTGTTATACTGCATATTGTTATCTTCAGAGCAGCTGTTCAGATTACCAGATATGGGCATGCAGAATTGATCAAACAATTAAGCATTAACTGTTCCTTTCAATAGTTTTAATTCTAGGACCTAGTCCAAGGGAAGAATGTAAATTAAGGGTATAGTTTTATGCACAAAGATCTTCATCTATATTTAATGGATGAAAATCAGAAGCATCTTCATGGCTCATCAATAAGGAAATGATTAAATAATGGTAAACACAGATTGTTGGTTGGGGGCCTTCTAGTTATGAGGGCGATTTGAGCCCACATATAGATTCTAACTCAGAGTAACACTAGCTAGAGACAAAGGTCTCACTGGGCATGTTGAAGAAATATCTGCACTCCTATGGTTATCGTTGCACTATTCACAATAGGCAAGATACAGAACCAACCCAAGTATCAACTGATAAGGGAGAAATAAAATGTGGCTTGTGTATATAATGAAATATAATTCAGCCTTTAAAAAATGAGGAAATCTTGTCATTTGCAACAAGATAGATGAACCTGGAGGACATTATGTTAAGTGAAATAAGCCAACCACAGAAAAACAAATACCACAAGATCCCACATTATATGGAGTCTAAAAAAGCTGAGATAATAGAAATAGAGACTACAATGGAGCCAGGAGCTGGCAGTCAGGGAGGAAGCTGGAAAGACCTGTTGTACGAGATAGTGACTATAGTTAATAACAATGCTATTCTTGAAAATTGCTGACTTTAGTAGGTTTGACATATTTTGAACACAAAAATGATGAGTGTATGAGATAGCACATAGGATTATTAGCTCCACCTGGCCATTCCACAGTATATATATATTTTGAAACAATGTGGTGTCCATGATAAATACACACAATATTTATTGCTCAATTAAAAATAAAATATGTATGTTTCTCATTGTTTTCTTTCTGAGAATTTTAAATATTACATAAGATTCTGAGATCATAATCCTTTCATTCAACCCACTGGTAACTAAGGCTCCATCATCTTCTCAAATTTAGTGCTGTAGTGTAGAAATTTTTGACATTTGTTTTGCTTTATGGATACTTACAGGATTTTTCCCCCAAAGTACAAGAGAACATGTCTAGGAGTGGGTTTCCTCAGTGAAACTCATACTAATTCTTAGTATTCTATTTTTGGTAGCCCTCTACACAATCAATTTCTTCCCCTCATGAGTTTTCTTTAAGAGGTCTGTAAGTCATCAATTTCCTACCGCAGTCAGCTGTGTACTGCCTTCCTTTTAGTTTTTACATTTTCCATCTTTTAACTTCCTTATTAGACTCCTTTCTTTGCAGTCTTCTATTCATATCTTCTCTAGCTTTTACATTCAGACCCTTCTTGAAGCTTGATTTTAAAATGTGTTTTAAAACTCCTATAGCTTTTCCCACAGTTTTAGTAATGAGACAATTTGATTGCTAAGAATTTGACCTGTTTCCTTGACATGCTCTCTCTTTTCATGGTTTTTGAAAGATACCTGCTTGTGTGCGTTAGGACAACTCTGCAATTTGTCTTGAGTCCTACTGAAACATTTTGGCTCAAATAAATAATGAAAAAAAGAGTTTTCATTGGCCACAGTTTTCCTTAGATCTGGAAGCCAATGAGAATTAATGAACAAGCTGTAAGAGAAGTAGCTGCAGCGGAGAAGTTCACCTTGGTGCTGTGAGCTTTCTTGGTTACAGCCACCTACAATACTCCAGGCAGCGATCCCGAGTTTAAGGACGCCCTCATAGTCAGCCACAGCAGTGCCCTATATTTGCTCAGCCTGTCTATTCACATCAGATGTAATAATAACAAGGATAATTACTTCCAAATGCTTATAACATCCCAGGTACCACTCGGACCTATCTAAGTGTGAATTGTATATAAACATTACAGAAAGACTCTTATTACTTGCAATCTCCCCTTCTAGGATGTTTCCCAGAGAAATAACTGAGGTTACAGTGGCCACATAATTTATCATCTAAACTGAGATACTTTGGCAACCAAAAAAGGGAGATTAATACCAAGTAAACAGCAAAGTTAAACTGGGAATGTTCCAGGTAAACTGGACTCCATATAATGTGGGATCTTGTGGTGTTTGTTTTTCTGTGGTTGGCTTATTTCACTTAACATAATGTCCTCCAGGTTCATCTATCTTATTGCAGATGACAAGATTTCCTTATTTTTTAAAGGCTGAATTATATTTCATTATATACACAAGCCACATTTTATTTCTCCCTTATCAGTTGATAGTTAGATTGGTTCTATATCTTGCCTATTGTGAATAGTGCAATGATAACCATAGGAGTGCAGATATTTCTTCAGCATGCCTGGTGAGACCTTCAGAGGAGATTAACCAGGCCGGGGAGAGCGCTTCCAGAAACCATACCTGGGCTTGGGAGATGGAGAGGAACAGTATCTTCAGCCGATGACTCTGCACAACTCTCTTCTGCCTCTGAGGTTCTTAGCTTCTCTCAGGAACTCCCTTCAAACCACAGATAGGCATTTCCAGTGGTTACAAGTCACATTCCAACTTACTTTAGCCTGCTCCATTCCAAGGTAAGGAAAGACTTGAGGGGTTCGTTTTCCACTTGTGCAGAGGAGCAGAGTCACACATAATCTTACTGCCTGGCACGGCATGAAAGCCGACGGACAGCGAGAGGGTCCAAGGGGTGACTGAGCAGCAGACACACCAGGGAGGACATGCGTCAGGGGGTGGCCCATGGCGGCCGGGCTGCATACCATGGTATTGATGTGCAAGCTTCCTTCCTGAAGATCTCAAGATGCTGTCAGTGAGTGGATAAAATCCAAATAACAATATAATCTGCACTTGTGCGAGTGAGCCACAAACCATCTACTTTCTCACCAATTACTTGATTTTTTTTATCTACCTCTAAATGTTATCGACCTAAAAGAAAATCTGATCAAAGGCAGTGGGAAGACCAGCCCGGCAGTAAGTATTAAATTGGTCCACTCTGTGTCTTAGGCTGACAAATCGTTACTCTCAGAGCCTGATGACCCATGAGGGTCTCTTTCAGTGGTCTGGGGGCAGCAGGGAGATGTAGTGTTGTCCCCTTTAAAACCACATGCAACCGTCCATCCCCAAATCTGTCCAAACCTAACAAGTAGCCACGTCTTCCCAAAGCGATGGGGTTGTACTTCCTGAGGGATCTTGTAAGATGAGCGTAATCACCTTTGTAGAACACAAGTCTTCCTTACACCTAGCTTCTCACAACAGACTTCCCCTGGGTTGTAAAGACCCTCGAATTAAAGTGGATCCTCCCTGCTCATCTGCCCTGCCTCTTCTCTGCTAGCTGCAACCAGCCCTGGTTTTCCCTACTCTTCCAAGTTCAGAGGGCTTAATCCCGAGGGGCTTGAGCCCAGATTCAAAACCAGCCAAAAGAGAAGCGAGCGAATCCCCTGGCATCTCTGGGGCCACGGAATTGACTGAAATTGGCTGACACTGGCGGCTTGAAGGAACAATAGAAATGTAGTGTTCTGAAGACATACTTTGGTATTTAGTAAAATTTACTTCTGTTTTGAGGAGTTCCCTATTTGATATGTCTAACGTTACCATTCAAAAAAGTTTGTGAATTCCTCAGTATTAAGGAAATTTTCTTGCATCTCCACTCCACAACCTGAAGGTACATGTAACCTGTTAGTGTGTAAGAAATTTCCCATCTGGCTCAGTAGAATACATCACATTACTATATACGGGTGAATTCAGTGAACAAAGGAAACTTGATATTCTTATTAGAGCAGGATGCGTGTGCACACACCCACGTGTGTGTAAGGTGTGCAGGCTCACGCAAACACAAAATAAACTTTCCAAAAGTCTACGTGACAGCAGCATCTTGGACTGCTCATTTCTGGTGGTTTATATCCGAAACAGCTGCAGCTTACCTAAAACACAGAGCTCCACCGTCACCACTTCAGTGACCTTGAAGAAGGTTCTTTCTGCTTGAATAAGGGCTAAGTCCCTTGCTTCATGTGCGTGGTATTCCTCCCACGTGCCGGTGAGTCCTGGTGCCCTCTGTCTGAAACAGCTGGCAGTGTTTCTACCAGCTCCCGCCACCCAGCAGGCGCTGTGATAGGCTCCAGACCACCCCCTCCGGCTCCCGTGTGGTCTCTTCAGAAAGACTCATCTCTGAGCCCCTTGGCACGGCCTCTCCTTCCATTCACTGCATTGCGCTGTCTGTCTGGAACGCGACCCACCCTTACTCGTAAATGTCCTCAGAAGGGTACGCCTTGCCCCTCCTGCCCAGGGACTCCAAACCCCTGAGCTCCTCAGAGCTTCCGATAGGCACAGAGGAAAAATCAGACCTTAGACTCGGCAATGTCACACAGTCCACAGTATGAAGATGGCTTTCCTACATCACTGAGGTCTAATCACGCCAATAAGAGACCGATTACATCCTAAAGGTGCAGCGTGTTTTGTACTTTGAGGCTGGTGAATACCAACCTAAAGAGCAATCAGAGAGAGCTTCGCCAAAGCATAATGAGTAATGATATCTTTTTCAAAATATCAGAACATTACAATGGGAATACGCGTGGTAAATCACAAGTGTATTCAAAGAAGCTGAGAGGTGGCGAAGATTTTAAAAGGAAAAATGAGGAGGCTCACACAAGTCGTGCTGAAACAATACCCCTTGACCGCAGGGATGAGTAACACGGGTGGCACCATCCAGGGCTGGGCAGACAGGTGCTGGGTGCACGCCCTCGTAGAAGCATTTGTGTGTGAGTGTGCGGTGTCCTTCATTTGCAGTCATGGTTCCAGCAGAGTCTTTTGTGATGGTGTCAGGCAACTGTCCTGAGTCTTGTCTCTTCCCAACCTTGAGCTCCATTCTGATTATTTAAAAAATTCCATTTAAAACATAAACTACACATACAATGCTTTAAAAAGATGTAATAGGAATCACATAAAAATCTGTTTCAACCACGGACTATTTTTCACATAAAGCATACCACGGAAATCTTTCCTTGACATTACGGTTGTATGTTTCTTTTACAATACAGATCTAAATGTATTCCACATTGTAGCTATGTCATGAGTTGTTTGATTTTTTTTTCCTACTGACAATTAGGGTGTTTCTAGTACTTTGAAATGCAAATACAAAATACAAAATAATTGCTATAGAAAACAACCTCTAGTCCTTGTTATTGTGTGTAGGTAGACATGGAATGGCTTGGTCAGAGGGCACACACAGTTGATTAATATTTAGACAGACACTATCAAATGTCTTCCAGTATATACTCCAGCAAGTTATGGCTGGGGTTGCTTGTTTGCCAACCCCTTTCCAACGTGAAATATCATCCACCTTCAAATATTTTGTCATTCTTGTGCACAAAGAAAGCTAACTTACATTGTGACATCACCCTTCACTTCCAGTTGTCAGACACTTGTTAGGTCAGAGAAGTAACGGCATGGTACAAACAGAGAGTAGCACAGTGGCGCAGCGCCTGCCTGGCAAGCACGAGGCCCTGAGTTCGATTCCTGGTACAAAAAAAAAAAAACAAGGACTGCAGAGGGGGCTCCAGCTTTTCCATGCAGGGAAATCTCGGGAGTGTCAAGTTAATTGGGGGTGGACCTGTTGGGGTCGCTTTGCTAGGAAATCAGTGTTTGCTTTATGTTATATAATTGGCTTTGGGGTCATTGATGAAGATTGTGGAATGGTTAAAGCCCTTCCTCTTCCAGTTATAAGACATGGACATTTTGGGAAGGAGGCTGACCCCACCCAGTCAGCCCCCTAAACTGGAGAAAGTCGAGGTGGTGAGAAGAATGTTGATTTTCACAGATACCTCCATTCATATCACAGAAGCTCCCAGTCTGGGCGAAAGAGCATAGGACCAAGTGACACTCCTTCTCCCCCGGACAATTTGAGTTTGCCCTGTGATTCCTGGCCTGGCTGCCACAAGTGACTGATGTTTCATATCATTAACTAAGATTCTGCTCGGGACACAGTTGACTTGGGGGAGAATTAGAAAGGGAACAGCTGAGGTTTCCCATCCTGCGAAGTTGAAACACCTTCCAGGTTCTTCTTCTTTTAATCCTGAACACAAACGCCATTCTAATTATCCTACTATATCTGAACAGTGTGAGATCCACTGTGAAATGAATATTTCTAATGTAGGGGAAAGAAAAAACACCCCGCACATCCATCTTTTTAAAATTTAGTATCTTAATGTGATCCACGACTTAGTCACCTTTTGTACTGCTTTCTGTTTGATTATAATTTTACCTATTAATCATGTTAATCCAATAGAATCTGCCTTAATCAAATGTGAGTCAATTACCCAGTTCTTCAAATTATATTTTTAATGAAAGACATTTTTTAAAATTGAATGCCAATTAGGCCAAGCCAAACTTGTTCAGGAAAGTTTGGGTTTTCACAGAACAGTGTGAGCTCTGCGCTGTACCTACATCTCCAGCTCCTTCTGATGAGGACGTGCTGTGTGCTCTTAGACACAGCCATTAACCTCTCTGTACCTCCTAGTTTTCCACCTGTGAAATGAGGATAATGATACTTCTGGCTTGGGAAATGATTTTATGACTTTAGTTGAAAAATGCAGGTAGAATACCATTAAAAAGGGGGGGGGCAAGCTTTATGTAATTTTGCCCTTAATTTGTTACCATGGGTGTTTTGTTTTTCCTTGGTGCCAAACTGCTTTTCCACATCATTAGAGAGCTGTATATAAATCCATGGAGGTAGAAGTCAGTCTTGGAAGGGTCTCTCTAGTACAGAGACAATTTAGCAGGGATGTTTATGGACAGAGTGGAAGGATGTTTTGTCCATGGGCCTCCTGAAATTAAGTCCAGGTGGCTTCCAGGAGCTCTGTGCTGAGAAAGATTGTAAGGTTGCTTCTGAGCTCAGTAGAATAGAGCTTTGTGCTCCAGCAATGAGGCCTGTTACAGACACAACTAAGGGCATGGAGGTGAGTGTACAGAGCTGGCTGATAGGAGCCCTGGTGGGGGGGGGGTGCATGGCTCTGAAGGGCCTTGTGCTCCACTGATATCTTGTATCACTGTGTAGTCAGCTTTCCATCACTGTGACAAAATGCCTGAAATAAACAACTGATAAGGAGGAAAGGTTTGTATGACTCATGTTATGGTTGAAACATTGTGTCAACTTGGGGAGTCTAGAGGTTTGGCTAAGTGACTCAGCAGGAAGCCAGGATACTTACTTTGTATACATCCTGAGCCTGTGGAAGAGGAGGGCATGGAGATTATGTGAGAGCTACACACCCCTTAGGTGGGGGTAGCCTGTTTACAAAGTAAGGCAGGGAAAAAGAAGCTGCTTGCCACCATTCCTCCGGGTTTGCTCTGGCTGTTTGCTGTTCGCCTGCCATTTTCCCCTTTGCTCTTGTTGCATTGCTATCTTTTGCCTCAGAGCCAACCAAGTATGGACTGAAACCTCCACAAACTGTAAGCTAAATAAACCTTTCCTTCCTTCATGTTGGGCGTTGGGTATTTTGTCTCAGCAACGAGAGAAAAGTAACCAAGACAACTCACCAGTCCATGGTCCTGAGCCCTTTGTTTGGACTTATGCCAGCATCATGGTGGAAGAGCGTGGCTAGGAAGCAAAGAAAGGTAGGAAGGAGCCGGGGCCCCAGCATCGCCTCCAAGGGCACAACTCCAGTGACCTAACCTCCTCCAACGAGGCCTCACCTTTACAGATTTTGCTGTCTCCCAGTAGCACCACGGGCTGGAGACTGGGCCCTCACCACACAGGCCTTCGGGGATGTCCCACATCCAGCGTACGGCAATCCTGTAGCGTGGGCTTGTGTATATGCACCTCTCTCTAGAAGTGACTGGTTTTCAGTGAGAGTCTAAATGGAGTCCCCAAACAACTCCTCTAAGGTCCAATTGACTGTGAGGTCATGGCCTGAACCTTGGCACGATGCCAAAGGATCATCTTCATCGGCTCCGTGGGCGAGGAACGACAACTTATCAGCAGACAAGTGTCTGCTTCTGAGCTGCGGAGCTGGCTGCCATTACACCATCTGAAATTGGGGATCTGGCCTGCTCGGGGAGAGGGCTCTTCCCAGCTGTTGAAGTTGAGGGAGGTAATGATAGTTATTTCATTCTCTTTCTCCTCGGCTCCAAGTGCCCCACTCCTCTGGCATTTAGCTCTGCAGCTTAGTTGAAATCACACTAGGGTATTACAGGCTGATCCAGCTAAGTGTGTTCTGCAGAGAAATGACAAGTGGCCTGGAGGTGGCAAAAGCTCTCCCGGCGGCAGGTGGCAGCATGGCGCGGTAGTGCTTCCTGACGGACAGCTAGGGGCCTGCTCTGAGTCTCCAGGCTCTGTGTCCCCATAGGTCCAGGGAAACCCAGTTTTAAATCTGTTGTCACTCGGAAGGGGCCACCGGGGCAGAGAGTTTCTCCTCCATAAAGTGGCCTGGAACCTGGGGAGGTGAGGTAGGAAGCGTTGGCCTTTCTGCTGTTCAGCTCTTGTGAACACTCCAAGTGAACTGAAGCCTTGTGCTTCCGAGGGCCTCAAGGCCACTTGGAGCCAAGCTTGGAAGGGAATAAACTACCTGAGTTGTGATGCTACCGTTTGGAGTTCACAAAACACTACTATAGGTGATCCTGGCCGAGCTTTGGATTTGTCTGGGATTCGGATCAAGGTGGTTTGCATCCCAGCCTGTGCGCTGGGAATACTTTCTGTGTTCTGGTGAGGCCCAGGGTGAGACTGCTACCGAGATGCCGGTTCCTAGTCCCCAGCGGGCAGAAGGAAATGAAGGCGAGTGACTCTCTTCTGCTCTGTAATTCTCTAGTAATCTGTCAGCTCTGAACACCTAAGTCCTCCATCCTGGAGAATTAGAGAATTCCTCTTAACCAGCCCAGCTAGGACAGAGAAGAACACCTTGAGAATTAGAAAGAGAAAAGCTTTACTGCACTTAATTTAGATAAATAACTTAAACCTTTTCTCTTCAAAATTTATGATTTTTTAGCAGTGGGATTATTGGGTCTAGTAAGGAAAGAGCTTGAGAATTCTGACTATCAAACTGTTTCCAAATCTTTGTGTCAGTTATGGATTTATTTCGAGGGGCATCCCCTCCTTTGAGAATTGTCTTTTAGATACTCTGTCCCCACAACAGTGTGAGTTTTAGGTTCTTTTTATTTCTTTTTCTCATTTATTTGTGTAAACTCTGCATCCTAAGAATGATAGCTCTCTGCCATATCTGATGCAAATATTTTCCTAAGGCTGCTGGGAATTTTCTTGACCTCAAGAACTTTTCGGGGGCTGGGGATTTAGCTCAGCGGCAAAGCGCCTGCCTGGCAAGCGCAAGGTCGTGAGTTCAGTTCCCGGTACCGGATTAAAACCAAAACCAAAAAAAAAAAGAACTTTTCGGTTTTATGAAGTTGACCCTGCCCTGTCTTTTGGCTTTCAGAGTCATTTTATTTGGAGAGATACTTACTAAGTGGGTGAGGTGGGTTTAAATGCAAATAGCATGCTGCCCTGGCCTCCAAGAACTTGCAGTCTCTGTGGAGATGTGTTGGCCTGGAACATTTCAGCATACCTGGTCTCTTAGTTACTTCTCTCATTGCTGAGACAAAATACCTGACACCCGAACTTAAAGCAGGAAAAGTTTATTTAGCACACATTTCGTAGAGGTTTCAGTCTATAGTTGGCTGACTCCATAGACAGGGTGGCATGGCAGAGAAGAAACAGTTCATGGCAGGCAGAAGGCAGCAAAGTAGTGAAGAAGCAAAGCAGCAGCCCTCTTTCTGTCCCTTATATCTTATCCAGGCTCCCCACCTTTAGGGCGGGTAGCACTCACACCCAGGGAGGGGCAGTCTTAACCCTAGCATTGAACCAAGAGTCAATCTCAGCATCACATCCTTGATCCCAGCATCACACACCCTAGACCTAGCCACCTTTGAAAAGGCCCACCTACGACTGCATGAGACTTTGGGGGACATCGAGACACAAGCCATAACATCAGGTTTGGGGACTTGTACCTCTGATGACTGACTGGATCCTTAAATTGTTCTCTCCTTGAAGACCAGTGCAGGGGCTCCAGGATTAAACTGCAGAAAGGACAGACTTAGAGATTTTGATAGTTATACATGAGATTAGAGAAATCTGTAAAGATTTCTGTCTCTCAAATAGAAAAAGTAACAAAACATGAGTGAAGGTCAGTTGCAGATAGTGTGGGCTAGCAGCAGGTGGAAGGGGCCGTGAAGGATGGCTCTGCATGGGCTGGCAGGGACAAAAACTGGCCTGGCATCACCCTCATGCCCAGGTGAGAGAAGACCATGCCCCAGGCCTCTTGCTTTAGAGAAGCCCCTCAGATTATAAGCGGACATGCACACAATGCACAACACACACACACACACACACACACACACACACACAGTGTGCTCTGCACTGCCATATTCTTTACAGCTATTCTCTTACTTAACTCTGCTAAGGCTCAGAGAAGCAAACATTTGTGCTGGCCAGAGCCTAAGACAGGAAGACAGTCTACATGTAGTAACCTTACCAATTAAAGATTGTTTTTAATCTTTTAAATCATTCATGTTAAAGTAATAGAAATTATGTACATAACTTGGTTGCATAACATAATTAGTGACTTTCTGGTCTTTTTTTTTTTTTTTTTGTACTAGGAATCAAACTCACAACCTCACGTTTGCCAGGCAGGTGCTATGCCACTGAGCTAAATCCCCAGGGACTAATGACTTTCCAAAATGAAGGCAAAGATGAAATTTCATGAAAGGAAATGTATGATGATTACGAGTTGTGTAAGTCCACATTTTGTTTCTCAGCCAGACCTCACTGGTCTATCAAAAGATGTGTGCAACAGTAATTAATTTCAGTTGCTGTCACTATTTTTGCCCGCTTTTAGTCATATAAGTGCATTTACTTTTTTCAGGTTTATTTTATTTTTCTATAATTTTACAGTTCTAGCTTATTAGCACATGTATGGAGGACATAATGTCTACCCTCCTTGTGCAGAGTTGGGGCACGTACACAACACACCTCATCCTGTCTCCTTTCCCTCCCTCCCTACTCCACCCATCCCTTGATCTCCACATAATTTTCTCCTTTTTTTTGGTTTGTTTTGAGAAAGGGTCTCAATATGTGGTTCAGGCTGGCCTTGAACTCATAATGATCCTCTTGCCTCAGCCTCCCAAGTGCGGGGATTACAGGCATGCACCACCACACTCAGCTATAATTTTCTTCTTTTTATCAAGGTATATTTTTCAAAATAGGAGGATGAGACACATTCTGAGTACCAATTTTAATTATAATTTTAAGCACTTAGTCATAGACTGTGTTTACTGTTTTTATCCTTGCCCTGGCCACCACATATGTTAAGGGCAGATTTCCTAAATTTCCAAGAGGGTTGAAATGGCCACATTTTGATAAATACCAATTATTATTTTATCTCCTGAGTCAAAGATGTAATTGTAATGGACAATTTAAAATGTTTATCACACGAATGAATGATTAAAATTATATATGTCAAAATTTTGATGCAGTAAAAGTGGTATTTTATACCTTTAAGTGTTTAGATTTAAAAATAGAGATCTTTCAATGCTTATATTAGGAAAGGGTAAAAGACGGTAGTTAGAGAATGAAGTCCAGTTAATAAGTTTAAAAACGCGGAGCAGAATAAAGTAAAAAATATAGGGGGCAGGAGATGACAAAGGAAACACTGAG
>NW_004955450.1:15081366-15083664 GCF_000276665.1 Chinchilla lanigera | reverse complement strand
CAAAGTTGCCTCTTGTAACATATGAATCAAAAAAAGAATTTTTGGTAAGATTGAACAAGAAAAGAAAATGGAAGTTATCAATATAAGGAAAAAAGAGAAGTGTAATTACATATAACTGCAATATAAAAATAAAAGGAATAGTATGAGGAATCTTATGACAGTTTTAACTAATCATTAGATGTAAGGGATGCTATCACAAAGATATATTGAAAAGAAAATGGAGGGAGGGACTCACCCTATCAGCACTTACTCTAAGCTGTGACCATGCATGCAGTGAGTGTAGTGTTGGTTCAGGGATGGGCAAAGGGCCCAATGGGACAGACACAGGGAGCGTTAATATCCTCCAGAAATGGTCCGTGGGGGGATGAGGGGCCAGTCAACAGCCAGGCTAGTTCAGTACACATGGCTGAGTCAGGGCCACTGGGGAGGCTAACCTCTGGTCCCGCCTCCCCGGGGTGACAGGGCAGCTTCCAGAAGACGGTGCATGCACTCAGTCTTGAAGGAGGAGTGGAGGCAAGTAAGTGGAGCAGGGGCAAAGTGCTCTGAGGTTAGGACTTGTGAAGCAGCTGGGCGTTTACAGGAAGTTCGGAGTGACTCTTTGAACCGGAAGTGCTTAGTGCGGAGCGTGGAGGAACAGGACAGAAAGGAGAGAGAGGGAATAGAACCAGATGTCCTCTTTCTCTTCAAGGGAACTGAAATCTAGTCAGCTGCATGTTTTGAAAATTCTGTGTTTGATTAAAAATTTTTAACTGTAATCCATCCAGAGTTTAGTTAGACGAGTGATGTTAGGTGAATACACTCACAATCTCCCGATACCTGACCTGTGCTACCTCACTTTTTATTAAATAATCCTTTTTAGTAAAAGTGAAGATTTGATTGCCAGGAACTTTTATTGCCTTGTGCTGACTTGGTGACTTTGGGGGTATCCCTGGTAAATGCAGATAAAAATAGATTTGGTGCTTATAGCCCTTCCTCATGTGGTGGGCGAGGGTAGGTAATCATTCAATTTAAGCTAAATTTAGGTTTAAAATTAACCCACTTTATTTGAAGAGCTTATGTCAATAACTTACTATCCACCTATCTTTTTAATGACCACAGTGACAGTTTAATTATCAGGGACAATTAAAACAGTTAGTATTATTTTGAGTTTTTTATGTTACAGTAGATTATTTCACATTAAATGTTAAATACCTATCAGTTTTCATTTCCTGTTAATAAATTCCCACATTCATCAACCTCAAATACTATAACATTGTCTAATGCACACAATCTCAGGCACAGGGAGAGGCTAAGACACAGACACAGGGAGGAAGGAGGGGGTTGAGGTGGAGAAAGAGGGAGAGAGAGAGAGAGAGAAAGAGAGAGAGAGAGAGAAAGGGGGAGAGAGATATCTCAGGCTATTGCAGGAAAATTATCAGGCAGCTTGTATCCTGTTGGCTTGAGTTCTGACTGATGGCAGATAACATAATAAATAATCTATTTACTAACTCCTAACAGCTAAATAATGCCCTTGTTTTTCACTATAACTGAAATGTCAATATCATATTGACAAAGTGTCATAGAGCTGGAGCTAAACTGACCTCATGTCACCATTTTTCATTCTCTAGCTTCAGTGAAGGCCCCAGAAAAACACCCTTATTACTCTGATTAATGAAAGGCACTAAAGGTTACCAGTGAGTTGGGTTGTGTTTATTTATTTACCCTTCGCTCACTAGTAAAGGCGGACGGATGGAACTCCCTGGGAAGGAAGACGCAGCGGTATGTTTCTCCCCTCCCACACAGGCTTTGGCAATTGCACAGTTGTAACTGATACGGGCGATATTAGAACCCCAGTTCAAATGACTGGGGTGCAGTTTGTGTGGCACAGAAGTGGATTCTCTCCAGGGCTGAGTGCAGTGTCTTGCTCCATAAATATTTGTGGATTTACCTTGGAAAAACACAGATCCCACAAAGTCAATGGTGATGGGGAATCACCTGTCATAATCCTGAAGAAAGTAACCACTTACAATCTGTCTTTGGCTGTGACTTCCAAAACTGAAACCAGGAATGAGTGAATGAGTGAATGAGTGAATGAATGGGGAATAAAAGTACACACACCCTCATCTGTATTTCCACACGGACAAGGTGGTCTTTCCACATTTCCTCCCCAGCTCTTTCGCCCGGGGACCTCACCTGGGGCACAGCAAAACAGTTTCTCCGTCTCCGCTGCAACCTTCACTGGCTCCCACCGTCACAGGATCTTCCCAGAACTCAGCTCTGATCTCATCCTTCTCTTACTGAAAACCTGTCCTGGCCTCA
>NW_004955450.1:15071493-15080029 GCF_000276665.1 Chinchilla lanigera | reverse complement strand
TTTGCGTTATTCAAATGACCCATGATGTTGAACATTTTTCCATATATTTATTTGCTGTTTGTATTTTTTCTTGTGAGAAGTGCATATTCATGGCAGTTGCCCATTTTTGGATTGGGTCTTTAAATCTGGGGGGATTGATTTTTTTTTAAATTCTTTATACATTCTAGATAGAAGTCTTTGATCTGAAGTCTGCTGGTGATTTCTTCTGCTGTACGAAAGCTCCTTTTTCCTCTGGACAAAGTCTTTGTGCTTTAAAACTTGTCTCAGACATTATGCTCTTTCCTTATTTTTTTATAAAAATTGATACATAAAAGCATGAAAAATTGTGCATAGTAGCGGTATCAGACACTCATCTCTGATTTTCAGAGCAATGCAAATCAAAACTGCAGGGAGATGAGGCCTCACTCCTGTAGGGATGGCTGTCACCCGAAAGACAAAAGGCAAAGGTTCTGGTGAAAAGGAGGAGAAAAAGGAAGCTTGCACACTGTTGGTGGGAATGCAGATTCGTACAGCCTTTACGGAAAACAAGTCCTCAAAGGATTAAGAAACTCAGACCCCGGTCTCCACCAGTGCATGGGAAATTCCCGTGCCCGGGTTCCTTGCTGGGTTCCCACCTCAGATTTCTCCAATCCCCACACCTGCTTCCTCCTGGAAACCCACCCACTCACAGTACTGTGCCTCTGGAGCCCAGTGTATTTTGGTACCTGGTTTTCTTCTTATTTCTTTGATTATTTTATATGTTCAAAGTCTCAACTCCCCAGTTAGACTATAAATTCTTTTGGTATAAGTTGATATCATATTTTTAACCTAGCCAAGTTCTTGGTCTCAGGGTAGTCATTTATTAAGAATCTGAGATTGAGGCGCCCGCCCGGGGGAGGGGAGGCCGTGCGGGGCTGGGGTGCTCCGGCCCTCATGGGCCTGGCATGACCCCACTGTGCAGGCCCCCGGAAAGGCAGGCAGCAGGCGCCCAGGAAGCAGCGTGGAGACTTGCGCTGGCCCTCGGCCCGGCCGCCGCAGAGAGATCAAGAACCGCCAGGCCACAGAGAAGCACCGACACAGCAGGCCCACCGGGAGACGTGCGCGAACCATCCCGACATGGAGAAACCTCTGGGAAAACATGCCAAGCGGCGGGCTGCTCTTGGCCCTGCCCTTGAGAGCCAGAAAGGCCCGGCGTCAGCGGAGGGGCAGCTGATGAACAAGGACGCGGAGAACAGGAGAGCACTGACACCCGACGACTCAGAGGTCGAGCTGACCGGGGACGCAGGAGCCATTCGGGAGCTGGAAACCAGGAGGACCTTGCGCAGCACCCGGGAAGACACCCTGGAAGCCATTCTTCCCCTAACTGTACAGGCTGCAGTGGAGGAGCGAGTGGAGCTCCGGGGAGGTCTGCACCGAGACTTCATGGATTGCACGGGTGCCCAATATTCAGATTCTGTAGAACCGCCTTCATGGAGAAGGAGGAGCCCCGCGAAATCCTGAGTATGGAGGAAAAAGTGGACGGCCCATTACTGGACACTGGTGCTGGTCTCTCGGTCCTTCTTTTCAGCCCTGGCCTTCCTTCCAGCCGTCACACCTCAGTGAGGGGAGTCACTGATGAGGTAACCCGCTATTTTTCACAACCCTTGGGCTGTAACTACTTGTTGGATCTTTCTTGCATATCTTTGTTTTCCTGAGAAACCACTTTGAGGATGCCAACACGTATTGCAGCAGCCATTGATGATTTCCTACCAATCTGTCCATAACTCTGTGATGTTTGTATAGTTCCTATGCTATTTCATAAATGGATGTGTGTCTGTTACTATTTGTTTTCAACAACCACTGAGAATAGTCAATGATTATCTGATTGATCACTCATGTATAGCTCTATTTGTTTTCCCTAGAAACCACTTTGGAGAAACCAGGGTATAGTACAACAGCTTTTGATAATTTCCTGCCATTTTTGTCTGTAACTCACTATTATTTGTCTATTTGTTTTCATGAGAAACTATCTTGAAGATACCAATAGGTAAAATAACAACCATTGATAATGTCCTACCTCTTTGTCTGTAATTTGGTGAATCCCCCTATTGCTATGTTGTTCTTCTTTTACTCTTTAAAATAAAAAAAAAAAGAATCTGAGATTGAATAAAACATGAAGGTGAACAGAAGTCTAACTTCAAAATTTGTGTGTGTATGACAGAGAGAGGGACCTTATTCACAAAATGTCCTTTTCAGATATACATATGTTTTTGGAGATTATATTGCAGTAGAAAAACAACAAGAGTCACAAGTTCTTTGAGCTACTATAGGAATAATCACTAATCAAACTAGCCCACTTACATTTCTTACTACTGATTAATCTGGACCTTCCTATGAACAAAACTTCGGTTGCTGGGTGGGATTTTATAGCTGCATCACTATAAATTTATACCCACCATATAAAAACTGTCATTGTATATAATTAACTGCCAAAATATTCCCTAGGGTTAACTGTCAACTGAATTAACTAAGCAATGCAGTTAAGTTTTAATTAGCCTCTTTAGAGCCTGTAGAATCAGGTGCAGAAAGCAGGGTGGTAATTTCATGTAAAAAACCCTCTTCTCGACATTTAGTTTCACATGAAATTCTAAATACATAAATATATATTTCCCAATCAAATCTTCCCTCTTTTCTGCCTCCTTCTTTCTTCTCTTCCTTTTCTTTCCTTCCTTTCTTCTTCTTTCTTGTACTTTGGCTTAGATTTGCCTTTTAATAGTAAAAAAAAATTTTTTAAAAGCAAGATTGTTTTTCAGGGAGACATTCCAAAGCCTCTACTTTGTTTAGAAAAATAAACATTTTCCAAATTTTCAATATTATTATTAAATGCCTATTGGAAAAATTTGTCAGTTACCTGGGACTGGAATTTTTCAATTATACTTTAAAAACCTTATTCAAATAGTTAGGAGTTTATAAATTTATGAAGGCAATTGGTCACAGTTGTTAGATGATATCTAACTCAAAGTGTTATGTGTATAGTTTTTGAAATCTTTGAACTGAGCTAATCTATTCAAAATGGTCTTGTGCCTTCTTAACATATGCACACACACACACGCACACACACACACACACACACACACAGAGTGTGGCTGTACTAATAAATCAGTACAATGCCACACACTTGGCTACGCCTAAGCTGCATTTAGAAGCGACAGAAGTTTCAATTATTTGATTGCACAGCGTCCAGTTGCCAAGCATGGGAATGAGTTATGGGAATAGATGGATTATTTCAAAAGAATGAAGCCATCCTGACATTATAAGTGACGGTCATTTGATGTACTCTGAAATAGTAATTGACTTGATATCAAATTGCTAGTTGAACAGAGAATACGTTGAAAATAAAAGACGTGCGATAGCAAATAATGTTGGGTAATTTCCCAGATCTCCTTCTGAAATCCTCTAAGGGTTTAGTTACTTGAGCATACCAAGTCCGTTGAAAAATGAATATACTTTTTCTTCCCTTTGTGTTGTGGAACCAGTCTAAGAGATTTTTTTTAAAACTGCCTCAAGTATTTGAAGTAACTGGTATCCCTTTCTATTGTCATCTCGTTAAAACAAAGAATTCAGGAGTAGTGAATCTGATTAGGAAAGTTCTGTGACTTGGCAGCTTCTGTATGGTCTACATCCCACGAAGAGACATTATCACTTCCTGAAACCCAGGCAGCAGTTGAAGACTCCAGTGATCGGGTTCAACATTCAGCTGTGTGGCCTCTAGTGATTACTTAACCTCTCTGGGCCTCCTGCTCCCCATCTGTAAAAAAAGGCATCATAATATCTCCTTCAGTGAGTTACTTGGAAAATCAAATAAAATAGCATGTGAAAATGCTTTGCCAGATATGGTACTATCAAACTGTAAAACTGTCAACATATATTGTTGTTATTACATTTTATTGGCTATTATTCCTCAAAGCACCTGTTTTTCAGTGCATAATATGCATATAGTACGTGATATTTATCTAGGCTTATTGGAAAAGAGAAATGTTTTCTGTGGACCAAAATCCTTTGGAGTCTACTTTTATCAGGGCACTTAAGACAATCAATCTTGTCTTCAGCATTCTCTAGGCTTTTTGGGTCATTGGCCTCACAAATAAAAACTTGAAGGATTATGTAAGTGGATACCTTCATATCTTGTCTATGCCATATCGATGTGGCATGTTTATATATAAATTTTAAATGTGTTCAGCTATGTTGTAATCATTAGGAAGCACCTCAAAGTAAGTCATTTTATAAGAATGGGAGATACTCTGGGCTTGCAGAGTGTGACAAAACCAGCACTTCCTTCTCTTCCTAGAAACTACTTGAAAGGAACAAGAAAAACTAAGAAAAAGACAAACTTTCTGACAAATCAACAATTTAGCTAAAACACCATACTGTAATGTTAGTGGGAGGGCTGCCAAAAGTAATGATTGTTTAGGAATTAACAAGGGCAGAACACTGTACAGTGCAGATCCGAGACAAAGATGAAATATACTTTTCAAAGAAAGGTGCGAAACTTAATACATGGGTACAACAGCAGATGCTGGGTACAAACTAGCAGTGCTGGGACCTGGCTTTATTCCAGAAGAAAAGGGCAGACTAAAAGAGACATCAATGTCATTTTCTTTCAAGAAAAGTTCTATCTATGCCCCAGGGTGAGAAAAGTAACTTTGTTTTACAAAAGACTCACGTGGCTTCACCTCATTAACTTAAGAAAAACAAACATACAAAACTCTGCAACATTAAGAGTTCCAGTTGGCCCTGGCCCTTCCCCAGCATGAAGTTTTGTAATTATTGGGTCTGGGGAAAAATTCGTATCATAAAGATGAAAAACCAATGAAAAATCAGCAAAGGATTTATATAAGCACAGGAAAAGAATAAACCAAGTAGCAGATAAGCACCAAACAAGTATTTCTGAGAAGTGGATGAAAATTATGGTCAAATATTTAAAAAGTAAAATAATTTATTCTATGAAGAAAGAACACAAATCAGAGATTCAAGAGCTCAGACAAGAGACCATGAGGTAATGGGTGTGTGTGAAGTGTGATCTGGCAGAACACAGGAGCAAGGGTAAAAGGGAAAGTACAAGTCGTAAAATAAAAATACATACCATAAGCCAGAACACAAGATCCTCACAACAAAGCAAAACAACTCCCCCAAAACAATCATAGAGATGAAAGTGAAATCAGAAGACACAGAGGGAGACTAGATGCTGCTAAGACAGAGTAGGGAAGAGAGAGGAAGAGTGAGAAATGAAGAAATAGTTAAGAAGCTAACAAAGGAGAAGATATGGAAACTGGTCAAAGAGGTTAAGCAAATGCATATTAGAGACAACAGACAAGCAGCACTAACCCTGAGAAAAGCACCCGGTTATTGTAAACTTCAAATACAGTGTGGGATTTTTTCTGAGAGTGACTCCTGCATGACAGCATAGAGTTGCAGGGGGAATCCACAGCAGCGCAGCCATCTTTGAGAGCCATTTTGGGATTACATTGAGCTATTCTGGGAACCAAAAGTTACTGAACAACTACACTTCAGGGCTTCAGGGTTTACCCTTCAACAGTTAAGGGGTGGTGGTGGTGGTCACAGGAGACAGTTACAGGGATGGGCTAGTCATGGATCCCCTGAGAATGTTAAGTACGGGCAAACCCAGGCCTGGAAACACACAGTGGTCCCACCCTCTGTAGTAAGAAGCCAGGCGGGTTGCAGGTGGCTTTCTGAGGGGCTTGTCAGAAAGAGTTGGGGTTAGGTCCAGCAGACCTTCCCTGCCCCCCCTCACTGCCTATGTCCTGTGAGAGCCCAGTGCTCTGTTTGCTTTCCCCATCTGCCAATGTGACCAGGGCTTGGGTGGTGTCCACATCCTGTGATGTCAGTCAGAGGAGTCCCTGGAGTCAAGGGGGCCCCTCACAAGCCCATAGGTTGCAAAGCTAGGTGGAGATAGCAGTGACTTGGGGCACAAACACTAAGAGCTGCTGGGGTGAACACATCCCAGAGATAGACCCTACACCATTGATGGATTCCACCAGCAAGAAAGGCAAGGCAGGACATTGAAACAGGATGCGTGCGTGCGCGCGTGCGCACACACACACACACACACACACACACACACGCACACACACGCACGCACACGGTGTGGAAACAAAATAGGCCCTAAATGTGAGTCCTCCCCCATATCTGGTAGATTCCAATGCTACAGGGCCTGGGGAAAAACACTCACCCAAACATGCAGAATACTTTGGACTCATTTTGCTTTTTGTTTGTTTTTCTCTTTCCACCTTTCTTTTGGTCTTTTATGCTTTTTTCTTATATTCCCTTTTTATTGTTTTTTCTGTTATTTTTTTTACCTGATTCTATGAACTTTCTTTTATTCTTCAATTAGATTCTTAATCTCACTTTTCTCTCCTCATTTTTTTCTTTTTTTTTTTTCCCCAAATTATACTTCTTTCATTTTTCCCGTCCCCAACCCTCTCATCATTATCATTACTATCAAGGTTTCTTAATTTTTAGATATTTAGTTGATGCTGTGGTATTATTGCTGAATTCTTTTCTGTTGTTATCTTTTTTATTTTAAAGAGAAGCAAGATAAACAAACAATGAAACTGAGTTTCAAAACAGGTTAGTGGGACAGTTACAGTAGTTGCTATGCTGTGTATTGCTGTGTTTATAGTAGTTAATCACAGTACAAGGCATAGGCGTGATGTCTTATCTAAACAGTATTAGCACAAAACATTCTTTTTTTTGTTTGTTTGTTTTTTTGGTTTTTCTCCAGTACCGGGAACCGAACTCATGACCTTGCGCTTGCCAGGCAGGTGCTGCTGAGCTAAATCCCCAGCCCTGACACAAAATATTCTTTTCAAGGAACTAAGAAAAAAGCTAGCTATAGAACTATCTTAACTATCTTGTGTGTACAGTTTTTTCTTTTCCCTTTCTTTCTTTCCCCTTTCCCCTATGACAGCTTGTCTTTTCCTTTGAACAGTTCATGTCCAGTTCATAATATCAATTGTACAGTTCAGATCCTATTTTTTTGTTCAATTTCTCACACTAGGTAGACAATACAATGTTTACACATATAGGTCTGATTTATTTCTCTTATGAGTATGATCTCATGTTGCCTATAAAAGTGTCCAGTTTACCCTTCTTTATGGCTGAGTAGTATGCTACTGTATAAAAATATCACATCTTTTTTGTCCATTCCTCAGTTGATGGGCATCTAGATTGTTTCTAAGATTTAGCTATTACAAATTGGATTGCTATAAACATGGGTGCACACATATCACTGTGGTATGATGTTTTTACTTCTTCTGGGAAGATACCCAGAGGGGGAATAGCTGGTACAAATGGGTCCTCTAATCCCAGTTTTTTAAGGAATCTGCACATTGAATTCCACAGTGGTTGGACCAGTCTACCCTCACACCAATAGTGGAGAAGGGTTCCTTTTTCCCCACAGCCCCTCAAGCATTGATTATCGGTTGATTTTTTTGATGATAGTGAATCTTGCTGGGGTCAGATGGAATTTAAGCATTAGTTTTAATTTGTATCTCTGGAATGACCCATGATGTTGAACATTTTTTCATATATTTATTTGCCTTTGTATTTCTTTATCTGAGAAGTGTGTATTCATCGCAGATACCCACTTTGGATTGGGTCTTTGAATTTGGTGTGGAGGGGTCTGATTTTTTTCAATTCTTTATATGTTCTAGATACAAGTCTTTTGTCTGTGAGACAACAGGCTATAATTTTTTCCCATTCTCTGGGTTGTCTTTTGACTCTGTTGAAGATTTCTTTTGTTGTGCAAAAGCTTTTTAACAAAGTGAGATCCCATTTGTTGATTCTTTATAGTATTTCCCTTGCAGGTTGGATCTCTGCCTACACTTATGTCTTTGAGATTTCTGCCTATATTCTCTTCCAGTAAATTTAGTGTTTCTATTTTAATATTTAGATCTTTGATCCATTTTGACTTTAGCTTAGTGTATGGTGATAGACATGGATCTAGTTTTAGTCTTTGGCATGTAGAAAGCCAGTTTTTCCAGCACCATTTATTAAAGAGGCTATCTTTCTTCCAGTGAACTTATTTGGCCCCTTTGTGAAAGATAAGGTGGCTGAGTGTGTTTGTAGTTGCATCTGCACCTTCTGGTCTGTTCCACTGATCCTCAGTGTCTGTTTTTCTTGCCAGTACCGGGCTTATTTTGTCACAGTAGCTTTGTAGATAATTTCAGGTCTGGGATTGTGATGCTTCTTGGTTTGCTTTTGTTGCCAAGAATTGATTTTGCTATTCCAGGTCTTTCCTGGTTCCAGAAATTTTAGGAATGTTTTCTCCAGATCTGTGAGGTATGTTGATGGTATTTTGATTGGGATTGCATTAAATCTGTATAGCAGTTTTGTGAGTATGGCCATTTTCACTATGTTGGTCCTTCCTATCTCAAAGCAAAGGATGTCATTCCATTTTCTGATAAACTCTTTCATCTCCTTTTTTAGGGTACTGTAATTCTCACTGTGCTCTTTTACATCCTTTGTTAGTTTGATTCTTATGTATTTCATTTTTTTT
>NW_004955450.1:15067899-15069721 GCF_000276665.1 Chinchilla lanigera | reverse complement strand
ACTACCATCATAGCAGCAGTTTTCAACACCCAGGTCTTACAATTAGACAGGTTAACCAGACAAAAAAATTTAGCAAAATACTAGCTGAATTAAACCACACCATTCAACAATGGATTAGGTATCACAGCGTGTTTCATCCAGTGAAAACAGAATGTACATTTTCTCAGAAGCATATGGATCTTTTCCCCAAACAGACCATATCTTAGGCGATTAAATCTTGCTCAGGTAAATGCAAAAGAATTGAAATAACTTCTTGCTTATTATTAAATCATAGTGGGATGAAGCTAGAAATTGACAGCAAGAGAAATCACACAAAATGAACAAACACATGGAAATTAAAGAATACATCACAAAACAATGAAAGAAATAAAAGGCATTACTAGAAATCAAATTAAAGTGGAAGAATAACATGCCAAAACCTGAGTTCGGTTCCCGGTACCGGAGAAAAACCAAAAAAAAAAACCAAAAACAAAAACAAAAACAAAAACAAACCAAAAAACATGCCAAAACCTATGGGACATGATAAAAGCAGTTCTAAAAAGGAAATTAATAGCTATGATTGCACACATTAAAAGAATTGAGAAATTCCAAATAAGTACCCTAATGATGCATCTCAAGGTTCTAGACAAACAAGAACAGCCCAAATCAGAAGTTAATAGAAGGAAAAAATTAAAGATCATAGTATAAATTAATAAAATTGAGACTGAAAGCAATACAAAGGGATCAACCAACAAAAAGTTGGGATCCTATCAAGTTAAAAAGCTTTTGCACTTCAAAGAAAACCAACAGAGTAAATGAACCTATACAATGGGAAAAAATTTTGTGTCAGCTATTCCTTGGACAGAGGGCTAATATCTAGAATATATAAAGAACTAAAAAAATTAGACCTCCCCAAATAAAAGACCAATCAAAATATAGGCAGTTGAAATGAATAGGTACTTCTTAGGAGAAGTACAACTGGCCAATAAGAACATGAAAAAATGTTTAACATCATTGACCATTAGAGAAATTCAAATTTCGTCTTACTCCTGGAAGAACGGCTATCCTCACGCACTCAAAAAATGACCAATGCTGGTGAGGTTGTGGGGGAAAAGAAACCCTTCTACGTTGTTGCTAGGTGTGTAAACTAGTGCAACCACTATTGACATCAATATGAAGATTAGTCATAAAGCTGGAACTAGAAATACCATTTGACCCAGCCATACTCCTTCCAGGTATCTTCCTAAGAGTTGAAAGTGTCATATTGTAGTGATTTGTGCATACCCATGTTTATAGCAATGTGACTCACAATAGCTGAATCTTAGAAATAGCCTGTATATCCATCAGTAGATGAACAGATATGGATTATGGGGCACATATACACAATAGACTACTCAGCCATAAAAATGATAGACTTGAGTCATTTGTAGGGAAATGGGCACAACTTGAGATCATAATGCTAAAGTAAAATACATCAGACCCAGAAGATTAAACATCACATGGCTTGTCTTTTGTGAGAAACCCAAAGAATAAACAATTTAAAGAGCAAAATGAAAGATGACAGGGAACAGGAAGTAAGATTTTGCAGAGTGAAAGGGACTTAGGGATGGAGAGAGTAGGGTAAAGGAGGGAGAGGGGGAAATAAAAAGGATTTAGACACAGCAGTGTGTGGACCAGCTCCCCAAGAGGAATGCATTCACTGTGTATCACAAACACGTACCGATAAGAAGTAAAATAAAGCACTGAAAAATGGGTAGCTAATACAGAAGAAAACAATAAAGTGAATGTAAAAGTAACAAATTGGAAGGAAAGGCATAAAACTATCATAATGTGGGTTGGGGAT
>NW_004955450.1:15034596-15067759 GCF_000276665.1 Chinchilla lanigera | reverse complement strand
GAACAACCAAGAAAATTTAGGATCAATTTATAGAAATTAGTTACTTTTATACTTATGAACATCAGACAGTTAGTAGATAAAGGAAAGAAAATTTTATTTATAATAGCAATGAAAATGTAAGGTGCTTAGACATTAACTTTTAAAGTGTGCACAATATATATGGGATATGCCTCTAGGATACAAAAAGCAGATTGAAACAAATCAAAAGACATGTACCATCATAAAGATGTCAGTTCTTTCCTAGTTAGCCTATACATTTAACATAATCCAAATAAATATTGGGTTATGAGTTTATTTTGAAGTGAAACAAACTGACAATGTAATTGTGGAAAAATTAGCAAGTTTAACTAGGAAAAAACTTGAAAAAAGTAAAGTAAGAAGGAATTGCCCCAAAGAGATAAGAAACTGTGTTACATTTTAATAATTTAGATAATGTATTAACACATGAATAGAGAAAAATGACACTGAATGTAAGGTGTAGAAATTGATATGTACTTGGGTTTATATGTAATACAGTTACATCTAATATATAATAAAATACTACCTTTAATCAGTGTGGGAAAGAATATTTCTTTCAATACATGGTATAGCAGTAACAAGAGTAGTCTTGTGGAAACAAAGAAAGTTGGATTTTTAACTTACACTTTTTGTCAGAATAAGTTTAAACTAGGTCAAGTTCCTCAACATAAAAGCTAAGCATTTAAAGAGACCAGAACAAGAAAATTATCCAAAAGTTGAGAGGGTCTTTATAATTATGGGATCAAATTCAGAAGCCATAAAAATTACTATATTAGACAACATAAAAAAAGAAAATTTCTACAAGTAAAAATCCAATTACAGGTAGCAAAGTCAAAAGACAAACTGGTATCCCACAAGTGTATGAGAAAAAGCCCAATGACACCATAAAAAATGGATAAAGAGTATAAACTGATAACTTAAAAGTACAAACAGTAACAGATATCCTCAACATTATAGTTAACAGAAATAACCCTAACCCGTTAAAATATCATAATTTTCTATTAATTTGGCAAAGATCAGAAAGATCAATAACATATTATATGAAACCTGAAGCAGAAGAGAGATTTTCTTACTTTACTGATGGGGGTAAAATCTTTGTTATGAGCAATGTGCTAAATTTTACTAAAATGCATATATCAAGGGCCAGGGCTGGGGATTTAGCTCAGCGGCACAGTGCCTGCCTGGCAAGCGCAAGGTTGTGAGTTCGGTTCCCGGTACTGGAACCCCCCCCCAAAAAAATGCATATATCTTTCACCCAGTGGCTCTATTTCTAGTAACTCTTTTTTTATAGATTTACTCATACAAATGTGAAATGATCAATATCATTTCAGTATCCTTGTATCTTTTTTGTAACATCAAAGGATGGAAACAACCTGTTATGGTTAAGTTCAGGAATGCGCCCCCTCCTATAAAGAAAGATAAATCTGAGACTTTTATAGGTAAATGGATGCAACTCAAGACCATACTCATAAGTGAAATAAATCAGACCCACATGTGTAAACATCATATTGTCTCCCTAGTTTAAGAAACTGAAAGAGTAAGTAAGATCCAAAAGGTACAATAGCCGGGTGTGGTGGCTCATGCCTGTAATCCCAGCACTCAGGAGGCTGAGGCAGGAGGATCGTTGTGTGTAGCCTGGGCTACAAAGTGAGCTCAAGGCCAACCTGAACTGAATAGTGAGACCCTGTGTCAAAAAAGAGAAAAAATCCAAAAAACCACACACACAAAAAAAGCAAAAAAAAGCCTGCTTAAAAAAAGAAACCCAAAAGGTACAATAGATATTGTGAAAGGGAAAGAAACTGCTCAAAATGAAAGAACAACTGGGATGCAGGAAAGGAGAAAAGAAGGAAGGCAAAACAAACAAACAAACAAAAAATATATATATACACAAGATACTTAAGATAATTATACTACTAATTTCTATTAGTTCATTGAAGGGAACAGTTATATGTGCTTATATGTTTGATCAGTTTTGCATGCCTGTATCTTGTAATCTGAGCAACTACTTTGAAGTTGCTATCATTTTGTTTTGAAATTTTGTATCATTTTTATTGCTTTTTTTCTCCCTTTGTCTCTGTTACTTTTCTCTCATTGCTGAGACAAAATACCTGACGCCCAGAATTAAGGCAGGAAAGGTTTATTTAGCTCACAGTCTGTGGAGGTTTCAGTCCATACTCGGCTGGCTCCAAGGCAGAGTGGCACATGGCAGAGGGCAATAGCTCATGGCTGCAAAAGATAGCAAAGCAGCAAGAGCAAAAGGGAGGATCAGCAGCCAGCAGCCTCTTTCCCTCCCTTACACTCTGTGCAAACTACCTGCCCCTGGGCGGGTGTAGCACTCACACCCATAATCCAAACATTGGACCATGAATCAATCACAAACACCAGAAGCCCGCTCCATGACTGCATGAGGCTTTGGGGGGACACCAAGACACAATCCATAACACCCTTTAAAAGAAAAGAATGAGCTCCCCTCTCCAGTAATAGCCTCCCATGGGCTCAGAGGAGGGGCTTTCTAAAGGTGAGTGGTCCTGGGTGCTGTACAGCTGGATGCGCTGTCAGGGTAGGGGCGGGGCTTTGTCAGCAGAGGAGGGCCACTGGCGGCTGACCTGGAAAGCTTTATCTCCCCTCCCTGCTCCTTCTTTGCTTTTTTCTTTCTGGCCTCCTTGATGTGGACAGCTTTCCTCAGCCAGGCGTGGGCTGCCACCGTGAGCCAAAATAAACCCCTCCTCCTGGAAGTCGCGGACGTCGGGCATTGTGTCTCAGCAGTGAGGAAGGGGCCGATGGACAGTCCGGATGCCCCTGGGTAGCAGACTGGTTAAACAAGCCGTAGTGCGTCCATTGCCTCTTCTGGAATGATTTCTAAATTACATTAAGGGGAAAAAGTGAAATACCCATGGCATATGTAGTGCCTCCATTTACATACGAGAAGGGGCCGAGGAGGCTGTTTTCCTATATGTACACAATTATCTCTGGAAGGATTTGAAATGAGGTCGGAATAAATACATACGTGCGTTTTAATATTTTCTTCTCAAGCCCCTGTGCACGATCAAGGGCCCCAAGCTGTGGAGATCGTGGCTCCAGGTCTGCACTGTGTAATACAGGAGCCACTGGCCGTGAGTGGTTTATAGAGAAATTGAAATGTACTGATCCTGATCAAGATGCGCTGGAAGTATAAAATATACAGCATAGAAAGCAATGGAAGCAATTGCTAAATATAAATCCCTAAAGCAAAATAAGCAGGAAGAGACACCCAGAACTGGAATTGTCTTTGAATTTGTACAAGCATCACACTTTATATCCATTTTTAAATTACAATATTTTTTAGTAATTTTAGGCTTTAAAAGTGCATAATACCGGGTGCATGTAGAGCGCCTCCTGCTTCATAGGCTCTGATGTATCTTTCTTGTCTTTGTTATCCTTAGTAATTTTAGAAAATCTTTTATATCCATTCTCTAGTCCAGGGATTTTCAGCTGGAGGTGATTTCGCTCTCCCTGAGGGGACATCTGGCGGTATTGGTGGTCACAACTGGGGTGGGGAATGCTACAGGCATTGAATGGAAGTCAGGGAAGTGATTAAACACTCTATAACGCATAGGACAGCTCCACTCAAGGAAGAATTATCTCACTGAAAAATGTCAAAGTTTCAAGGTTGAGAAAGTTTGCTTTAATTGGAAAGGGATGTCATTTGTGGTTCAGGTCAATTTTCTCTTTGTTACTGTACTTTGGGAGGTGAAATAAGCTTGCAAATGCCAGAGTTGGCCTTAATCTCTTAGCAATCTGCATGTACACACCTATATATATTCTTTTATTCACACACTCACTTGATGCTTCTCAGCTGTAACAGAAATAAAAATGCATCACATGTGGGGTACAACATATGGATGCTATTGAGGACTGTTGACTATCTTGGATAATCAAGGATGTCCTCAGCAGATGAGATCACCGAATCTTGTGGGATATACAGCATCCAAGAGGACAAACAGAAGAGGGGGAATTTCTAGTGGCCACCAGTTGGGAGAGTGGGGTGGTAAGCAATGAAACCAAGGAGCAAGGCTGAAGCCCAAGCTCACCTCTGGAGTGTGTATGTGTGAGATCCGGGCATTGAAGAGAATCAGTGTGGGACATAACCACCGTAATGGAGTTTATTTCCAAAACGGAAAAAAAATGAGCAAAAATCTGAAGACATACAAAGAATATAAACTCTGATAGAGACATTATAAAAGGCATTTTAAAAAGCTTGTACCTAGTAGGTACTCAGCTTTCTGAAGAATAAACCTATATGGTCTTACCTGGCATGTGGAGAACCTGTTTCCATTAAAAATGTTATTTTAATTTGAGTGATTTCCTGACTATGTGCAAGCTGCACAAAGTAGGGCTACTGCCACTTAAATCCAACAGCAACAACAACAACCACAAAACAGGAATTTTTGATTCATCAAAATACAACCAAATTGTTCAGCGAAAATAAATAAGTATAAATACCAGCAAAGTCACTTTCCTGTTTTCCTTTTGATCTGCGAGGTTGCATGTGGTAAAATTTTGAAGGAGGAATTTCGCACACATCATACTCTCCTTTTGTAATTAAGCCTGTAGGGCTGGCTGGCTGGCTGATACCTTGTAACGCAGAGCTTGTCAATTCCTGTTAACACTAATTTAGAGTTCATAGCTCCATATATCATGGAAATGGGAGGGCAAAACAATTTATATAAAAAATATTTTGAAAGGAGTTGAACAAATTGAAGACCATTCCTGCACTGGCTAGCGAGCATTTCTGCTCTGATTACAGCACCAGTTTCCATAGCAGCCCGGGGAGCTCACCTTTCCTTGCTCCTGCATTTGATTTTCCCAGGTTCCTTGTTCTGCCCTCCCTTTCCTACGATACATGTCCTCCCGCTATAAATAAAGTGCCTTCCCCCTCTTTGTGGTGTGCTGTCTTTTTAATTATGCCCCAAACTGTAATATAGCCAGCTCGGATCGTGTTTTGCCATTAACACGGGAAGAAAAGAGGCTGCCTCCTGCACTTGGCACAAGACGTTACGAGGGCAGACCGGGGGGCTGTGGTCTCTGCCCACCTTCAGCAGACAGAACAATAGGCAGCTGTAGTCTTGTGACACACACACAACTAATTTATCCAAGCAGAAGACAGGTAGCACTCGGCAGCTTCTGTCTGAATAGGTGCAGTAAATACTCAAGCTTAATAGCAGCTTTTCAGGCAGGAGGGCAACATATCACAGCGTGGCATTTTTATAATCTTCCCAGCATGCTGGTAGCCAGGAGCAGCAGCCCGCGCATGTTCCTCCTCAGTGGGGCTAGAGTGCACGGAACTCTTAGATGGTGACACATTGTGCCTTGAAGCAAGTTTAACTGTTTTATATCCCCTCTGATCTGCAGCTCTGTACCTCTGTGAAGCTGCCCCGGAAACTTCAGCGGGCACATCCGCGGAGACGCCGCGTGAATCTGGGTGTGCGGCGCAGCCGGTCTTTGTCCTTCCTCCTGTTTATCTGCCAGGAGCTCCTCTGCTACACAGCAGGGCCAC
The DNA here is from genome assembly GCF_000276665.1 of Chinchilla lanigera. NCBI lineage: Eukaryota > Metazoa > Chordata > Mammalia > Rodentia > Chinchillidae > Chinchilla > Chinchilla lanigera. Next base: position 15,062,205 of record NW_004955450.1, on the reverse strand, counting down.
AGCTAACTACATTGTCTCGGCCAAAAAGATAACAACAACCTTGTGACAGTCAGGAGGGATGTACTTCACAAAGGCTGGACAAAAGTCTTGTCTGCAGAAGCATCAGGTAAGAAACAAATGAAAAAAGCAAATTTTTTTTCCATTTGTCTCATGGGTCTATGGGTCATGTAGGCTTCAGCTGGTCTCAGATCTAGGTTGGATCTGGTTCTCACTTTTGCTTCTCATCCTTAATCAGCAGTTACCCAAGGCACCTCCGTTCTTTCTATGGTGGAACATAATAAGCTGTTTTGTTTCACGGCTTACCTATGTCTGCAGACATCCCATTGGCCAAAGCAAACACGTGGGCAGCCAGGTTGAACCCAGGTCCCGAAGACATAGTGATGCTATGCTTTTCTTAGCATGAGGCAAGTCACAGGGTCAGCCTCAGCACCGGAGAGTGGAGAATAATTTTCCTCCCAAGAAGCTGAGAGCGAGGGAGGAAGTCAGTATTTGCTGCTCTTTAATCTACGGCCTTATCTTTGTCTGCTACGTGGAGAAAGCAGGGCCATCAGCTTGACAGCAGAATCCTGCACTTATTGAATGTGTCTGTGGAGGCTACATTTGTGAAAGTTGCCAAGGACCCCAGGAAAGAGATGAACAACCTGAAATCTCGATGACAAAAAGGATAAACAACCCAGAAATCTTGATCTTGACAATTATCAAAAAAGGTCAGCTCTGTGACCTGTCAGAAAGAATCGGAGGATTTCAAGAGCTCAGTCCTGATTCTTCAATTCTTGGTAAAATATCCCCTGGTTGGAAACTTTACTTACAAAGAGAAAAGAAGGGGGGCCTGGGACTGAGAAACTCCGCTTTTAAATACTTATTTCTTCTCGTAATATGAACTTTGCTGAACAGCCCCTGTTCTACTTCGTAGCACGTTCAATGTCTGAGGACTTCAGGGAAGTAGATGTGTGTGAAGGCGCTTGGATTTTTATCAGGACTGATGTCCACGTACAGGCAGAATCTTGGTGGACAGTTGGCGTCCATTCCCATTAGTCAAGCAACTGTTCAAATAGGTTGTGCCTGGCTGTACGCTTGGCTAAGTGCCCTGAATATCACTCTTGACTGATATGTTTACAGGTCTGTGAGTCTGGCTCTGTGTTAGGCATGTAAATTATGGTTCTGGTCGGAGCTTCTAAGGGAAGCTGTCTCACAGCCTGTGCAGAACCCCAGGCTTTGCTGAATCACAAAACTCTATATCTCAGCCACCCTTCCCCCGACCACTACTGATGGAGCACAGCAAGAATAGGCACCTGACACAAACACAGCCAAGTCTACTAAGTTCCATGATGTCTCCACTGAGATGTGCTGGAACAAATAGGTTTTCTATCTTAGGATAATGAATTGGGAAACGTGGGGCAAATCAGGTGTTATCAGCGGCTAAAAGTTCATTTGTGAGAGTGAGGTTTGCACTGTCCTTTAAAGTGAGTTTGTTGGACTCAGTTTCTATTAGTTATCTATTGTGGCATGATGAATTTTCCCCAACCTTTAAGGAACCCGACCCGTAACTGCATCCCACAGTTTCCAGCTATGGCATAGCTCAGTGCTCTGCTGTAGGGAGTCTCAGGAGGTGCAGGCAAGGTGATGGCTGGAGCTGTGGTCATTTCCAGGCTCAGCGTGGCGGGCGGGGGGGTCCACCTCTAAGCTCACTCCCACAAGTGTGGGCAGGCCGCAGGGCTTTGTTAGTGGCCCTGTCCATCAGAGAAGCGTGCTAGGGCAGCCAGGGAAGCCATGCCAACAAGACGAATGACACTGTCTTGGATCACTGAACCTTAGAAGTGACATCTGCGCCAGGCAGGGGTGAGCTAGAGGAGCAGGGGCAGCAGGAGATAAGTAGGAGGAGATTTATTGCTAGGAAGGAGCTTACGTGACGTGAAGGCTGCTTGGCAAGTGAGAGATCTGCAGGGCAGACCCGCAGGAAGGGCAAGCGGGGCGTCTCAGATGCAGGCTGGGCTGCTGTCCATGGTAGGATTTCCTCCTCTTCCACCCCCTCCACCCTCCCCTTGCTTTTCTTCTCCTTCCTCCCCCTCCTCCCCCTTCTTTTCTTCCTCTTCCTCCAGAGAACCCTCAGCTCTCCTTAATGTCAGTTGGTTGAATCTTGGCCATCCCAGTTTAGCTGCATAATCTCTCTTCCTTTAAGCCAACTGATGACTTTAATCACATCTAAAAATACCTTCAGAACATTACCTAGATTCTCGTTCGACTAAATAACTTTGGACTGTAGACAAACCATGTTGACATATCAAAAAGTTCCGTCATGATATCCGTTCAGTCTTGTCCTGTTTTATGCATCAGAAGCAAGTCATTACATCAAGCTTATGCTCAAAGGGAGGGTGTTACACAGGGTGTGAGTACCAGGAAGCAGGGGTCATTGGCAACAATTTACAAGACTAGCTACGAGTCACTTTTTAATTTGACTTGCAAAGTAACTTTGGCAAGGGCAAATGCCTTTACAAATGTTCTTAACACTAAAGAAATCTGCACAGCCATTTATATTTGTTGAATTAATTTTGGTTAAATGGATGAGGTCTTGTTCAGTGGCTAATTACCCAGGTTTGGTGAGCAAACATAGTTTGCAACTCTAAGTGAACAAGTCCAATTCTGTACAACAAACATTCTAACAGATGTGGTTTTCACTAGCAAATATGTATAATCTCGAGGTTACAAGTCAGTGTTCCTCAGAACCACTCTAGCGAATCAGAATATTACAGAAAAGCTCTTTGAGTCTCTCAGTTAAAAATTTAAACTAGAATGTACTTTTCAGAAAACAAAAATACAAAAAATAAGCATGGATTTACAGCAGTTGGCATGCAAATATTGATCAGTCTTCTTCCTTAGCTTTTAAAACCAAAGATAATAGCTGTCCCAGTAGCTTGCATTCTGCAAATCTTTTGGGTCAACCAAAGTGTTTTATTAAAGATCTTTGAAAGGGATGGCAAACTGATTTAACTGTAATTTCAGCTAAGGTTGAGTTACAGAGTTCCACGATCTGGGGAAGTCTAAGACCAGAGGAACAGGGAGGACCAAAACCGTGGGCGACTGAAGGTGTGAATGACCAGAAGAAGGTTTGGGATTGATGAATGAATGCCCGCTAACAAGAGACCAGCAGGCACGCAGAGGCAGTGCTATGGTTTGTCCACTAGAGGTTCCTGTGCTGGAGGCCGGGGCGCTGGTCTGCCGGTGCTGAGTGGGCGGTAACTGGGCAGAACTCAGAAGGGATTCATGGAAGTCTTGCGGGACTGGGTTGATTCCCTCAAGAATAGTTAAGATACAGGCGCCCTCTTTTTCAGGTGTCCTTTGCTCTTTGTGTACACACTCACATGATCGTGACGTCGTTCACCACGAGACCCTCACCAGGTTTTTTCTTTGTAAAGCAGACAGTCTCAGGTATTTGTTATAGCAACTGAAACTCGACTAACACAGGCAGAAGCCGGAAGCAAGCAGAGGGGAGGTGAGGACGAAGCACCAGCGGGGGCAGCCCTGGCTTTGCAGCTACTTTCAGGGCTGCCTGTCCCCACAAGACCTGCGCGGACCTGCTCTGGTTCCTGTCTCTCGGCCCTCTCTGCGCGCTCCATCTCCCACCCCAGGGAATGAATGGCTTGAGTGAATCTTGTCCTCTTCAAGAAAATGTTTTATTTGTCGTTCTCCACTCCCCCGCCAGTGCTGCGGATTGAGTGCAGGGCAAGACCCCTGTCCCCGGGTACGACACGAGCCCTCTTCTTCAAGGAAATGGATGTTGCACACTTACAAAGCTTTAGAGTTTTTACTGTAATTCAATTTACCTGAAATCAGAACGAGCGCTCTTTTCTAGTGTGGTAAAATACATGTAGGGTAAAGTTCACTACCTTAACTATTTGTAAGGGCGCAGTTCAGGGGCATTTAGTACATCCACACTGCCGTGCGACCATCATCACCATTTCATCTTTCTAAACGGAAACCCCTCACCCATTAGACACCGACCCGTGTTCCCCTGCCCCTCGCAGCCACCACGACACTTCCTGTCTCTAAGATTCTGGGTACTTGTGTAAATGAAATCATGCAGTATTTGCGCTGTAGTGACAAGCTCATTTCACTTAGCACAATGTCCTCAAAGTCTACCCGTAGTGTAGCAGGGTCAGAATTTTCTTCCTTATAAAGACTGAATAACATTTATAGGTCTATATCTGTCTATCTAGCATCTAAATATCATCTATCATGTTTTTATTTGTCTGTTCATCTGCCGATGGACACTGGGTTGCTTCCCCTTTAGCTGATTGTGAATGATGCTGCTGTGAACATGGGCATACCAGTATCTCTTGAGTTTCTGCTATTTCTTTAGGTGTATTTCCAGAAGTGTTTAATTCTCTGCAGATCTGCCATCTTGTTTTTCACAGTAGCTGGCGCTGTTTTATGTTCCCATCAACAGAGCATGGGGTTCTAATCCTACCAACCCTTGTGATCTTCTATTCTTTTTTTTTTTGAATAGTTGACATCTTGATGGGTGTGATGTAGCTAAAGCAAGGTTGGCAAAGAGATGCATTAACTGAACTGGACCTGGACCCAGAGCTAGAAAGTTTCTCCAGGTTCTCCAGGGTGGCATTTCCAATTGTACGGATGGGCTTTCTCTGCTTGTTCAGAGTTTCTGCTCTCATCACTGGTTTGCACATGGCCAGCCATAGCTACTCCAGGCCACTCCATATGCTACAGCTTCTTGAGCCTCTTTACATCTTTGGAAAGTGCCCACTTTAGGACACCCAGTCCCAATCCTGAATCAATGACAGAGGACCCTGATTGTTCTGATTCATCCTTTTTGACCACAGACTTGCCCAACAATGGCCTAACTGAGGGTTGGATGGCCAGGTCTGGGCTGGTGAGCCATGCCACAAGACGTAGAGTCACCGTGAGAAATGACAATGGGGCACCGAGGACTGGAGGTGGGGCAGGTTCCTTGAGAGGATGGGAGGAGGGGAGGGGGAAGGGAAGGGAGTGGAGGGGTTTTTAATCAGCAGTGGTTGCCTATATGAATGGTGTCCTCCATCAGATGCCCTGTTGTTAGTCAGTACGTATAAACGGTATTGCACTAGACATAGTTAGTATTACCATCTCTTAAACACTTCTCTGTACCAAGTACTGGTTTAAGTACTGTGGGATACCATAAAATCATAATGGAATTTTTAAGAATGCTGCAATTTTGTGAGCGATCCCTGCTTCTGTAAACTTTTAATTGTAATACAGAGCACCCGTAGTACAGATACTATAAGTGATTTCAGTTCACTGAATTCACTAAGAGTGATATAGGCAGTAGGTGCTGTGAATTCTGAGGTCTGTGGTAGTGGAATATTTCTGAGAGGTTTCCATGGAGGATTTTAAGCATGGGTGGGTTTCAGGAAGGTTGAAAGGCCAGAGAAAGGAATGGGTTATTCTGCAAACACCTACTGCAAGCTCGGTGAGGGAGACATAGGGATGAACAGGACAGTCCCCTCAGAGAGTTTATAATCTAGCGAGGGGTGGACGAGTAAACAGGAAGTAGCAGGGAGGCACTAAGAAGGGAAAATGATAAACTATGTTTCCAGAACAATCTAGCGCTTGTTACCACCATCACAGGGTATGCAGCTGAGAGACCTGCTGTTCGGAAACTGGGGCAGACCTGAAGGCTGCTGTGACAGTGGGAAAACGTGTCCTCTCAGCCTCACAGAAAAGATTCCCCTCCTCACTGTTGGGCTGGAGAAGGTGGGGGGTTGCTCTGGGGTCAGCTCTGACAGTGCTCCGAGAAGACCAGGACACGATGCTGCTGCCTGGGGATGGCTGGCTTGGGGAGAAGCGCCTGGCTCTGTCTAGGGAAATAGCATCCACTGGCCCGACCCAGGCAGAGGCGAGGAGGTTGGGACCCGGAGGGGAAGAAGGGCACTTGCAGATAGAGGGGTGTTGCCAACTCCCCTGTGCTATAACTGTTCATGGAACACATTCATTTCTGATTTGCTTCGTAGTCTCTGGTCGAACAGAGAAACCCTGCGGAGGAGAGACGATACCATACTCTTAGTGTGGTTTTCTGTTTGTTTTTAACCGACGAATTGTTTCTTTGTTCAAAACCATGTGCTGTTGTTTTACTCTAACACTCCGGGTTGAAAACAAACAGTTGCTTGGTCGATAGTCTTGTGCTGAACAAGCGTTCTCTTTCCACTACCCAAGTTTTAATGGTTCCAGAGGGCTTAGCAAACAAAACAGAACGGAACAAAACAAAACAAAACTTCAGCAATTGCCATGCACTAAGCCCTGTGCTCCGATATCTGAAGCTCCCTCCAGATTCAATTACCTTCTTGCTCTCAATCCAGACTTTCTGAGCACTAAGAACGTAAATTTCTGGCCCCTTACACTGAGGGCTACTTAATTCACTGGCAAAACAGGCCACTTCTTCCTGGGAAAGATGGTTCCCAGGGACTCACGTCACGGCAACTTTAGAAGGAAGCAATCTTTTTGATCCCGTGAAAGCGGGGGAACGGGTGCAGAAGGGCGAGGAGGCAGATGCATTTATTTATCTCCCTGCCTTTACATAGTGATGAGGCCTTATCCCTGCCTTCCTCCCAAGCCCCATAAGTCCTGATGAGGGGACGGTGGGATCACATCACACATTTACATCATTTTCAAAGACGTCAAGCAATTCCAATTTCTTTAATACAGCGACCTCCTAAAGGAGCCATAAATCTCCAAACCAAGGAGAAGCTGCCTCCTTTTAAATTTTACCTATGAAAGTGATTATGTATTTAAGTTTTGAAGCTGTGTAAAGCTTTGTTAGGCAAATCTGCAACCAAATCATCTTCCAGCCCCAAATCTACAGCTCCCCTGTATATACGATAAATTTTCTAGGACTCGAAGGATAGATCCTTAACACCGACGTCGCTGGTCCCAGGGATAGCATTGCAGAGCCAGGGACTTGGCGGGGCTGACAGCTGACTGCTCACTTCACAAGCTGCACATGATCATGGAAATCCAGAGGCCTGGAGACGTTGTACATAGCTTCCCTGACTAATTTTATTATGCAGACACACTTAATGGCTCCTGTTACAATCACATCGGGAATGGGAAACCGTACTGGATTGTGACTATCACGCTAAATCGACAAGGATTATCAGTCATTAAAAAGGGACCAAATTAGCATCAAGCAGTAATATTTTATACTTATCAAATCTTCTGCTGGTCAAGGTCCATTACTGTAGGATACCATAAAGGCAGAAGCCGTCAGCTCATTCTCCAGAACATTTAAATCTCTATTGTATTTGTGTAGGATATAATTCCTGGTAGCAATAAAGCCTAATAAAGGTCACACCCCAGTGAATAAGGTGTTCATAAATTGCCCCATGGCATTTAAATGGATAATTATATTTGAGATAAAGGAGAAAGCTCTCCTTTTAGAGAAGAAGTGTTTCAAGTTGTGCCCAATCCAAGTTACCATCAACTATAGTATGGTTTTACATGGCTTTAGAGTGATGTAGAATATTGATATTGCTGGTTATCACTGTAGTCGATTAATCATTCATGAGGGCTTCCCAATAATGGCTGTCTATCAGAATTATCAAAGCTAGATTTGAAATGTTTCTACCTGTTAAGACACTGTGCAAAAATGAACTATTACTTGGATTTGCAAGCATGGGTTGAAAATGTTAAAATTTATCTTCTCCTCAGCCCCATGTTTCTGACACTGACCAGACTTTAACTGCACTTGGAAGGACAGTGTAGGGTCAGGAAGTGCCTGGGAGGAGACTTAAAGGAGTATTCGCTCCAATGGAACAGTGCAGTGCATGTTACACATTGCTACCTCTTGGTTCTCAGAGAAACAGAGACAGCTAACAGTGCTACAGACAGCTAACAAGACACTTGAGAGAAAGATGCAAAGCAGAAGCACTACAGGGGTTGTATACGTGGCTTCCATTCAGTTTCTTGGATAAGGCTTCTCTATATTTATTTATGCTCTCTCCATTTCAAGGAAGGTCTGCAATCTTAAGCAAAACTACAAAGTCCTTTTGGGGTGTACTAAGCTCAGGAAAGAAGGCTCACATGTACCACAACGAACACTAACTTGCTTCATTAATCAAAAGATACTTCGTTCATTAATTTATTCAACAAATGTTTATGTACTCTTATAACTGTTGGATGTTTTTGAGAAGATACGGTTTCTCACATATATTGACAAAATATATAGAATATATAATATTATTATATAGAATGTATGAATTCCAAAAAGAAATCTCAGGCAATTGGCTGCCAACAGTAATCTTTTGAAAGCAGGGACTGGGTTTTATTCTTCTTTGTATACACTAGGTGCTTAACAACAAATCTTCAGTAGGTAAATTAGTATAATTTGTGTTTGAAGGAATTTGATTTCCAACAATAAGTAGAGTAGAATATGGAAAAAGAGCTCTCTGGATAAATTACAAAGAACCCTTTTAGGAATGCACTGTGGAACTGAAAGTAAAATAAGCACTCTTTAGAGGTAAAAAAAAAAACAAAAAAACAAAACAACAGTGTGTAAGTGTGTAACCAACAGACCAGTGGAGTCAGCATTCTTTGTAGGGAGCTTCTGGTAAACTTGAGTAACTTTGAACATCCATTCTGACTACTGTGTAGAAAAAGAGGGGCAGAAGAGAAAACTCACAGCCCACCCAGGATGGAGAGTCTAACAGGGGACCTCTGCATAAATATGTGATCCTAAAGAGCTATGTTTTTAGCAAAACATTGAACTAGAAACCAACACACCTGCAAATGAAAACAAAGGAAAAATTTCTTTTTTTGTCCTGGCAGTGGGTAGTAGGGAAACAAAATCTTTCATAACCAAAAGTCAGCTCACAGATTTTCAATTTAAGTTACACTTTTAGAATATTCTCATCAAGGTCAGGCCAAAATTTTAGTTTAAGATGGCATAAAGCAACTGGATGAAGCAGATGTTTAAACTCTCTGTAAGGGAATATACCTTAAGTAAGGCTTTCAAAACTTCCATTGAATCTGAGCTCAGAGTAAAATAATAATAATGATACACAGAGAAGCAACATATTATAAGTGACAGCTAAGAGAAATAACAATCAGGTGACTCTTGAAATTTTAACTCCAAATAAAATAATTATATTTTAATATTTAATGTGAATAAGACACACACAATCTGGGTATAGGTAGATTTGAATGGAACCAAATGAAACTCTATAAATAAAATATCAAATAGTTTACATAAAATATCAATAAAGAAATTAGATATAGCAAATGAAAGAACTAATGTAATGACAGAATTGAAGGAATTATCCACAAAAGATCAAAGTAATTTAAAAAGATTGAAAATATTTTTAAAAAGCAATATGGAATATGGGGTGAAAACATCTTATTTATGTCTAGTAAGGATTACAGAAAGAGAAGAAAAAGGAAGGGTGTGAGGGATTTCAGAGGTAATAGCTGAAATTTTCTGGAATGGGAATCTTCATATTCCAAACTCATATTCCAAGAGTCTAATGAATTTCAAGCAAGGAGAAATTCCTATGTGATAACAAAATAAAATTGCAAAGGGGCAATAATGTTAAACCAGCTATAGAAAATTCCTGTAAGGGATTGACAGCTGATTTTTTTAATGACCATATTGCAGTGCAGAAGACAATGGAATGATTTAATTGTCTGGGAGGGAAAAGCCAAAGGTACTAGAATTATATACCCAATAAAATTATCTTCCAGGGACAGAGTAAAGCTACTTTCATAGAAGTAACAATAGTGTTTTCCATCAAAAGAGCATCAAGAAAGGAAGTACACATTGCTATCCTTCTGGCAGAAGAAAAATGATTCCAAAGAGAAGCTTAATATTCAAGGAAAAGACAAGCACAGGAATCAATTAATACATAGATGAAAGTATATTTAATGTAATAAGAATTGTCTAAGTTGTGGGATTGATCAAAATAAGATATGATGTAATGACACAACATAGGGAATAAACTAAAATAAGGTCAATCAAAATTAAAATATTGTAAAATCCAGTTTTTGTTTTTGAGAAGGGTAAAAAACATTAACTTTGTATTTAAAGTAGATTAAAAATATGACAGTTATGAATAGCTGTAACATTCTGAATGACTATATACTTAATATTACTTCAAGACATATAAGGCACAAGTTGGTAGAACTACAAAGAAAAACAAACAAAAAATTCATCTTTTCATTTCTCAGTTATTCTAAGACAGTCAGGGTACAACTCATCTTCTACACATAGTCAACAAATTTTACTCAATGGATGACTATGAGGCACTATTCTCAATAATTTGAAAATACATACTTTCGGGGCTTGTTTTCTATTATCTGTCATACAAATTATCATAAATTTAGCAGCTTTGAAAAAAACTCACAAATGTACTTCTCGATAGTTTTATAGATCAGAAGTTCACACAGGATTTACTGGCCAAAAACCAAGGCACCAAGGCCGTTTCTTCACTGTAGAAAACTCCAGAACACTCTGCAGAGGACTCATCTGCCTCTGGGCTCGTTCAGGTTGATGGCAGAATTCAGTCCTTACGGTTCTAGGACTGAGGTCCCAGTGTCTGTCAGGCTGTTGGCTGTGGTTGATCCCAGCTCCTAGCAGCCAGTCCACATCCCTTGGTTCATGGATGTCTTCACCTTCAAAGCCAGCAAAAGCAGTCACGGGCTTCTTCTGCCTCATCTGTCCTATATTCTCTCACCTTTCCTACTAAAAGGCAACATTTCTCCATTTTTAAGAGCTCATGTATGTCGATAGGGCCCACCTGGATAATTTGAGATATTTTTTCCATTTCAGGGAAGGTCTGTGATCTGAAGCACAGCTACAAAGTCCTTTTGGGATGTATTGTGACTTATTCATATGTTCTGAAGACAGACATATCTTTGAAAGAGCATTATTCTGTGGCTCTACCTGCTAAACAAACACAGAACTTACAAAACTGAACTCATATGTGATCACAGAGCAAGTGTCTACATATTCACATTTTCTGGTCAAAATGCAATTAGGTTAAAAATAACACAAAGATAACAAGAAAGGCTTAGTCTTTTGGATAGTAAGAAACATTTGAATACTTACTGGTGAAATAAGAAATCAGCTAGAAAATATTGTCATGAATTAACAGTGTTTTAAACATAATAAGCAAATTAACAGTGTTTTAAAACATAATAAGCAAACGCGATGATTAGATAAATATATGCCAATAATTTCAAACTTGTTCAACATGGACAAAGTTCTAGAAAAATAACTTACCAAAGAACAACTAAAACCACCTCTAGAAAATCTTGAACGTTTCCATAAATGTTAAAAAAAAAAAACCCAGTTCATAGCTAAAGTTTATCTACAGAGGAAACATCAGAAAACAACAAAGGAGGATATTTTTATAATATCAGAGAAAAGAAAATTTTCTTTCTTTTTTTTTTTTTTTTTTTTTGTACCAGGAATTGAACTCACAATCTTACTCTTGCCAGGCAGGCACTGTCTACTGAGCTATATCCTCAGGCCAAAAAATTTCTTATGTAAAACACTAGGACCATTCAACCCATGGTGGAAAATATTTGTATATTTGAATCTCTTAAATTTTAGAACTGCCCATCAGAAGTCAGTATAAGGAAAGTGAAATGCAGTTTACAATGGGTTAAAATCCAGCTTACTCAGTAGAACACACACTTCCAAGTCAATAGGAGAGGAGAATTCCATAGAGAAGTAGAAAAAAGTTTTAATCATACCTTAGAAAAGGGAGCATAAGGATGGTCAATGAAATAATGTGAATAATTAGAAATACACATCAAAACTGCCACAAAAACCACATGAATAGCAAAGATTAAAACAGATATTGGTAAAAATAGAAACAGTTAAAACTCATAATTTTTGATAAGAGTTTCCACTTTTTTTTTTTCCGATACCAGGAATTGAACTCACAACCTTGTGCTTGCCAGGCAGGTACTGTGCCACTGAGCTAAATCCCCAGCCCCAAGTTTCCATTTTTTTTTGCCAGATGTGTCCATCTCATATGTTCTCTACTCCCTTCTGAAACAGAATTTTTCCTTCCTTTCTCCTGCACAAAATCATATTCAGCTATGTCTCATCCTCATAGGCCATGATTGACTTACATGTGGGTGCTTTTGAAAAGTGGCCTCAGGTTGTAAGCTTGAAAATTTACATCAAGCTGGGTACAATAAAAAGTTCCCTAACTTTTAAATGTTGGCCTCAATCCCTTCATACTGCATTCTCTGGTAAAGAAAAAAAATGTTCATTTTCTTCCTATGGATCAAGGAAGTCTAACAGAATTCAGTACTGGACTTTTGCTGCTTTACAGTAGTCATGGTTAAAATCTCTTGATATGCTTGATGTGAATCAAATAGAAAAGATGCGTTCAACAAGACTGGTGCGGAAAAGCTGAAGGTGGATGGTTTTAGAGAAGCAAGTCTTACATTTATTTTGCTCTGCAATCCACAGCCACCCAACTTCCTACATCTAGACCTGTCTAGTTAGGCCTTTATTACCAAAAAAAAAGAAAAAAAAAAAAAAGACTTGTTTTCCTGATCTGCCTTTGTTACTGACTAGCTGCATGATTTTGAGCAGGTCTCTTTCTCGGTCACTCCTGCATTAGCTGCTACAACTACAAGACCTACAATCTCGGGGCCAAGGATTTGTCACTCACGTTGCAGTTCAAAGTAGCCTGGGCAGATCTCCGAAAGGTGGCCTGGGGACTCGGGCTCCTTTCACGGCTCCTCTGCCACCCTCACAAGTGGTCTCTAAGGTCACTGGAGAAGGGAGGGAGGGGTTGGCCAGAGAAGACCCCCCCTCTCCTAACTGCCCCGGCCCCAAGGGACGCACTGCTTTGTCACAGCCGTTGGTCCACCACGTGCAATGGCCAGGAAAGGTCGGGGCAGCTCTGAGTCAGGAGGAGGAGGTGAGGTGTGAGCAACCCTGGGAATCACGGCCGCCACTTCTCTCTTTTGACCTTCAGTAGCTTAACTTATAGAATGGGGATCGTTATTTCTCAGATGACCAAGTCACAGACTAATCATGAACACACGATGAGAGGACAACCTAGAGAAGACACAGCGAAGATGCATGAACTGCTGCGATGTCTAACACTGCCTGGACTTCTGGGTCTGAGCTTTTAAACAACTGTCTTTAGAGCTTAAGTATATCCATGCGATTCTGATAGCACTGTGCGCTGATCTGTAGGCAGGGTCCCACCAGGTACTCTGCCTGCTTCCCCGAGGACATCCTGGGGAAAGTGGTGCCAGCCGAGTATTCACAGTAAGAGAACTTTAGGAATTACTTCACACCATTCACAGTGTACATGGTAAAGGGCTAGAAGCAGATCCAAGCTTAAAAAGTGCTGTGGGCCCTTCCTGTCTGTGGCTTGGAAAGGCGGATTCAACCAACTGCCAGTTGAAAATAGGTGGGAAAAACTTGTATGTGTACAGAACACTTTCTTTTCCATTTCAATATTCCCTAAGCATTGTAACATACAGCTATTTACATAGCATTCACCTTGTATTAATGTAAGAAATAATTTAGATATATAATTTAATAGACAAATAATTTAGAGACGATTTAAAGTATATGTGAGGATGTGCGTAAGTTTTGTTGCAAATTTTCCGTAAGGGACCTGAGCATCCAGGGATTTTTTGTTTCCACTTGGGTGGGGGAGATGTTTATAAAAATTCATCAAGGTAGAGAAAAGATGCCAGCACTGGATTGAAAGTTAGGTGGTGAAGAGAAAAAAAGCACTGTTCGAACTATTCTTGATAAGTTTTCTTTACAAATAAACAAAGCACTTTGATTATCAGGGGTTTTAGTGTTTTTAATTACAGTGTGCTAGAATGTTGGTTTTAGTATTTTCTTCATACATTTGTAACTGACATGAAGATAGATTTTAAAATCTATCAGAGAAAGATGGGTGGTCAGGAGCCCTGTTTCTGGTCTCTATCAAGCTTCTACTAGCAAAAAGTAAATTAAAGGTCGCAGAACAGTTGCAATTTTTCCTATGGTTATCGAGAAGGATTTGTACAGTTCCCGCATGGTTAGACCTTCCAGTATTTCTGTACCGCCTTGCCACGCAAGGATTGCTGTGGAGTCTGTTGGCTTCAAGAATGTGTTTCACTTAAAGAATTTAAGCATAAAGTAGAAAATATTTTTTAATATGGTTAGTTTTCCTTAGGGCTAGTATTCTTGAGGGGACAGTTGTGCCCCTGACAAGATGATTAACACTAAGTAAGCTTATTAATATCTAAAAAGGACTGTTAACCGTAGAAAAATAGTCCCGTTATTGAAAGGTTGTCTGCATGTCTAATTTATTAGCTCTGTCATCATCTGTGAATGGGAACATAAATCTTGTATGAGAGATCAAGATGAAAAATACTTGGAATACTTGCCATTGCAAAATTCTCCACATACTTCCCAAAGATAAACACATAGATCACCTTAGTCTCTTAGGTGGGAAAGTTTGATTACCTAGATCCCAGAATATGAAACTCTATTATAGATGTCATGTGAATGAAAATAACTCCAGAACTTTCAGTTTATGATAGCATTGGATATCAAACATGGGATGGAAAGTCAAAATACTAAATACAAGTTAAAAATGCTTTTAGAAAATGAAAGCAGTATAACCATAGTCTCCTTAGAATTAAGATCCAAAAAGTGTTTATCTACCTCATAGCTCTAAAAGTTACGAGAGGCTTAGGGCTCTGGAATGGCTTTCAGGTCATGGTGAGTTCATCAGCCATGTCCAAATCAAAGTAGTTTGAGAAAAGAGAACGTACTGCCTCCATGTCCAGAGACTCCTTAGACATAGCTCAATCCAGATTCTCAAACTCTCCCTGGAAATCTGCATCTGTTCGCTGCTCAGCTCAGCTTTTGCCGGTTGTTGGCTTCTCTCTTGAGTGGGCAGGACACTAACCATGGAAGCCTCAGGCCCACAGCGTGTGGCTCAGCAGCCCCAACCGGGAAAGAGCTCTTTTCCTCCTAACGGGGTCATCAGACTTCCAAGCTGGACTCTCACCAGGCTGAGCGGAGCCCTCTCCTGGGTCCACAGTGACCTGTGTCTGTCCTGGGCTGGAAAGGAGGATGGCTCAAGCTCTTGCAAACCACGGGTTGACGGACCACTGGAAGGCGTGGTTGGCCCAAAGAAATCTAGGATCCCCCAAAGCAGCGTAAATGAATACAGGGCAGACCAGAGGGGCAGGTGATCACAACGGGCTGGAAGACTTGAAGCACTTCGGAGATAAATTCCAGACCAAACTACCCCTCCTGACAGATTGGCAGGAGTCAGCCAGGGCTGTTTTCCCATTTATAAGAAGCAGCCATTCCGGGCTGTTGAATTCTGTTCTGGAAAGTGGACCAGAGAAAAATGCATTTAGGGCAGTCAGGAGCCCTGTTCCTGGTCTCTATCAGGCTTCTACTAGCAGAAGAAAAGCGCAGAAGTCAAATGAGTCAAACCACTGCCCTGCTGACTGGGTAATGTGTTAGGCACTGTAAGTCTTCATCTCATTGAGATCTCACCCTGATTCTTCACATGACTGTTGTCCCCACTTCCCGGATAGGAGCCTGCTGGGATTCAGAGATGTCACGTAATTCACCTACAGGTTTCAGCCTGGGTCTATTTGGCTGCGTTGGTTTCCCTTCTCTTATTCTACTTATAAGGGCTCAAATCACACATGGATACTTCTAAAGCAAAGCTCTATATGGACCTGGAGGCCCTGCCAACCTCCATGGGCACCGCCCACCCACGCAGTAGGGGCTTCCTGGAGATGCTGAGCCCCGGCCTTGGTGAGTGCTGACCTCTGCCATCAGCACTCCCTGCTAATGGACCTCCAGGGGTGACATTGTGTCTCAGGTGGGGATCTGCCCAGAGCCCCAGGTTTCCAGGCGGCAGCCTTCTGTGTTCACAGTCCTGAGTTACCAAACCCCAGAGGGAATCTCTAAATTACTCGGTTCCCTATGCCCATATTTATATCCTAATGATAGGACATTAAGATGCAAATTAAACAGAAACTTAGCAAGCAAATCATGTCACTTTCTAATGGATGCATCAATAAAGGCGTGCAGAGACGCTCCGCACTCTTGCCAAGCCCCGCAGACAGATTTCAGCAGCCCACCTGCAAGCCCCAGGAGCTCCGGGTGCCAATATTCTGTCTCGCCAAAGTATTCACAGGCTCTTTTCCCTGCCTAGGGAGCTGCACTTTGCGGCTGTCCTCTCACCCCTCTGATGCTAACTGGCTCTTCGATGTGTCCAGAGGTGGTGGGTGGCTTTTGAGGTTAGAAAGGGAATAGCCCCTGACTCAGCCACTTCACCCACCAAAACCTGGCCCAGTTTCAGCTCTGCATCTTAATTATTCTCTCGGGTTTCCTTCCTCTTTTCTTTTCTGGTACCTCTTCCCAAAATTTAGCTGCTATCCTCTCAGGTAAGCCTCTTCTCCCTTTAGGGGGAGATTATAATATTCTTCCGTCAAACACTTATGAAACTTCTACTATACTCTACATGAGTCCTTGGTAAAGGGCCAGAGATACCAAAATGTATGCTATTTTCTAGAGCTCGAGCTCCTAAGATATGGTGACTAACATAAATTTGGTTGTAGAAGCCAGTGATTCTAATAGCGACTTTTTTTTTCTGTCTTTTTGAGACAGGGTCTCCCTATGCAGTTCAGGCTGGCCTTGAGCTCACTTTGTAGCCCAGGCTGGTCT
Source organism: Chinchilla lanigera (assembly GCF_000276665.1). Classification (NCBI taxonomy): domain Eukaryota; kingdom Metazoa; phylum Chordata; class Mammalia; order Rodentia; family Chinchillidae; genus Chinchilla; species Chinchilla lanigera. Next base: position 15,045,491 of record NW_004955450.1, on the reverse strand, counting down.
CAAACTCGCAATGATCCTTCTGCCTCAGCTTCCCAAGTGCTGGGATTACAGGCATGCACCACCACACCCGGCTTGAATTGACTTTTGTTACACCCTCCAATTTTGCCATCAAATTCTTATGAATATAATTATGTTCTTGGAAAGCCAGCAACCCTGGATTCTGGTGGTAACTCAGCCTCTGATTGGTTGTGTTATCTTTGGCAAGTGATTTCTCCTTTCCCTGAGAAAGACAACCAATTGTCTTTACCTACAGAAGGACTACCATAGTGACCTCTGAGGTCCCTTCCAGATGGAGTTTTGTGAGGACAGGGTCTTGGTCTGCTGTGTTCCTATCTGCAAAGCCCTGTATCTGTAAGACCCAGCAGCAGGTCTAGACAATTGACTACCGGATAAAAATGAAGAATGCTCTAATTTTAGGATTTAAATAGATGGTGATGTTAAATTTTAACTTAAAGTTTTATGTGCTATTCAAAACAAAGCAACAGTTACCGACTGTTTGCCGTTTTTCTGATTTTCTTCTTCTCAGGACTCAGACGCTTTTCTGCACAACACCTGAAAGAATTCGAGTTCATTCTCAACAAAACAGCACACTTAGCTCCATGATGATTCCCTGGCTTCCTGGTGTTTTTCGCTCCAAACCAGAGGCCCACGCACAGGTGATCGAGTTGGTGTCCACGTAAGGCATCCAAGTCAGGCCATCCTAGGAGAGGTCCCGACTGTTGAGACGGTGAAAGGTGATGCTAGTCGGGGGTGGAGGCAAGAACCTGGTGAGCTATTTTGGAGTCTCTAGTAGGGAAGGATCCCTGAAAGGCATCACACACCCCTTGGGTCATATTTTTAAAGATAGTGTTTGCCACTTTTTAAAGGAAATTATTTTTGCATTTACAGTTTATAGATATCAGAGTACAGTGTTTAATTTAGCTCCTGATCATTTGTTTTATTGTTTAGTGGTTCTTTGAACTAAATTGGAGGCTTTTAAAACCAGGGTCCAGCTATAGGTTTCCACAATAGGGGAGAGCACACATGCTGAGGATTATATGCAAAGTTCCATGTGTGCGTGTATTTTTCTGAGAAAGTGTTGATAGCTTTCCACAGATTTCCAGAAGGAACTGCGACCTCCCAATATGTTAAGAGCGTTGAGTTTATTCCCATGTCCACTACAGCATGACCTTGCTTTCTAATTACCCTCTACCCCGGTGCCTGACCTTTGCAGCCTAGTTTTTTGTCACCTTCTCTGGAAAGGCTTGCTTCCATTCTGAAAGACACCTTTATGAGAGGAGTCCTAAGAGTCTCACTGCACTGCTCCAGCAGAGCAGTCCAGAGTTCAAATCCATCAAGTGAACTGAAAATCCAAGAAAGCAAGCCGGTGCCAACTTTTCGTATTCACTCAAATACAAGGAAATAAGAACATTTGGTGGTGGTGGGGGAAGAAAACTAGGGCTCTCAGAACTGCTCACCAGTACTTTATAATCAATGTCAGTGAAGGACCCTAGAAGAAACCCCGGGCCAGCCAGGTAGACAGCTGAACTTGAACAAAACATGGCACCCGATACTTGGGGTTCAGTGTTCAGCAGGTGAGGGGAGGAGCGTGTCCGAGACACCGAGTGAGGTCTGCCAAGGTTGGACATGCTGCGGCCAATCCCAGGCTGGTTCCCCGTGTTCCTGCCCAGAGCCAGAATCACACAGCCACGGTAGGGGCTCATTTTCTCTTTTTGAGTGTGTGTTGTGCATCAGGAAAGAAATTCAAGGGGTGCGTTAGGGTTTGTGTCTAGATGTCCCCCTGCCAAAGCCTCATCACTTTTAGATGGGGCTTTTTCAGATTCGTGGTTCAGTGCTAGGATTAAGGGTGTTGGGATTGAGGGTGGGTGACTGCAGTGTCGGTCCACTGGGTGGACTGGCATCATCCTAATCCCAGCAGTCTGGATAAGATAAAAGGGGCAGGAAGAGCCTTGTCTCGCCTTCCTCTCCTGCTGCTTTTGCTGTCCTCCATCACCATGAATGGCTGCCGCTCTGCCGTACCACCTGCCTTGGAGCCAGCTGAGTATGGATTGAAACCTCCACAAACTGTGAGCTAAATAGACCTTTGCCTCTTTAACTTTGAGTGTTGGGTATTTTGTCTCAGCAACAGAAAAAGTAACTGAAACAGGCTGTGTTGGGGGAAAAGTTTCAGGTGCTGATGATGCCCTGGAGAAGTGGTGGACGTGCGGACCCATGAGGACAGGGATTGTCCTCCACAGGGAAAGCTGGGCCTCCAGGTGGGGGCAGGGTCAGTGGGCAGAAGATGAGGAGTTATTCAAGGACAGCTGTGCACTGGCTGACCCTGGGCCTTCAGTTCAGGCTCTCTGACCCTACTGCTCAGAGTCAGAAGGGGGTCTGGGCATTGCGGCTTCGTTCCCAGTAACGTGCCAGGTCACTGTGCCTGACCGTGGCTCCTCTCCCTGCCACAGTCCCTGGCTCCTGCCCTTTGGCTCCATTTCCTGTTGCTGTTCTGCTCCTCCTTCTTGGCTAGCTCAGGGTTTCATGCCAGCTTTGAGTGTGGGCACTCCCTTAAGGACACGCTATAGTTTGGGAGGCTGAGGCAGGAGGATCACAAGTTCAAGCCCAGCCTGGGAAACTTAACGAATTAGTGAGACCCTGTCTTAAAATACACAGAAATATATAAAGGGCTAGGGATGTATCTCAGTGCAAAAGCCCTGGGTTCAATCCCCATGACTGGAAAGGAAGGAAGGAAGGAAGAACAGAGGAAGGCAGGCAGGCTTATTCAAGAGCAGAAAGCTGGTCCCCAATATCCCCCTATCTTCTGGGGGGCATCTTAAAAAATGGAACAGACAGTATGGGAGGATCAGGGTGCATTTGGGGGAAGTTTCTACAAGGACCGCTGCTGGGTTGAGTGGCTGGAAGGATATGGCCTATGTGTGCAACCACCTTTTAAAAAAATACTTGAATGTGAGGTGAACTGTGTAAACATTCCATAAATGTTTCAACAATTCAAAATATTTAAAAAATAATTTTAATGCATTGGTATCAGGAGTCACTCCTGTTGACTTTATCCAGTGGAAATTTCAAAACTAGCTGCATTCTTGAAAAAACACAGCTAGACCCCAGCTAGCTGTCATCCGTGTGACATACGTGGGTCACGTTTTCCCTTTCCATAGCCAAGAAGCTCCTGCAGGGCCCTCCTCTGTCTTCCTGTGTCCTTCCCACTTTTGTGTCTTCATCCAGGGTCTGGCACCGAATGAAGAACTTAGCAAAGCGCAGTTGTGTAAATGAGCAAAATATTTAAAGAACCGCGTGCCCGGGTTCCATTTCCAGCCCTGCTGTGGGTTTCTGTGTGACCTTGAGGAGGTCGCCTTACCTTTCAGGCTCTCAGCTTTATATCATAACTGAAGGAGACAGGGAGTGCCATTAATAGCAGCTCACACTGGTCACCGTGTGTGCCCCGTGCTGCCTACGTCAGCTCATTCTGTCTCCGCAGGAAGCCCAAGAGGTGCCCAGGAAGCCTGCCTCCGGGCTGCCTCCTGCATGGCCCTGGTAGAAGTACAAGCATATGTCCCTGGGGTCTGCGGAGAAGGGTCTAGGAGGAGCTAAGCACCTCCGGCTGAAACACATCTATCTCAGCCCGTCACCCTGAGGTACAGAGCCATGGGCTTTCCATGAGCCAACTGTACATCCCTTCCCTTTGAAGATTTCTGATTTGGTTGAAATGTTCTCTTATCCAACAAAAACTGAGCAGTAGAGGAGATGTGGGGACAGGGAAGACTCTTCGTGGCGGGGCAGAAACCCAGGAGCCCTCCCGGAGGAGCCTCCTCACGCAGGACCTAGTGCGTAGCCAGCGGGATGAGTGCACCACTCTGGTTTAGGAGGCCCTCCAGGACAACAGGGTGGGACACAGTCTGATGTGATGTGGATTAAGATATCGTTACCTGCTGTCTTGAGGGGCTGAACAATGAGCTCCATTCAGGGTGCAGGAGGTCCAGGGAGCGACTTCTCCGCCTGGGCTGTGTGGGAGCTGGGGTATGAACAGGAGATAATTTTTGCCTAATGTCTTAGTTACTTTTCTCTCCTTGCTGGAACAAAGTACCCTACACCCAGAGTTAAAGAGGGAAAGGTTTGTCTAGCTCACAGCTTGTAGAGGTTTCTCCACAGTCAGCTGGCTCCAAAAGAGCAAAAGCAACAAGAGGGAGAGAAAGAGAAGCCGCTTTCCGAGGGAGCCTACTTTGGCTCCCCTTCTGTGTTCCCACTTTCCATTTTGTGAGAACACAGTGTTCACCTCTTCTTCTCCTGTGAGACTGCAAGAGGTGCCAACTGTGGGGCAGACAACGATGCCTTGACCTTGGACTTCCCTGCTTCCAGAATGGTGAGAAATAATTTTTATTATTTATAAGATACCCAGACTAAGGTATTTAATAATATGGCCATAACTGACAAAGGCATGCATTGAACTCTTATTTTCACATACTGAATCACCAGTGACCAGTCCACACTTCTGGGGTCTCCCTAGGACGTACATTGTCAAATATCCTGTTCCACAGTGAGGTTCTGTGACAACGGCGACACTCGGCTACTGGTGCAGGGACACCGTCCCTTTCTGTCCAACAGCACCATCTTGGTTACTTTCTCATTGCTGGGACAAAATACCCAACACCCACAAGTTCAAGGAGAAAAGATTGATTTTGGCTGTACAGTGTGTAGAGATTTCAGTCCATAGTCAGCTGTCTCCAAGGCAGGACGGCCTGGCAGAGGGGAAACAGTCCATGGCAGGGCAGCATGGCAGAAAAGAAAGAGTCCACGCAGGACAGGCAGGAAGCAGCAACAACAAGCCTCTCTTTCTATTCTTATTCCATCCAGGCTATAAACCTATTGGATGGTGCCACCCACAACCAGGGTGGGCCTTCCCATTGTCCACACCCAGAACCATGCTGAACCAATCAGTGAACTGATCCAGTTATGACCCACCCTCAATCCCAGTATCACGCACCCATGATTCCACCACCTCCTAAAAGCCCCACCTATGAGGCTTTGGGGGAACATTGAGATATAAACCAGAGCAACCGCCCTATCCTTGTGATTGGCTTTCTCCCAAGCAGGCAGCTCTGATGACTTGGGGAACTGAAGTGGCTGCCTTGAAATCTTTGCCTTTTTCCCCACCCTCATGAAGCAACCCACCAAAGAACAGAGGAGGGCTGAGATTCCTAATCTAAAGTTAATCCCCAAGCTTTCTAAGTCCCAGATCCTTTTCTCTCCCAGTGCAAGAAAAATACAGGAATTGCTGCTCCTGACAGCACAAGAATGGTGAGTAGGGCAGGAAGGCTTGGTATCTCCTCAATGATAGAGCAGTTTCTACAGCATCTGTGGGTTCAGGTGCAAGGACTTAACCCCTTTCCTGCTGCCTCACACCTGTCTGTGCTAGGAGGAGCAGTAACATGCTCATCTGAGGAGTATGAAAGATGCTCCCAGAGGCCACCTCTTCTGTTCTGGAATCACTAACGCGTTGTGTACACTGGACTTGGAATACTCTGCATTGACACTGACGATGTCACAATACGTCTTCATTGGATTAGTCAGGACACCCTCCCGATCAAAGGGAAATGGGAGCACACAGAACATGGACCTCCACAGGTAAAATAAGTGGGAAGCCAAAACAGCCCTTCCGAGACTCATAGCCTTCATCATAAAGCAGGGAAGTCCAGATTGCTCCACCCTCATGAAGCAACCCACCAAAGAACAGAGGAGGGCTGAGATCCTAATCTAAACTTAATCCCCAAGCTTTCTAAGTCCCAGATCCTTTTCTCTCCCAGCGCAAGAAAAATACGGGAATTGCTGCTCCTGACAGCACAAGAATTTGTACTCTGTGCCACCACGATCAGCCACGGTGCTAAGAGCACCTGGGCGGGTAAATGAGGTTGTCGCTTCCGGCTTCTGCAACCGGAGGGCTCCAAAATCACCCTTGGGATGGGTTGGCGCACAGGACCCGTCTTGTCTGGCACCATGTGAAGCCTGGGTGGAATGAGCTGGCAGCCCAAGGCCTCCAGCAAAGGGCTAAGCTCAGCTGCCAGGGAACCCAGGTTTCCTTATGCCCAAGTCCTGAACGCTCCCACAAAGAGGCCTGGTTCTCACACCTCCCTGGGTGGAGAGGTGCTGGAGATCAGGCTTCTGGGTGTCTGTCCCAGAGCTGCGAACACAGCGTTCCAGAAACAGCCGCCCTGTTCAGGTTTCACTCTGCTTCAGTGCCTCACTGTCTTGCTATAGTGCTCAGGACCCTTTCCAGGCTGTGCCCGGGGCCTCTGCACAGAGGAAGAATTGAGTGACTCAGCCACAGCTTAGCACAAATCAAATCTACACGTTCCCCTACTTGGGGATGTTTGCATTTTCAGAGACTCAAAGAGTGAGACACCCCGGAGAGCTTGGACTTTCAGATCACAGGCCTTGGGCAGGGCACAGCCTTGAGCAGAGGTCCCTCAGAGGCAGGTGCCAAACCTTTCCACTCCCCACCCAGGTCTGCCACATCCCCCCGAGGGCAAGTCACGAACTGGTCACAGCCACCCAGGGCTCAGTTTCCTTGTCTGCACAGCAGGGTGGCAGCACGGCAGCCCCCTGAAGAAACTGTGGGACTTGCCTGTGATCGCTCGGGGGAAAGTGCCTTGGAAACGTCACAGCGTGTGGGAGAGCTCGCTGTGTTTCCCAGTGTAGAATATACGGAGGGTGCAGTGATGGAGGGGCAGGAAGGGGCGGGAAGGAGCTTTCAGGCCTAGGGAGGTGGAGAGGGCACATGGGGCAGGTGCTCTCACTTACACGCCCTTGTAGTTCAGCCGCAGCACGTGCCATATTTTGGGAGGGAATAAAAAGGACTTGCATTTTAGGTAGACTGCTTTTCCTTTGCCCCCAGATCAATGCGTTGGCGCTTACCCAGCACATATGCGAACTGTGCCCTTACTTCATCAGAGGCAACCAAGCAGCGCTCACTACGCATAGCAAGAGACGTCGACGAGCTGCGTGCCAACAGCTGACTCTACAGATGTCAGCAGCAGCTGCACGGTGCCCTCCTAAGACATGTGAGGCGCATTCTCCCTCTCCCTCTTTGCCTTTAGAAACTTTGATGTCTGTGTGCAAAATTATTTTATCTTTCACTTTAAACTCATTTTGAAATTATACCCAGATGTATCCAGTCACTTTTACAAAATGAGGTGCAGTTTGCTCAGAAGCCTGAAATAAAAACAAGTGCTTGCGTCAAATTATTAGCCAGAGCACTCTCAGCTGAAGTCACGATCCAGCTTGCTAATCACTTTTAGCAAAAGATCTGAACGGTATGTCAGCTTTCTAAATCGTTGGGCCCCCACAGAGATATTTTGGCCGGAAATTTGTAAACATAATGGACAATCAATATTTCTTAGAATATTTGTGCTGTACAAAGTGAAATCCAAATGTCAAACAGACGGAAGAAGCCACTGATTTGGGCACATGTGTTTTTGGGCAAAGAGTGTCAGAGGGACCCGTTACTGGGCAGAGTCCTGGCTGTGTGTGTGCTGGACCCCGCCATGTGCATTTGTTAAATGAATGGACACTCATGGTCCATCACCGTTTGGTCTGAAGACCATGAGCAGTACACACTCTTGTACAAAAGGATGAAGTGGACAAGGATAATATAGGGGCGTTCGGGTGTATGCGCATTCAGGGCCTCTATCATCGCCCTGGGTTGCCCATTCTAGAAAGAGCTGCCTCACACAGGCTTCGTTTCTCCCAGGACCTTTTGTTCCTTCAACACAGAGAGATAAGGAAAGGGCCACATGGGAAAATTGCCACTAGAAATAATCATATTGGGGCCTTTCCACTTAAAAAGGGAGGGTCCTGTTTCAGTTTATGTAGAATCACTTTGTCTGGTTTTTTGTTTGTTGGTTTTGTAGAGTTTTTTGTTTGTTTGTTTGTTTTGGGGACAGCGTCTCACTATGTTGCCCATGCTGGGCTTGAACTCCTGGATTCAAATGATTCTTCTGCCTCAGCCTCCCAAGCAGCTGAGACTGCAGGTGCATGGCTGGTTTTTTGTTTTTTTGTTTTTTTTGTCTTTTTGAGACAGGGTTTCACTATGCAGTTCAGGCTGGCCTTGAACTCACTTTGTAGCCCAGCCTGGCCTCAAACTCACAGTGATCCTCTTGCCTCAGCCTCCTGAGTCCTGGGAGTACAGGTGTGCGTCACCACACCTGGCTGGTTTGTCTTAAATATGGTCCACTTTTACTTGCCATATATGGGTGAGAGTCAGTTTCTTTTCCTCATCCAGGACCAGTGTATGGGTCTGAGCTTTCTCTGAACTCAGCATGGAGACAATGACTTGTCACCTTACAATACATGAAAGGAAAAATTTAAACCAAGCACATTCTATTCTTCTACCAGCTATAGTGATTGTTAAACTGCATTTGTTTTAGCAAAGGAAATTACAGAAACAAAATATTAAGCAGGAGATCTCCATAGCAGAAAATGTTGGTGCTTTGGCAAAGAATACCTCAGTTTCCTTTTTACCGTGGTGTGTGTGTGTGAGTGTGTGTGTGTTTGTGTTGGTGTGAGAGACAAGGACAGGAGTGGAGCAGGGGAGACCACAGACCACCCTCTGCCTGCTCACACTGACTCATCACAATATGTAGATCTTCCTGGGGATGCTCATAGCCACTGCCTGGTAGACGACATCATGAGGACTGCATCTCCCTGTGTCCAACTGTGCTGATTCCAAGGCATAAATCACACTCTAGACGTCCCTGCATGCCAGGATAGACTCCCCTCTGTGGGGATTCACCTGATACTGTGCTGCATTTGGCTTCTTCACTTCTCTGAAGGACAGCAGAGCTCCTCTAAGGAGGCAGAAATAGCACCCTTTGTCTGCGGCATGGAGCCAGGAACTCTGAGACCCAACAGACCCTGTGCCCAGCCCATGTCCAAAAGCAAGTAACAGAAGATAATTTAAATTCATTTCCATGCTAAGCAAGGTCATAAGGCACAAAAGGAGGTATGGTCGTAAAATTTTTCAAGGTTTATTACAGCACAAGGCATTCTTGTTTTGAGAGTCTTTAGTTGTGCTGTAATGGCCGCCTTGAGGTCCTGAACTGATTCAAAATAAAATGACCCCTCATGGTCATTTTTGATTCTGGGAAAGAGTCAGAAATCACACAGATCTGATGAATATGGTGAATGAGAATATATGCAATTTTATTTGACAAAAATGCCTGTAAATGTTTTGAATTGATCCAGGTTGTGGAAGTGGCCATGAAAAGACCCTCAGAACTGCTTCAGAAAGTAGCAAGAACGATCAGATAAGTGTGTTTGAAGCAAGGGGGATTAATGGTGATATGCCTTTCACTGTAATAATTTTTTGTGTGTATGTTTTTGAGTCAGGGTTTCACTGTGGAGTTCAGGCTGGCCTTGAAGTCACTCTGTATCCCAGGATGGCCTTGAGCTTACAAGTGATCCTCCTGCTGCAGCCTTTTGAGTGCTGGATTGTATCCGTGCACCACCACGCTCAGCATAAATTTTTAAAGTATAAGCATTCATTGTGTTTTGTGATCACACTTCATATGTGTTCTCAAGAGGACTCCTAGAAAGTGTCTAGCAGAGGGGCACTGACTGCAGCGTACATTGACTGTGTAGCCCTGCACGATTTCAGTCCTTCCGTTCCCCGAAGCTTGCACCGTGATACACCTTGTCCCCAGAATCAGGCTTCCTGAATCGGATCCACTGTCATGGATCAGTTCCTTCCGCAAGCATCCTGCCTCCCTGAGCCATGCTGTGTGATTTCTGACTTTTCCAAACTCAACAATGACCATGAGAGGTTATTTCATTTTGAATCAATTCAGGACCTCAAGGCAGCCATTACAGCACAACTAAAGACTCTCAAAACAAGAATGCCTTGTGCTGTAATAAATTTTGAAAAATTTTGCGACCATACCTCCTTTTGTGCCTTATGACCTTGCTTAGCATGGAAATGAATTTAAATTATCTTCTGTCACTTGCATTTGGACATGGGCTGGGCACAGGGTCTACTGGGTCTCAGAGTCCCTGGCTCCATGCTGTAGGCAAAGGGTGCTATTTCTGCCAACTTAGAGGTGCTCTGCTCTCCTTCGAAGAAGCCAAACACAGCAGCTCAACGTCCCCCCAAAGCCTCATGCTCTCATAGGTGGGGCTTCTCAGGGCTGGCTGGGTCTGGGGTAGTGGTGGTGAATCTGTGGCATGAGTGCCACAGTGGGCACGCAGAGCCTCTCTGTTGACATGCAAGCCAAGTCTCCCCACATCTCCCCAGCAACCGACCATCAGATATTCAGGTTTAATTGTAGTGGTGGTACTTTGTGATAAATAAGTGGATTTTGAGCAGCAGTTTGGGCACTCGGTCTCTAAAAAGTTCACCATCATTGGTCCAGGATGTGTAATACCGGGATTGAGGGTGTGTGGTACATTCATTGGAATTAGCATAGTTGTGGGTGTGGCTAAATGGATTTACTAAAGATAGAAGCCTCACCCCAGATGTGGGTGACATCACCCAAAAGATGTGTAGCCTGTTTAGGATAAAAGGAAAAGGCAGGATCACTTCATCTGCTGCTGCTGCTTCCCTGCTTTCTGCCTGCCCTGCCACACCATGGACTGTTTCTCCTGTACCATGCTGCTCTGGCTTGGAGCCAGCTGATCATGGACTGAGACCTCTACAAACTGAGCTGAAATAAACCTTCTCTCTTTAACTTGTGGGTGTAGGGTATTTTTGTCTCAGCAACAAGGAAAGTATCTAAGACACCTTCCTGTTTGCAAGAGATCTATCCTCTGGCTTACTTCTCCTCATCCTTTATTTTGTTCTTTGTTTGTACTTTCCCTTACTCAAATGAGAGACACTGTGTGGTATTATTTAAGGCTGTGTATCTCATTTA
>NW_004955450.1:14959044-15033346 GCF_000276665.1 Chinchilla lanigera | reverse complement strand
GACCCCTATGGCCAAGAGAGAGGAAAACTCTGCTACTGCTCCAGGTGGCAGCAGACCTTGGCATCATCCATGTGGTCCTGGCTTTAAGTCCTTGGAGAATGCAAGAGTTCTGAGGTTCAAGAGGCTTCCACCCAGATTTCAGAAGGCCTGGGAGGCCAGGCAGTGTGCCCCTGAGAGGGCAATGTGTGAGGCTGTGTGAAGCAAAAGGTGCCCTGGAGATCTCAGAAGTTTAGAAAAGCCAGGACCGTGGATCATCTAAGGAAAGCTGCAAGGAGGGAGCAAAGCAGGCCTAAGAGAGAAGTCGTGGAAGCTGTAACCACCAGAAGTGCCATAGGGGTGGACTCATGCAAGCCCTTTGGAGCTCACAATGTGTCACAGATTTCTTCAGATGCTGGTCATGGAACTACAGGACATAACGTTAGCCCTGCTGGATTTTGGACGTGCTTTGGTCCCAATGCTCTATATCCCCCTATTTGTACCGTTTGGAATGGTACTGCTTATTTTGTGCCATTGCATGTTGGAAGTGTTTAACTTTTCATTTGTACAGGGGCTCACAGCTAAGAGTTTGCCTTATATCTTGGAGGAGACTTGGGACTTAGATTCTTCAGCAATGCTGAAACTGTTAGGATTTTGGCAACTCTAGCAGATGGACTAAATGCTGTTTATATAAAGGGATGGGCATGAGTCTTTGGGGGGCCAGGGCTGGAATATTATGGTTTGTGTCTGGGTGTCCCCCCAAAGCCTCATGCAGCCATGGGGCAGGCTTTTAGAGTTTGATTGATTATGGGTGTGAGAGCTACACCCGCCCTGGGGTGAATAGTTTGCATATGTAAGGGAGAGGAAGAGGGTGCTTCTGGTCATTTCCTCCCTTGTGTGTATTCGTTGTTTTGCTGTGTTCTGCCGACATGAGCTGTAGCCCTCTGCCATGTGCCACTCTGCCTTGTAATCTGCCAAGTATGGACTGAAACCTCCACAAACTGTAAGTGAAATAAACCTTTCCTTCTTTAATTTTGGGTGCCAGGTATTTTGTCCCAGCAAGGAGAGAAAAGTAACCAAGACAACCACATTTTCTTTATCCATTCATTTGTTGGAGGGCTCACAGAGTGTCCCAGGATTTAGCCGCTATGAACTGTGTTGCTATAAACATTGGTATGCATGGATCACTACACTATGACATCTTTCACACTTTTGTCCTTGTCTTCTAAGGTCTCTTTTTACACTATCGTCTGTCTTAGGCTAAAGTTTTAACTTAAAGATAACAAATTACTGAGGTTTTATTTTCTAACATTTCAGGAGAAAAAATGTGGGAGGCAGAAGAAAAGAAATCAGACACTCTTAGAAAGAACATGCCTGTGTCTTAGCTGTCTTTAAGATCTTTAAGATCAACGGAGAGAAAAGAAATTACAGGTAAAACAACTTGAGCTTGTAACGGTTCTCCTTTAAAAAGCGTATAGCTCAGGCAGTAAATGTATACAATGGTGTTCTATCTCAGAACTTTGGTACAGAATTCTTCTTCTTGTGCTACTCATAAGACTTTGCTGTGCTCTGACTGTGCTTCCCACTGGCCTCCACCCTGGCCTTCCTCTGCCCTGCATTGTGACTACACATCCTTCCCCTGGGTTCCCAGCCTGACAGTTCCCGCTACCTAGATACCTCCCTGTGCCCACCCAAAGAGGTGGCTTCCTTTTTGCCATTTTTCATGGAGGGCTAACATATGTGCAGAAAAATGAGTAACTCTTACGTGATGCAAAGGCTCAGACGGATGTTAGCAGAGGGGCGGGCTTCCGTGGGTTTTAAGATTGTCCTTACAGGTGGGGGAAAAAGAACTGATGCAAGAAAGCTAAGGTAAAGAGAGGTTAATTCTGAGGTGCTGTTTTCAGAGTGGGATGAAAAATCATTAAGACTTGAACAAAGGTGCTGGCTATGGGCAGGGAGAGAAGGAAGGGAGAGAAGAAAGAGATCCGTCTGGGTGCTCCGGCTGCCTGGAGAGGCTTTGAAGCCCTTGCCTTGTGTAATCAGCTTAGGCTTTACTCTGATTTAGAACTAGCAAACTCTTGAACTATTCTTCATTAATTGAACCTGCAGTTGTGTTTTCTTAGGAAGCTGAAGGTCCCAACCATGCATCCCCCGAAACTCCCTTCCCCATTTAAAGCCCTGATTATTTTGGTGTCCTCTGTTACTAACAACACTTCTTCGTCTTTGATCTCAGTCTTCCTCTTGCTTTTCCCCACCAAGTGTATAAATAAAAGATTGAGCTGCTGATTAATGACCCTATATGTGGCACTCTGGGATGTCTAAAGGAATTTTCCAAATGCCCAGACAGCTCTATAATGTCATATTTAAATTAGAGGCGGAATCTTTAAAAGGCTGTCCTCTGTTGTGAAGGTTGCATTGCAAGGGTGATAATGAGACCTAATTTCCTTTTAAGAGAGAGGTTAGAAATGTTGTCTTTTAATGCCAAGAGAAGAGCACGAGACACACTACTGTTAACAGGCATAGTGTGAGCTTTATCTTCAACTCCACACAGAGGACCCTACACTGAAAGTGTGCCTTTGTGAGGAAGTCTAGGAATGGGTAGGGATTTTTGTTTCTGTTTTAATTTTAATTGTTTTTGTCCCCAGAACTTACTTTTTCCCTTACTAGCTTTTTATGGACGTGGCACTGACACTGCCTTCTTGGGCACCAATAGTTGGCAATGATCTCTTTGTACAGAAAAACATACCACCTTCTGGAGCAATAAACAATGGGCAGAATAAGCTGAGTGTAAACGAGACCCCATATAGATGCACAATGGCGGAGTTGGGGTTCAGGGGGAGCTCTCAGTCAGCTTGGTCCGGATCAATAACCAAAACAGCACACGAATAATAGCAGCACAAGTGACTGTATTGCAGGAGGCATAATAGATCTGATAGGATTAAGCATGTTCTCAGTGCTAAGTACTTAACATACTGCACCTTGTTTAGTTTTCTCAGCTCCACCAGATGGTACCTGTACTGCCATTGTCCAAGAACGCCCTGCTGGGAAGAGTCAGAGTAAGTGTCCAACCCAATGTTGTCGGCCATCAATTACCATGGTTTCGCCGCTGTGCTTTACTGCAAGGATCTGAGGTACTGTGTGCCTTGATATTTAGACTTAGCCTGAGATGGCTTTCTCTAGGTAAGTTATACCTTGGACATTTTAACATATAGTGAAAGGAAAATAAGCATTACTTGAATTGGAATTTATAACCCAGTGTCTGATTCTTATGGCTGTATGACCAAGAGTTATGCAGACCTCAGATTTTTTAGGACAGTTCAATTTATAAGAGTACCTCCCTCTATTCCTATAAATATCACTCCACCTGTGAGATCATGTGTTCCAACTTTTAGATGAGAAACTAGCATCTTGGTAACCAAACTTTTCTTTTAATCCATGAAAAAAGACATTAGCTTTTCACTCCAGAGACTTTAGAAACCTAAATGGTGAACACTGGCTGGTTCTGTGGTCATGCCCCATCTTGAGGGCCCTGGCAACTTGAAGTGTTCTCAAATTGTTATATATTACCGCACCCCAAAGGCCTCCTAGAAAATAACAAGTTGTTCATTTAAGCAAAATAAAATATTTTCTGAAAATGACAAAATTGTTCCAATGGTCATCATGAAGAAAAAAATGTAAGAGTTAAGAGAAAAAGAAAGGTCTTCCATTTTTAAATATATTTAAACACTTCAGTGACTAAAATAATATTTTCCTGATGCAAAAACTGACAGATAAATATATGTGGTATGTATGTTTATCTATATCAGTCTAGCTTTATTGAGTTACATACATAATGAAAGAATAGTGGATGGATGGTTAAATTGGGGAACATTCACAGAGTTCACATTGTACCAACATTCAACATCTTTTCAAAGAATTTCCAGACATAGAGGCAAATATGTGCAGTAAGTGAGAAAAACAGAATGTAAAACTTTATTAGAGCTAGAGCTCACTTTTCAATTTACTTTTTAATTGACAGGTAATTGTATGTTTCTATAGGGTACAATGTGATGTTTTAGTACATTTACACATTATATGCATATTATATAATGATGAACTCAGGATATTTAGGTTGTCCCTCTGTTGTGGCTGGTGTCTAGATGTCCCCTCAAAGCCTGATGCCATCATAGGAGGGACTTTTCAGAGGTGGCTGGTTCTAAAGTGTGTGATGCTGGCATTAAGTGTATGGTGCTGGAATTAAATATGTGTGATTATTGAAGTAGTCTACTGATTGGTTTAGCATAGTTTTGGGTGTGGATAATGAGAAAGCCCACCCGGGGTATGAATGGTCCCTCCCAAAGGGTGGGTAACCTAGAAAGGATAGAAGATTGCTACTGCTGCTATTTCTTTGCTACTTTGCTGCTCGCTGACTTGCTGCCTCCTGCCTACCATAAACTATTTTTCCTCTGTGATGCCCCTCTGGCATGCTAACCTGCCTTGGAGTCAGCCAACTATGGACTGAAACCTCTACAAACTGTGAGATACCAGATGAAGATGTAGAAATGGCAAATAAATATATGAAAAAATATTCAACATCACTGGCCATTTGAGAGATGCAAATTAAAGCAATGCTGAGATTCCATCTCACCTCAGTAAGAATGGCTATCATCAAATCAACCAACAACAAATGCTGGAGGGGTTGTGGGGGAAAAATGAACACTTTTCCACTGCTAGTGGGAGTGTAGACTGGTGCAACCACTGTGGAAATCAGTGTGGAAATTCCTCAAAAAACTAGGACTAGAAGTTCCATTTGACCTAACTATTCACCTTCTTGGTATCTTTCTGAAAGAATTAAAAGAATTAAACCATAGCAATAGGTGCATATCTATGTCCATAGCAGCACAATTTGTAACAGCTAAATCTTGGACCCAGCCCAAATGTCCATCAACCAATAAATGGATACAGAAGATGTGTGTGTGTGTGTGTGTTTTTCATACAATAAACTACTACTCTGCTATAAAGAAGGATAACGTAGAGACATTTATAGGTATATGGATGGACCTTGAGACCATACTCTTAAGTGAAATAAGTTGAATACATGTGTGTAGATATCGCACTGTTTCTCTGGTGTGAGAAACTGAAAGTATGAATAAGGGCCAGAATGAGTACTAGATATTATGAAATAGGAAGAAAATGCTCAATTGGGAAGGGGAACAAGGGATGGGAAAGGGGAGAGGAAGGAAGGGAAAAGAAAAAATACAAGAAAAAAAGGAAAATGTAAACAAAGCTTTTGTAAATAGGAGGGGAAGAGGGGTTGGAGGGAGGGGAGGGGGATGGGAAAGAAAGAGGAATTGGGATAAGTCGTATATAGGTACAAAGTCTCTGTGATGAAAGTGATCATTATGTATATTTAAAATGTACCAATAAACTCAATTAATAAAAAAACCTGAGCTACCGTTAACCTTTCCTCCCGTTACTTTGGGTGCTGGGTATTTTGCCTCAGCAATGAGAAACATAGCAAGACACCATCATATCCAACAGTGATTATTTCATTGTAATTTTTAAAGTTCTGTCTTCTATTTTATACAATATTTTAAATTATACAATATTTTTAATAATCAACTTTCTGTGTGATGGATACTAGGATATGTTCCTCCTATCTGGGTGTGACTTTGTACCAGTTAACTAGTGTCCCACCCTTGCTTCCAGAACCATTATTCTGCTCTCTTCTTCTGTGAGCTGAGCTTTTTTAGATTCCACATATGAGTGGACCCGTGTGGTTTTGGTCTTTCTGTGCCTGGCTTATTTCAGTTAACATTATGGCCTGATCTCACTTTTATGTTCATCCAACACATCCTCTGATCAACTAATAATGTGCCAGGAACTCTTCTGGGTGCCTAAGATGAAAAGGCACCTTGATGTTAGTGGGACTGCCCTTGACTGTTAAGATGATAGGCGATCCTTATTGGCTTCTGGTACTTTTCTAAATATGTCAGATTTGTACAAACCAGTTTTGTAGGGAAGCAACAAACAAGCAGGTGGTCTGAGAGCAGCCCCTGGGAGTTCGGTATTAACAATAGGTGACGCTGGCAGAGCGCCTCTTCCCCATGTAGTAAGGGGCAAATCCACGGAGTCTTTCCCATAATGCTGTGCGGTGAGTATTGTTATCTTCATTTCACACTCAGAACCAGCGCTGAGAGCTTTGGTAATTCACCTCAGCCTGCTGTTCTTGGAGGAGAGGGATGATAAGACAGCCCTCCATGGTGAAGAGTCAGCAGCTCCAAGTGCCAGCAGTGGCAAGGTGGAGGACCCTTGGCCTATAGTCCTGGAGCTGGCCCATGGTGGTGCCCAGCTTTGTGACCTGAAGCTGGACCGGCACGCACCCTGTCACCTAACTGCTCTCACACACTCTGCCGTCCTAATATCCCGTCCTTAACTTTAGAATGTGTGACTGAGAGTAATTATCGGTAATGATATTAACTGCTACCATATATGGTACTTCGTGATTTATCAAAAAATTTAAGGCAAATTATGAAAATAATAATCTTTGTCTAGAAGCTCAAAAGGTACATTTATCAAATTAATTAAAATGATATCTATGTGGTGAAAAGGCATTCTTATGTGGTGTAAGGAAAAACTGGTACTTTTTTAATAAAGCAATTTGGCAATTTGCATTGCACTATCACAATTATCCACAATCATTGATGCAGAAATTTCACTTTGGGGAATTTATTCTACAAAAGATGGCAAAATCTAGGTGTGCACGTACATGCACGTGTGTGCACATGCACACATTGTGTGTCTAAGGAAAAGAAGAGAAGTTTCCCAAATGCTTAACAATAGATGAGCTTAACACATTGGAAAGAATCCATGTAAGGGTATGGAAACCATGTATAGCATAGTATTTGGCAAACAAAAGAATCGGGGTATAATTCATGTTCATGTGTTTGCACGTGTGTTGGGGAAGATGAAAAGGAAATATACTGCTAGGTTGCTGGGTTAGGGTAGTAGAGTAGAGAAGGCTCTTTTTTTGCCTTTTCTTTTTTTCTGTCGCTTCAAAACAGTCTGAAATGCAGCTATGCATTTTTTTTTTTGTGGAACAGAAACAATAAAAATATTTTCAGATGCACCTAAATCCTAGGAAATGATAGCTTTTTGTAAGGCTCCTTTAAAAACCTGAAATATGTGTAAACAAGCTTATGACCTAGATCTGAGGACTTTAAAGGTAAAAACAAATCCGAGAACACAGCCCGCAATCCTTCCAACGCATGCTCTGTGTCGACAGTAGATGAGAAAATCTCCTCTCTGGCAATCCTAATGTCTCCTTCCCACTCCATAATGACTTGATGCATAAAAATTAATCTTTTTCCTCTGCCTTGATCCCTGAGCTCCTTAGCGAAGATTCCATCTTGTTCTGTAACACACGATGAAGCATTTTCCCTGTTATAATGTGACAATGTCTGTACTGAGCACAACTATTTGAGTCTGAATGTGCCACAGCCAAAGAAGAAATCTTAAGAGGCAATTCCACCTAGAACTATTTGGCAAATGCATAAAAATGATGCATTAACACTGTCTGAAATTCCGTCCCTAACAAAAGAACACGAAACAGAGCTGAGGATGGGAGAGGCGGAAAAGGAAGGTGAAGAAAAAGCGAAACAGCAAAGTGCCGGTTGTATAGACCAGCTTCACCCCAAAAAGCATTTTGTTTAAAAAAATGCACATTTGAAACTTTCAGTAAGAAAGATTATGTGTCAAGGCTAAGGGAAAAAACATTCCTTAATTAGTTTACTCAAATATTAAATCTGACATCTAGAATCTCAATATTAGCAAAAATGTGATAATTATAGCTGGAAGGGTTTTTTATTGAATGTAAATTCATGTATAACACTTTTAGCATATCTCACTCCTATTGTTATCTCTCATCCAGCGTTCACACTTAACAGGAAGCCTTGGGCTCCTTTCTGAAGTCTGATCTCAAGTTCACAGTCTCCATGTGAACTCAAGGAAGGAGTTGCAGCTCAGCCTCCCTATGACAAAGGACGAGAATCAGTCCATCCGAGGGAAAGCACAACCTTGAGAGAACCTTCTAGAACATCCAGGGTGCTGCAGAAGGGGCTGTCGGTACTCAGGGCAGCCCCACACTGCCCTGCCTCCCCATGAGGAGTCTGTGTGCTCTTCTTCTGGAACCATTTCGACCCATTCAGCTGGTGACTCAGAGAGCAAGCTCACCAGTTCCGTCTACTTACTGGCTTGACAGGGGATGCAGAAGCAAGGAGCGGGGCTCAGGCGTTAGATGGGTTCGGTCTTTGCAGGCACTGCTGTGTTCACATTACCCTCACAGGGTCCTCATGTTACAGAGAAGGATAGTGGGACTGGGAGGGTGGCAGTGACCTGCCCAGCACCATACAATTAGTGGAAGCAGAGTCAGCTCCAAAGTCGGGCTCTGCCTCGCTAGGGCTGGCTGGGGGTGCGGTGGGGTGGAGGCAAAGGCTACAAAGTACACTCAGACATCCCACCACAGACAGAAATAAATAAGCACATGCCCAAGGATGGGCTGACCCACGTGCTAATTTCCCAAATGTCAGCACATCATTGTGTGTTCTTATAATAATGAAGATCATTGTTACTCCTCTGTGGTGACAGCCAGTGGAAGATTTTCTGGGGTGTAATCTCAGATGCCTGCAAAGGCCAAGTTTTTCTCATGACATCCAGGAGGGGGAGGAACCAGGGCAGCCTGAAGAGTGCATGTCCCTTCTTACAAGATAGAACTATAGGACCAGAGCTCCCTTCACTATGGGCAATTTCAGGGCTGGTGTTCAGTGCTTTTCATTTTTCAAAAGACGGCAGAAATAAGGGTTTTTATATGAAATTATCCAATTTGTTTTAGGGTTGGCCACTATTAAAAACAACTGTTCCCTATTTTGTGAGCCAAATAAAACATGTCTGTGGGCTTGGGTTTGGACCCAGGCCTCTGCTCTGCAACTTCTGTTCTACGTGATCTAGCTGCACTGGAGCTGAGTTGTGTTTAGAAGAACTCAGGCCAGCCTTGGTGGGAGGAAGAGGCGTAACTGACTCTCTCCTACCACAGTCAGGGAAGAAATACTCTGTCTATTTGGAACACTGGTCATTTTTAACAGGTTACTTGATGGAAGGTTATTGTTACAGCTTGTATCTAGATGGCCCCCCCAAAGCCTCATGTGCTCCTAGGTGGGACTTTTTAGAATGACTGAATCATAGGTGTGAGATACTGGATTAAGTGTGGACAATAACCAGATTGCTCCACTGATTGGATTAGCATAGGTCTGGGTGTGGCTGAATGGAGTTACCAAAAAGAGAAGACCCACCGTGGTGTGAGTGACACCAACTAATAGGCTTATAGCCTAAATAAAATAAAAAAGGGAAAGGAAGGCTCACTGCTTCCTGCCCCCTCTGCCATGGACTGTCTCTCCTCTGTGATGCTCCTTTGCCATGCTCTCCTGGCATGGAGCCAGACGACTATGGACTGAAACCCCTACGAACTGTGAGCTAAAATAAACCTTTCCTCTTTCAACTTGTGGTTGTCTGGTATTTTGTCTCAGGAACGAGAAAGTAACTAAGACAGCAATGATGATCACTAATTCCATATTTAAAATATCTATTAATTTCAAAACCAATGGTCAAAGAGATAGGTAAGAGATATAATAAGAAATTTATAGTTTATTAAAATAGAAAAAGCAGCAAAAAAAAAAAAAAAAAAAAGCACCATGAGTATTGAGCAAATGTTTTCCAGGAAATCCATTCCAGCCACCAAGGAGAGACACATCTCAAGATCGTCTGGTGGAAGCAGAGAATTTTCAGAGGGACACATTTCTTGCTATCATTTTTTTCTCCAATCTTTTTCCTTTATACTTCTTTATTACTGCCTTGATGTTCATGACCCTGGTTCAGTCACATCGAACATCAGCCCCATTCTATTACTAAAATTTTGCTTTTCAACAAGGAAATTGAAGTGAAATATATCTAGTGCCCCTAGTTCCAGGTACTTCATCAAACCATGATACTGTCCAGCAAGATGAGTACTCTCATGTGAAATCATGCTTTATATGGAAGCATTGGAATGCACTATTTTTTTTTTTCTTACAAAAGTGTGCATGTGGAGGAAAATCTTGTGATACTCTGCTGAGAAGTGGAGAGGACCAACTGTACTATGGTATTTTTTTTTTTTGGTACCCAGAATCGAACTCAGGACCTTGTACTTGCTGGGCAAGTGCTTGTACCACTGAGGTAGATCCCTGGCCCAGGACCAACTGTAATAAGAGCTAGGAGAGAACATTCAAAAAATCCTGTATTTTTAGTATGTTGTTAATTTTTAGAAGAGATTTTTTAAAAAATGTTCTTCAATTGTGTACTTAAAACAAATTCATTCAAGGAGAAAGATACTCCTAGTAAAAGAGCTCAAGTATGTAAATTTCTGAGTCTAAAAGCAACTTCTTAGCTGCCATTTATTCTAGGGAAGCTGAGGCTTCTTACTGGTTCACAGTAGAGATGGAGAATCCCAAGGTCTGGGAGATTCGTTATCAAGTCTAAGTCTTGAATTTAGGGCCTTGATTCAGAAACCTGTTATTTATTTAGTTTTTAAAGGCAATAGGCCAACCATTTTTTTCTTCAATCAGATTTTATTGGTACCTTTTAGATATACTAGTGATCATTACAGAGAGTTTGTATCTGTGTATGATATAACTTGATTCTTTTCCCCCATTCCCCTACCCTCCCTTCCCCCCCTCTTCTCATTTACAAAAACTTTTCCATTTTTTTCACTTTTCCCCTGCCTTCCTTTTCCCCTCCTCTCTTCCGTGTTCCCTCCCCATTTGAACATTTTCTTCCTATTTTACAATATCTAGTATGCATTCTAGATGAGGACTCTCCCTGGAAGGTGAAGAAAAAGCGAAAAAGCAAAGCGCCGGTTGTATAGACCAGCTTCACCCCAAAAAGCATTTTGTTTAAAAAAATGCACATTTGAAACTTTCAATAAGAAAGGTTATGTGTCAAGGCTAAGGGAAAAAACATTTACACTTTCAGTTTCTCACGCCTGAGAAACAATGTGGTATTAACACATGCCTGTCTGATTTATTTCCTTAATAGTATGGCCTCAAGGTGCATCCACTGAGAAACCTGCTTTTTATGCTGCTGTAGCAAAGTTTAAAAGAAGGAGGAGGAAGTGGAGAAGGAAGAAGAGAGGGAGGAGGAAGAAGAGGTTGAGGAGAAAGAGAGGGAAGAGGGAAGGACGAAGAGGATAAGGAAGAGGAAGAGGAAGAAGAAGGGGAGGAGGAAAAGAGGAAGAGGAGGAGAAGGAGGGGGAAGAGGAGGTGGAGAGAAAGAAGTAGCAGCAGCACCACTACCACCACCACCCTGGAACTCAGAGCGAGGGGCCTTAACGTTGACTCCCTCTTCTGCAATTTGTTGTCTCTGTGACCTTGGTCAAGGCAGTGCTATTTATTTATTTATTTTTATTTTAGAAGTAAAAGGAGGAAAATACTAACAGACAGACAACATTTTACAAAATAGCAAAGGATCAGTACAGAAATGCAAATTAAAACAACACTGAGATTCCACCTTACCCCAGTAAGAATGGCTAGCATTAAGAAATCAACCAATAACAAATGCTGGCGAGGCTATGGAGAAATAGGAACCCTTTTCCACTGCTGGTGGGAATGCAGACTGGTGAAACCACTGTGGAAATCAGTTTGGAGATTCCTCCGAAAACTAGGTTTAGAGGTCCCATTCAACCCAGCTATCCCCCTGCTGGGTATTTTCCCAGAAGATCTAAAAACATCATATCACCATGCTATTTATATACTGTTACCGAGCCTGTGTTCCAGAGAAAACTGATATGAAATCTCAACCTACATCCACTTTTATTGGCTGGATGAACCTTTGGCAAATGCCTTAACATATTTGAACCTTATTTTTCTTATCTCTAAAAGTAAGGATGCAGATCTAGAAAATCACAGTGACAGGTAAGGTACCACATGTATTCTTTAAGCCAGAAGCTCAGGAATAAATGCATTACACATCTCATGTCATTTATTAACAAATTGCAATACTAGTGAGATTAATAATGCTATTTTTTAACAATTGACAACTGCACTATCTTCATAGGATCATCATGAAGATGAAATGATAGAAAAATAGGGAGCTGCTCTTTGCCAACAAAAAAGATCTGCTCATGTTGACTATAACATGTCACAAAATTTTACAAACACTAAGAAAGGTGCATGGGTTATAAAATTCTTACCTGGGCAGTGCAGTGTTGGTATCAGGAACCAAACTGTCTTTTACTCCAAAGTTGCTTTAAAGCCTGGGCTTTGACTCTCTCTTTGGGGTGGTAATGATCTCAGTGTCACACCAGGGCAGAAGTGATGGATCGCAGGTCTCTTTCTAGATCTGTGTTTAGAGCAGGCAGAGAGAATAGAGTGAACCTACGGCCCCTAAAACACGGGGAGAGTAGGAGAAGCAGACAACATTGTACAGAAAGAAGCGCTGAAGGCAAATCTGGGCTGCTGTGGGACTGGGCAGGGAGGAGGTTGCTCATTCCCAATAAAAATAATAACAGCGCATTAGCTCTCTCCTGACTGTGGCACAGACATGGTTTTTATTTATCCCTACGGCTCTTCTTGCGTATCAGAAACACCCGTATACCGGAACAATCACACCAGAAGTAGCACCTCTCCATTTAAAGAGCTGAGAGAATAAATCTATCCAAAGGTTTCGCTGGTTTGGACATCACCACGACGTTGGAATGTGGGTGCTTGGGCCTGGGGCTGGCTGGACGCTATCCCTTGCTCTGCAAGGCATCTCTTCATTGATAATGCAAACGATGGCTGCAGACAGCATCTCTGGGGGGCGTTTAAAGTGCTTACGGGACCACACTGCGCACTTCAGAAGCGGTCCTTTTAGACGCAATTAGTCTGTTCATGATACATCATTCCTATCTATTCATTAAAGTAAGTCCCTGGCTTAGCCGGAGGCATTTTATGGGTTTGTAGAATCCCAGGAGCTCAGAATTGGCAGGAGCCTAAAGGTCATCAAGTTCATGATTGCTCTGAGGTCACTGCTCTCTCCAGGGTCCATGCCTGGGTGACTTTTATTTCCAGCACTCTCTGGAGAAAGGCTGCTCTTGACCTTCTCAAGCACCTGGGGAAAGATGACGAATCCACAGCCAAGAAGACCAGGATCAAATCCAGCTCCACCCGGTATGCAAGCCTCAGTTTCCCCCGGAGGACTGTTTGTGCTGTACCAGGGGATAGAGCGCTCACGAGATGGGCAGTAGATAGTGACTGGTGGCCGCCAGAGGTTGCAGCAGTAGTGACCCCACAGACACGGACTTGCTCTTGAGTGAGAGAAATGTCCTACAACTGGATTATCACATTGCCCATGCAATTCCGCAGATTTAGCAAAAGTCATAGCACTGTACCCGCAAATATAAAAATTACATAGCAACTTTCTAAGCTACAAAAACACCCAATGTGCTAAGTGCAATCTACATGAGGCAAAAACTAATTCTGAGTGTTGTGGGAGAAAGTACATGTGGTTAAGAAGCAAAAAGAATCTTAGAAAATCATCTGCTTTGGACTCTCAAGAAATTAAAGAGCCAGGCAAGGTTACGCACACGTCTAAGCCCAGCACTCTGAAAGGCTGAGGCTGGAGAACTGTATGGTCAAAC
Organism: Chinchilla lanigera; assembly: GCF_000276665.1. Lineage (NCBI taxonomy): Eukaryota > Metazoa > Chordata > Mammalia > Rodentia > Chinchillidae > Chinchilla > Chinchilla lanigera. Next base: position 15,019,686 of record NW_004955450.1, on the reverse strand, counting down.
CCTGCCTGGGCAATTTAGTGAGAAGCAGTTTCAAAAACAAGAAAAAAAGGGCTGGTATGTAGCTCCGTGTGAAAGCCCTGGGTTCAGTCTTTGGTGAAAGAAAGAGAGAGAGGGAGGGAGAGAGAGAGCAAGCGAGGGGAGGGAAGGGAGGGAGGAAGGAAGGAAGGAAGGAAGGAAGGAGGGGAGCAAGGAAGGAGAAAAAAATTTAAAAACTGTCTCTATGAAAGATAAAGATGAAATCATAAGACAGACTAATTTTAAAAAAACTGGAGTATAGATTCACAATCCTTTAAAAGGAATCTGTGAGACCAGTCTGTTTAAGAATTCAGAAATTTTTAAATTTATAAAGGTAACACGGGACATTTTCCATAAATTACAAAACACTGTCTGCTGCAGTGTCTCATAATTAAACATATTAATATTTCTTGAATGAAATGTATGAATATTCATACTTAGCATAAGTGCAAGACTATAAATAGGCTCATATCAGCTCAGGCCTGGTTTTGCCACCCAGTGTGTCTGATACAAGCTTCTCAGAAGTCTGGGTCTGCCCAGCTTTTGAGTTTGGGGGTTGGCAATACTGTTGGTTCATGCCTTTGGTTCATATTGTTATCACACACCGTGACTCTGTATTTCATGAAGCAGAGGCTGCAGTGACTGTGACTCCCCACCTCCCTGTCTTTCCCTGGAGTGCCGGCTGAGGGCAGCACCAGTGTTCCCGAGGGAGATGATGAGGTCGGAGACCAAGCTCAAGATGAACAGCAATTGCTTGCTCTGCCATGCTTGAGCTAACACAGAGTGACACTGGAAGACCAGGGGGAAATGGAGGCTTTAACTGGGAAATACTGTTCAGGACTAGGGGGTGAGGAAAGCACCATTAACATAGGATAAAGGATAGAAAGTGCACCCTTAAATAATAGCACAAAAGCGTAAAGGATAGAAAAACTGAAGATTGTAGGTCTGACCCATCACCAAGGTGCTTTGTTATTTAGTTGTTTATCTCAGACTCACTAACAGAAGTTTATGGCATCCTGCACAGGACCTGTCCCTGCTCTTTATCTCTGATGCCCCATCTTTCTGCTGTGGGCCCAATAAGAAAGCCAGAGCTTCCCATTTGGTGACTGCTCTGACATCGGACCTTTGCCAGGCAGACTGCAGCCTCCGACCTGCGCTTCTCCAGAGCCCTGTTCCACTGCTCTCTGCGCTCCTCTAGGGCAGTGACTTTGGCAGTCGGTGTTCTCTCTCTGCTCCCCAGGAACTTGCTCCATAAACACATGCTGAGCCAGTAGACGGATGAGAGGACAGATACACTGAATGTCAAAAGTAGTTTGATGATCTGCTTTTGTGGGGAGATTGCCAGCCTTTCCCTAGGAGGAGCTGTGTCACGGGAAGGCACTCGCCCGGGCTCTCCTCATGCTACCTTGAACGATGTGCACTTTTGTAGGGACCTGGGTCTCTTGGTGTGGAGCAGTGGGGTGGTACACACACTGTACCCTGAAAATGGATGTGGCGTCTTCATACTGATCCTCATTCTGGGAACTGCAAAGCAAGACAGGGCCGGGGAGAGAGTGTGTGTTCACCTTCCAGGCGCCCTCCGTTCACCCAGGCACAGGGCAAGGCAGGTCCCAAGTTTCCACACGGGAGGCACTTGCTGACAGGACCAGGATGGACCAGAATCCATAGGGCAAGGAAACGCTTTGTGCTTACGTGCTGGTGAGACTCCAGAGGGGCCCCTGAACCCTCCCCAGCCAACATGCGGTCTTCACTTCAGAGAAATGGAACCTACTCAGTGCACATCACGGACCTGGCATTATCCAAATGGTCAGCGCTTTCCTGCACGCACACGGGTTCTCAGACTCAGCGGAGAGCTTTATGATTAACAGCTTACCCATCTGAGCATTCAACACCCTCAACATTAAGGGGCTTCCCGCCATGTTCTAGGCATTTTACGAACATAGCACTCTATCTGTATCACCTTCTATCTGTAGAACTACTTCACTTCATTCCCCCTTCTTTCTGTGGATGAGGGGGCTGGGACTGAGAGACATCATGTGGCTTCTACATGGCCTAGAGTTAGCAGGACTTAGGATGAGACCCACATCCAGAGAAATCCCAAAGTCCGTGCTCTTTCCACCAAGGCAAGGTCCCCACTGTCTGCCAAGGGCGGGAGGAAACTCCTGCGGAGAGTGAGCGGAAGCCACTGTCCTCCACCATGCCTCCGCTGCTGGTCCCGGGGGCCCCAGAGCTTGCACTGAATGGCTCCTGCCCGGGCAGCCCTCCAGTGCGTGAAGACAGACCCAGGGTCTCTTCAGAGCGGAGGCTTCCCGTTCCTGCAAGGTGAGTGCGGCAGGCAGCAGGGCCGGGGGACATGGCCACGAGCACACGCGGTTCATATGTGCTGTGGAGCATGCAGGGGCTGCACAAGCACGGGGGACAGCTTTGTCTTTGGAGACCCGTGAGTTCTGGAGCTTTGGCCAGCTTTTCAGGCTATTCGGGGCTCTGGGGAGGAGGGTGTCCAGGCGGGGATGAGCAGATAGGTCTGCACCGGATGGCTCATGCGCCCTTCCTGCTCTCCCTGCCTGCTCACAGAGAACCTGACACACATGTGCCTGCCTTTATGGCCCCCTTTTTGGAGAAACTTTTCTGTATTTTTTTTTTTTTGCCTTCTTTTTTTTTTAAGCTTCCTTCCCCTACACAGCAGCCCATTAATGTAGACATTCCAGTGAAGTTGGGATCTACAGGTCTGGTTTCAGGTCTCGTTTTGAGGTGTCCCAGTGAGGTGACCTTCCTGAGCCTCAGCTCCCCCACTCCTTACAGGAGGGAGAGCACAGCACGGGGTAATGGTGCAGCTGGAGAAGGAAGTGCGCTGCCACAGAGGCTGTGCCCATGGCCGATTGGTACAGGGATTGGAACAGGAATTGCTGCTGCTGGAGCTTGTCTCAGAGCCTCTTTGTAACGACCGGCATGGTCTCTTATGGCCCAGGAACCTGGAGTTAGGACTTGCAGGAATGTGGTCCGTGGCTTTCATTTACCATTAAAGAATAAGGCATGAGGACAGGACTTGGGGACATTGCTTGGGGTGGAAATACTAAAAGACCTCTATTAAATGGGCATAGTGGCACAAGCAGCCTCACAAACCCTGTCTCACAATTTAAAATTGAAAAAGGCTGGAGATGCAGCTCAGTGTGAAGAACCAAGCTTCAATCTCCAGTACAAAAAATGAAATAAAACAAAACAGAAAACCAAACCTCTAAACCTTAATGTGTCTGGCTTTGGCTGAGAGACCTTTAACAGAAACACGCCAGGAAAATTATTAAACTAAATACCCGTAAGTGACGATAGAGTCTTCCACAAAGTTACCATGCAGTCGTAGAAAACGACATGGCAGAATATGGAATGACACAGAAAAATGGTCCCAATATTTTTCAGTGAAACAGAATATACATTATGATCTTTTTATAAACAATACCCTTTTATGTAGGGAAGGATAGTCACTGGTATAATTGTTTGCGTTATCTCTGGTTAGTAGAACTGCTATTTCTTTTTGCCTACTGGTGTTTTTTTCAATTTTCTGTAATAAAAGGGAATCACCTACATAAAAAGAGATTTTTAAAAATAAATTCAAGTAGCTCTAAGACAGCCCATTCATTAACTTCTCAGGTTCAGAGCATAGAGCTTGGCCCAACTACCCTCTTTCAGGTTTTTCATTCTTTAGTGCCTGCGTGACAGTATTTCTTGTAAATAGGCAGCTTCCTTACCCACGGAATCTGAGAGCTCTCAGTTCCTATCTCAGAGTCTGCTGAGAAGTCAGTCACCCTCTTAGAAACCACTGTCTGTGGACAGATTCCAGCCAGGTGATGTCCTTGACCACATGCCAGGTGGTATTGAAGCCTGGTAGAAATGCTCTATTGTATCTCACAGTGTGCATGTGGATATATTTCCGTAAGAGCAGAGGCGCCTAGTAATCATTCTTTGCAGTGTACATATTTGTGCATGCATATGTATTTATACTTGGCCTATTATGAATTCACAGTGGCTATTAATACTGATGTAATCTATATAGAATGATGAAAGTCAGGTTCAGGCGAAGGCCAGTAGACTGAGAGTGAAATATCTGTTCTGTCGTCCTTCGTAGCTCGTCCAGGGTCATTTAGCTGCAGGTGTCTCCACTTGCTCATCCACGTGGGAGCCACAGCTTGGCTTGGTGGTGCTGAGCCTGAGCTCCAGGTACGTTTCTTGGTGGTTGTGCAACCTCAGGCAACTTCTTAACTTTGTGAGTCCCGGTTTTTCTCTCTGCCTATTGGGCACTAATGCATACCTCATGGGGTGTTACGCCTGGCACGCAGGAACTCTTCCACATATGATAGAGACAGTCTCGAGAACTGTGGCTTTCACTTGGATGGAGAAAAGAACTGCGTTCCTTTTAGTTTCCCCACTGAAGTTCTACAAAGGACCCAGAAGACGCACTGCAGGGGTTCAGGGACAAAGTCCGGGGCCTCGCCTGCCGCGCACCTGCCATGAGAGGATCTCACACGTTCGGCAGTTGCAAGCCACAACCTGCTCCAAAGCTTGCTTTCTCCTGATAGTGCAACTGCTTTCCACAGATGGAACTTTTAAATGTTGACAACAGCAGACAAAGCTCCTCCTAAAATATATTCAACAATAACTACGCGTGACCCTGACGAGCTGAGCGTACTGACCCATATGAAGCCACTCATTGGTTTAATTCCCATCGTCTCGCCTCTCCGTTGTGTCACTGGGTAGGGGAGCATCTCTCCATCTGCTTTAGAGCTTGGTTCCTGTCCTTCCCAGGCTCCATGGCACCTGTGGTGACAAGCGCTCCTTGTCAGCTTCTAGCTGCACTGAAAGCAAATTTGGAGAGGGAAATGGGTACAGCAGAGATAAGCTCTCAAGGTGTTTAATCTACTGTGGACTGGGGGACCGAGTAAAAGAGCTTAATAGGAATTGCACGCTAAATAAAAATCAACATGGCTCAGAGTGGAAGTCTGCTGCAAGACGCAAGGCACAGGGTCACTGTGTGCATTTCCTTTCCAGAGACCCTGAGAGATCTTGTCCATATGACCCTGGGATCAAGAAGGCTGAGGGAGCTGGGAAACTGACCTCCAGACAAGAGAGGCCAACGACACACACACACACACACACACACACACACACACACACTGTATAGTGCACACACAGGGACACATCCCCCACACAGAGGGAGGAAGAGACTGCATCTATACAGACTAGCTCAAGGAAATAAGCCCTATTTAACCCCTATTGGCTTAAACAGGTCTTTATTTTTAAACGAAGCACTTTGAGATAACCTGCAGATCTGCGCACTGAATGTGTTAAAGGCTGGAGAAATCTACAGCAGAGAGTAAGCAAATCCTTATTCTCTCTCCCTCCCTATTTTTTTCTTCAAATCCTTATTCTCATTTCCAGCTCGTTCCTGCAGCAGCTGCTCTGAAAGCTTGGTGGAGAAGCACACCTTTCTTCCCACCTCCACTCTGCAGACCTCAGCCGGCCAGGGAACAAATAAAAAACTTTAACAGCATCTCAAGGGTGTTCTCCCTTTGCTTCTTACCAACTGCTGACAATCAATGTAAAAGTAATCCTAGTTTTTATTTGAAGCTATCTTGGCTTTAAGAGAACCTTCCAAAAAATGATTGATGCGATGAATTAAACCCATAGGTAACCCCTGAAATCTGCTTTGAATAGCAACAAATTCCTAACAATATCTTCAGCGCCTACAGCAACGAAATCTAATCTCTGAACTCCTAAAGGTCAAGATTTGCTGTCTGGTAGCGCGGCTCAGGAGTAAATGCTCCCTAATGCTGCACCGGGCGATTGCTCTGCACTCCAGACAATGTCAATTTTGTCCAAGTAGCTGCAGATGTGTCTAGCATTAAGTCAGAATGGTGTCAAGGGCCCTTCTTGAACACCGGCTGCTTCTCAGGGAAACTGGTCCTAAAGCCCTAGTCTATTACAGCCCATGCCCCAAAGACAGACATTTAAGGCTTAAAGGAGGATGGAGAATAAAGCTGCATTAGATTTTTTAATGTTTCTGGGTCAGGAAACCCAGGGGAGGGAATTCTCTGGTGATCCGCACGTCCTTCCCTCCGCCCTCCCCACCCACCGCCCTCTGGATTTCCTGATTAAGGGGCTGCCTGATCTATGAAGTCCTACCCTTGAGCTACTTTTCTGATAAACCATTCATCACTGCTCCAGCCTGTTCTGGCTATGGAAAAGCTATAACAGACTAATGAACCCATTAAATTAAGAAATGTGTATGTTACAGGAAGTAATGTGCCCAAGGAAGGCGCGGGTGGGGGTGGGAAGCAGAGGTTGGACCCATCCCGGCAGAGCAAGTTCTCAGTGAAATGAAGTCTGTGACTGCGAGGCCCCTCCAGACCCACCTGCAAGGGAGACGTTCCCCAAACACAGTGGAATGCTTCCTTTATTTAAACCTATTTTTTTTTAACAACAAGGAAACATAACTGATTTGCATGCGTACTTAAATTAGAAAATCTGTGTGAAGGCTTTGGGGGTTTTAAGATTGTCAAGATGCTGGTGAAGGAACCCTGCTTGTAAAATGGTGAGAACCCAGAGTAAACCAAGCCACCGTTTTGCATTTTACTGAGAAAACCCATCTATCAATCCCCCACCCTCTGCCACAGTTAATACCTCCTCTGCCCACGGAATACCTGATTTTGATTCCTTTTCTCCCTTCAGTCGCCTATGTTGTCTCAAGGCAAACAAATTTCTACCTGAGGCAGCTTGCTGTGAATTCCCATAAACATGGCTGGCCAGCCTCTAGAGGAGGTGTTCTTCAGACAGGACAGTCTGCGTGTGTCCCTTGCATTCAGCAAAGGACACTGTTTCCTTAGGCAGCATCCACGGCCCAGGAGGACCTTCCCAAGCCTCCTCCTCGGTGGCAGATGGGTACAGGTGGCAGAGGGTACCTCTGAGTTCCTCTGGCCCATTGCTGTCAAAACTGTAGTGTATTCCACAATGTCATTTGTTCTGTGAAATCGAAGAGCCAAGAGGAGACAAGCCTGGTCTCTCTGAAGTGGGAAACAGGACGGCATCAAGAGCCCTGGGTCGGATGTTCTTTTCCCCCTGCCCCTGGGTTGCACCGTGCTTTGGGCCCCTCTTCTCTGCCAATATCTGGCTCTCCGTGTTAGAGGTTTCCCGGGAGGGATGCGGAGTTAAACCAGGGTTGTAGGAACAGTTACAGTGTGTTAGCAAGCAGGGAACAGAGGTAAGCCGGAGGCAGTTGCTCTTCAGCTTGACCAAATATTGCCATGTGGAAAGGCCTATTTATATTGCTGGATCAGCTTCTTCTTTTTTAGAAGAAAGAAATCCAGATCCGATCCTGTAGGTGAAATCTCCAGATTAAATGTTGGCTCAACTGCTTTAAAACACCGTGCAGGCCAACAGTTTTCAGCTGCCTACTGGCTCTCGCCCTTGTGATACCAGTTGTGATCTCTGCTTTGAGTCTGTGTATAGCTCAGCTCCAGCGGGAAGCCACCTGAGTAATCAGAAATGTTAGTAAGGAGATTAAGACTGGGTGCGGAGGCAGGGTGAGATGGGGCAGTAACCAGATGGGCCCCTGGGAGAAAGAGCTAGCCTGCAGGACTACACGGGCCTGCAGGTGGAGCGGATCCCAGGTTTCCCTACAAATGAACGGCTTTGAAGGTCTCTTATCCTAAAAGTGGGAAGGGGCAATTAGTGCCCAAAAAAGGTCTAAAACCAGGAGATAGTGTTAAAGAGGTGAAGGAGGTGAGTTCTGAGGGCAGACAGCCCATGACCTAAGCCAAGGATGCTAAATCATAGTTCTCAGACCTGCCGGCTCTGCTGGACCAGCTGGAGAGGTGCTGGGAAGGTCGCATTCTGAGGGCAGTGCTGTGCCCATCCCCAATGTGAATCAGTGCAAGAGCTGAGAGATTCCCACACGGTCGGCTCTTATTCTACCAGGCGGGTTCCGGCCCAGGTACAGGCAGCAATATAAGCAGCAGCCTTCAGAGTGACCCTGATGTAGCTTTAAGGATGTTGATTTGTAGCTTTAAGTCACGTTGATAGTGATTCTGTGAGGTACTTCAGAATGAACTTTGAAAGAATGTGAGATACTTTGTGTCATGAACTTTGCAAGAATGAGGGGCATGACGCTGGAAAGAACAGTTTAAAATATAGATTCTAAAATGAAAGACTCGGGGAGATGGCTCAGTGGCACAAGTGCCTGCTTGGCAAGTGCAAGGTCCTGAGTTTGATTCCCAGTACCCCCCCAAAAAATAAATAAAATAAATAAAATGAAAGACTCATTATCAGTATTTAAGGAAAAATGTTAAGTGATAACATGCACAGAGACACACCTGCCTCTCCTCCGTACTTGGCCCTTAATATTCAGCTACGAGAATTCCCCAAGTCTTGTTTGCACTATGTGGAAATCCGCTGAAGTGGGGGCCATGTGCTGCCCCTCATGCTCCCCTTCAGGACCTGGCAATTTACCTTCCCAGCTGCTGAGAGGCAGCTGTGACGGCACACAGCTGAGTCCTCTCCAGGACCTGTGCCTGTCACTGAGGTGCTCCTTGGGGCAGCCTCGTTCAGCGGTGGTCAGAGGAGGGTGTGAAATCTCAGCCTCTTTTGCCTGGATGGGGAGATGCTGAAGGGCCATCAAGTTCTGAAGCTCCATGAGATCCCCACGTGGCCGTTCCACCTGCCCTGCCCAGTTCTCTTTCCTCTACTCCCTGTTGTACACGTGAGTCTCAGAGCCTCAGAATCTGTTTCCTGGGAAACCAAGAGACCATGGGCACCACATTAAAATATGGGAGTATGAGATAGTATCAAAGATGCTGGATAGCAGGCTAGTTTTGGGTTTATTCACAGTGATGGAATAAAAACTGTGAAATTAGGAAGCAAGGAAGAAGTTTAATGAAAATCACTGCTATTTGCCCATAGTGTTCATTTTTACCTTGTACAGGGAGTATGTTTCACTGTGATGCCTCCCTGTCTGTGTAAGAGCTTCTTGATCCAATTACAAGTCCGAGGAACAAGGGCCACTTGCCTAGTTTTCTGGAGGCAGGGGTAAGGCGAGTGACCCCGGTCTCACAGTCCTGGTTCTTCCCAAGTATCTGCAGTGGTTAGTCCAAGGAAAGGGCACCTGGCCAGGGCAGAGATAATTAGTGTCATTCTGTGGTACTTGATAGAATGCAGCGAGAAAGACCGGCTGTCTCTTTCTCTTGTATCACTGGCTACGATGGTGTGAGCCTAGAATGGCCACTTACTGTACCCCTCACTTTTCACCCACAGCAGAAGGGAGGAAGGTTAATGAAGCAGAGCTTAGGGATGAAGAGTTACAGACAGCAACATGGTCTGTGTCTTTGGATCTACTTGTGCTCCAAGTCAGAACCAAATGTGGACATCCCAGTCGTCCGAGCTGTACCCACGGCCCCCTTGTTTTGAATCGAGGTGTCTGTCACTTGCTGTGGAAAGTCCTAACTCTTGAGCGGCACCGTCATTCATCAGAGATGGACGAGTAACAACCACCTCAAGCGACAACGCAGAACAGAGGTGTCTTTTGGTCAGAGCCGAGAGCTCTGCCTGGTCCCCACAGGGAGGAGCCGAGAGGAGGCACCTGAAGGGCTCTGGGTCCAGCACCTCAAGCCCAGGAGAGATAGATGGAAATAAAATGTGGTTTGCAGGGTTAAAAAATCACTGATAGCTCCTGAAAATTAAAGTCCCACAGCAGGTGGCATTGGCACAGTGCTCCTTGATTAACGAATCCTGGGGATGCACCTTCTACCGAGGGTGCCGGTCTCTGCTCAAAAATGCTCCATAAATCACACGGAGCCACACTCATGCCCTTGCTTTATAACCATTTTAAAATTTCCCTGTGTAGGAAAAAAGACAACAAAATCTGCTGCAGACTTTACAATTTGAGTTCTAAGTCCATTACACAAGGGTTAAAATAAAGCAAAAGTTCCTTTGTTCAGACAGTAATACTCATCAAAGTAATTCCCCTTACCACATTTTCACTCACATTCCCTGCTCTTGAAGCAGTTTGTGTTTCTTTATGGCATTGTGGATAATCACTTTACCAGGGGACCAGAGTTCTAGAAAAGAGAAGCCACCTCCACTTCATGCTACAAAACCCGTCTCTGCCATTGTCTAAGCCCTTGTCTCTAGACGACTTGGGCTGACTCCCTCTCAGTTCCAGTTTCCTTCTTCCAGCTCACTTTGAAGTCAGGGTTGCCAAGAGCTTCCCTTGCTGATAAAGAGACCCCCAGCTTCTCTTCCAGGTCAATCTGTATCAAATAAACCCCTGGAAGGGACCACTTTTCTACTTTAGGAATACACTGATGGATCCCGGATATGTCCTTGAACCAAGATTGGCCAACTTAGGAATTTCAAATTTGGACAAGAAGAATTCAGTGGGCAAAAAGTCTCACCAAGACACTATGGCTGGTGGGCTCCAGCATTGAAGGCCATCACTGTGACAGATGTGTCCCCAGATCCAGCCCATGCTGTCTGGGAGGCCTCTCTGTACTGTCCGGCTTATTGACATTAGCTCAGGTAGGTTTTTTCCCTTATGGACAGATGATCTTGGCCTGATCTCCTCCCCAGATAAGTATACCCCTGGGGAACTGGACCTGGATTTCATCCAGCATTGAGCCATGTGTATGTGAGGCAGCATAAAATCATTCTTAAAAATGAAAAACAGATGAAGAAGAAGTTACTGAAGAGCTCACTCAGTACAAACACAGTCATCTAGTATAGAAAAGTACCAGGAGCAGGGTCAACAATATCTTTTTGCATCAAAACTTTTTAATAATCACTCAGTCAAAACTCATCAGATAGCACTAGTCTTGGCGTTGAGACTGGCCTTTTGCCTCAGTTTCTCTGCATTGCATCTCACTCTTCCAGTATTACCAATGTTGGATGTTGGACCTCAGGCCACTTAACAGGACCTTGCAGGGTCCTGGGGCTCAAGGTCACCCATTTTCTGTAGACACACCCTTCACCTGCAAGCTACCGTCTTACCGTTCATTCTCTCTTTTACTTAACAGGTAATTATTTCCCACTAGTAGGCAGCAGTCTCATATCTCACACTAAGGGCACAGAAAAGTAAAGAACAGATAGTGTGCTCTCCAGAGTCCTCCAGGACGCAGAAGCAACAGACCTTTCATTGAATAATCACAACACTGTGCCAGGGGCAGCACAAAGATTGTACTCAAGACAGGGAGCTAACAGAGAGGGTGTGGCAACTGGTCGATGGGGGAAGAAGGCAGTGAAGGCCTCCTAGAAAAAGCTGGCTTTGGGAAACCAAATAGGAGCTTATCAGGAAAATGGTGAGGATAAAGTGAGGGAAAGAAAACTGCTTGAAAAGGGGCAATGGAGCTTTGCCCAGGACCACACTCCGTCAACCTTGGGCTCCACCTTGGTGAGAATGCATCATCCGGCTTCCTCTGACCACCACACTCTGTTTGTCAGAGTGAGCACCCTGGGCAGCACGGAACGCACTACACCTTTCCCTCCTGTGGATTTGGAATTCTGGGTCTTCTGGCAAACTCCACAGCCCGGCTTTCCCAAAGCTCTGTCCATGGTGCTGATTTAGTTCTCCTCTCCCAGTTCACCTGAGTTATGACCTTGAGGATGTCAGTAAATCCTTCTTGGGTAGAGAAGAGGCCAGGTGGTAAACGGATCCCTGGAAGGTGATACAATTTCAAAGGGACAAGGAATATGAGGAGGGGTTGGCAAGGCAAACCCACCCTCAGCACTGTGAGGGAGCAGTCTTCTCCTCACTGAGCAAGATGAGAACCCCACCAGAGGGATACTTACATGAGAAAGGACACTGCTGCAAACAGAGAGTGCCAGGCAGCCATGTCAGATGAAGGCAGCAAACACCCCTGAGAAAGAGGCCTTCGCCCACCTGGGCCAGAGTTGAGTGACATTCTAAAGCTCCAATTTGTCCTAAGTGAGCCACTAAGTGAGTTAGTGCAAAACTAACGAGGTCATCAATTTTTCTTCCAGCTAATGAACTCGTCAGCAAGGGTGCGATGTGGGCTGAGGATGAGATGAGCAACTAACCCTGATTAAATAGTTCTATCTTCATCAAAGAATCAGACACAGAGCTGAAGCCCCATTATTCACTGGTAGGGGATAATTACACAAAGGGGGCTGCCACCCGGGCCTCTCTGCCCACCCAGCTGCCTCTACTCCCTTGGCTAGAGGGAGTGTGCCGGACACAGGAGCAGGCACTCATTCTATAACTATTTATGCCCATCCAGCTCCGTGACACGTGTGAGCAAGAATTTTAAAAATGGAGAGAAATAGGATCTTGTCTTTACCTTTGAGTAATTGTTTTAGTCACTTTTCATGGCTCTGAGGCACAATCCCAACACCCCCAACTTAAAGGAGGAGAGCTTATTTGGGCTTACATTTAAGTCTATGGTTGGCTAGATCTGAAGAAGAAAGGAGCATGGCAGAGGACAGCCACTCACATCGTGGCATCCGGGGAGCAGAGAGGCAAGGAAGGAGCTGGGAACGGAGCTGCACCCTTCCATGTCTGAATTAGTCACCCCCTCTTCCGGCCAGGCCCCACCTCCTCAGAGCAAGTCAGCTGTACCACCTCCACCTATGAGCACAGGAAGCCCTTGGAAGGCATCTAGATATAAACCCTAACAGTAGTTCAAGGTTAAGCTAGCATGGACAACAATTAACTGAAAGGCACTGTGAGAGATGCTCTCCCGACACTTTAAACAAAGTGATTTTGGCAGAGAGGGGTGAATGGAATTAGCTGGTCATCCTAGAGTTGGACTTTATAGACGAGCAGAAGTTTATTATGGAATAGAGGTGGGAACTGGAAGACTGCAGCAGGCAGAGGGAACAGTTTGGGTAAAAACAAGACCGCATGGAAACACCGTTTGCTTGGACAGCTAGTTCTTTCTTACCCAGCCTCAAATGTTATAAACCATTTTGAGTCACTCAGATGGGCTTAGAAATGCAAGTTAGTTTTCTTCAAAAACCAGTATTGGTTCAGGCCTTCCCCGAATTTCTGGTGTTCTGATTTTCACTCTGGGTGGATTTCATGACAGCATTTCACACGTAGCCTCCAATTTCTACATTGTTTATTTCCCTTATATTTTTGTTTAATAAAAATTAATTTTATTTTGAAAATTTTTGTGATTGCCTTCTCCCATCTGAGAAGATCTGAAATTATATAAGACTCAAGTCTTATTTTAGGTTGGAGTTTATACAAGCTATGCAATCAAAGAATGACAATAAGACCCTGATCAAACAGTAGAGCTAACCCTTTTGTTTTACAATATGATCATCGGTTGCACTTGGGAATGTGCTCTTAGCTGGGGAGCAGTCCAGGTAAAGTGAGGTTCCTGTTATGAAGAGACCTCAGAAGAACAAGAGCTAGAACACAAACGCCTTCCTCATGCAAAGGTATGGATGAGGTGGACACTCTGTTCAGGAGCCGTGGGTGAACCAGGGTTCCTTCACACTGTTGCTCTTCCATCTCTGACGCATGACTGTGACCTGCTCAGTTGGTGCTGGGTCCCAGAAAAAACGGAGAAGGAAATGTGAGGAGGAATGCAAGGCCCTACAGCAGAAATGACAGATGTCATTCAGCTCACATCCTGTCAGCAAACGCTCTCACTTGACCGCACAGGGCACTGGGGCAGCCATGAGTAGCTGGCAGCTGACAACCTCTATGAGGCAGGAGGGAATAGGATTGGCAGACAGACGCCTGCTGCTTCATGTACCGGTCTTGATATTGGTGTACACCATCTTGCTCCCCTCACTGGCCCCTCTCCAAGTTCCACCTGGCTCTAGGCCAGGCCCTCTGTGAGCTTTACAGTCTCGCAGGAGATCAGACATGGTTCCTCGAGGTCCGGCAGCCCACTGAAAGATACGTTGTCTGTCCCGCGTCCCATGCACAGTGTGGAAGACTGTGGTCAGGGTAACCACTGCAGATTGAGAAGACACACAGCAGTCACCGCCAGTAGCAGGATTAAATCCTCCTGGGGGGCGGGGAGGCGGGAAAAGACACACGGGAAATTTTCTGATAAGATCCTGGGTTGTTCATCAAGAAAGACTCATCTTCCCAGGTGGTCTCTGCCTTCCTCCTCAAACAAGTCCATCCACATCTTCCACGACCACTTCTGAAGTGGCCTAGGGACCGCGCAATGTATGGGTGGCTGAGCACGGGGATCACTGCTGCTCCCTGCTGGGGGCTCCAGTTTGGGAACCTAAGGCTGCTTTAAGGCAGTCACATGATTTTACAGGCCAAGTTCAACCCTTAAAATTTAGAAATAGCTTAGTGGCTTCTATTTAGTTACATGTATCAGTGATATCTCTTTGCCACCCTCCTTCCCTCCCTCTATCCCTGCCTCCCTCCCTCCCTCTCTCATTCCCCTCCCTCCTTCCCTCCCTCTCTCTCTCTCTCTCTCTCTCTCTCTCTCCCCTTTAATAGTGACAGCCTGGAGCCAGTGAAACAAAACACAGAGGTGAAAGAGCAGCACCTTTACTTCTAACTTTGCTAAGGTCTTATAGCAACTAAAACTTTATCTTTTGTTGCTTGGGGTATAGAAGTAATTTTTCTAATTTTTGAGGCTTCCCATTTCTGGGTATTCTATTTCTGCTTGCGCCCACACTGCCAGTCATCTCCTTCATGTAATACTTTGCTAAGAGCGAAGATAATGCACATTAAATTCTGACCCTTTGCAACCTGCTCCTCAGGAGTTGGAGAGTCGGCCTTCAAATTGCCAAGCGGCCGATGTTATGAGATATTCTGCCGTGGAACGACAAGGGTCACCAGACTTTCAGCCTGAGAGATCTATTTCCTCTCTCGCTGCCATCTGACAGCTAAGCCGTGTCCATGTATTCCGGGTTTGGGTTCTGGTGTCCACTCACCTTTGGTACCAACTTCTATAAGAGTTGCAGTTACACTAAGCTGCAGCACAGAGGTAGCAGGTTTGAGTGTGGGGGCATTTGTTTCCCTTTCCTTAACAGTCCTGAGAAGAGCAGTTCAGTGTGGCTGGGAGTATGGTGGCCCTGGTTCCTTCCAGGGTTGCATCTCTGCTGTCCCCCAGGAACCTGGCGTCTCTGCTGTAGGGAGATGAGTGGGCAGGCTCCACACAGCGCAGAGGAGAGGGACTTCTCAGGGGCTTCCCTCGGAGTGGTCAGGTCCCAGACAGCACACAGCACACATCCATGCCACTCCCACTCTCATACACGGACAGTTACCTGGCCAGGCCTGCTGGCAAGGGATGGTGGGAGACCCGAGGTAACCACAGCTGGCTGCACCTGTGACACCACGGGGAAGGGAAGGTGAGCTGTGGGGGACGGCTGCCAGCTGTGAAGGCCTGATTCTCAGGTTATGGTAATCTTATTAGGGTCTAGGGAATTTGCAACAGGCATTAAATCTTTTTGTCTTGTTCTCGGCAACCATTTTATTCACTGAATAAATGGTATTGCATGCTGAGCATACATTTATTCAGCTGTTCATGTAACAGATATTCTTCACGCAGCTCCCCCAGTGAGTACAGGGAACCCACTGCTGGGTGAGATGGGCTCAACCCTTGTTCCTGAGGGTGAAGCCTCTCAGGGAAGCCTCAGATCCATCACTAACTGCAGTCACCAAATGAGGACCCATTAGGGAAGAGACCTGATTCCATGCCGAGCTGCGGAGAGAGGAGCATTCAGAGACTGACCACACAGAAAGATCAGCGTCTGGCTGAGTAGACAGGCCATACTCACTGACCAACCAGTAAATCAGAAATCAGGAGATGCGGGTCTTGCCCAGGCTAGGGGAGCCTGTGAGACTTTTTGGAAGTGGAACAATTTGTCTTTGGCCTTGGAAAATGGTCAGGTTTGGATACATTAAAAAGAGGGAGGGGGCTGGGGATTTAGCTCAGCAGCACAGTGCGTGCCTGGCAAGCATAAGGTTGTAAGTTCAATTCCCGGTACTGGAAGAAAAACAGGCAAACAAACAAACAAACAAACAAGAAAAAAAAAAAAAGAGGGAGGAGGAGGAGGACATGCTAGGAAGTACAAGGAGAATATATAGGTGAGTTTAAGAAAAGAAGGAAATGAACTTAACAAGAGCAAAGCCTGGCAGATGCTGGGGGCTGTCACGCAGGTATCAGGTCAGGCCCTGCCCCAAAGGAGGGGAAATCTATACATGTGTAAAAGGAACCCGCCAGCAAGGCACATTTCAATCCCGGCATGTTCCATTCTCTCACTTGACTTAAAGAAGGGCGGAAAGTGTTGGAGAGCACTGTGACCAGCACTGGCTTCCCGGGCAGGAGTCGGGGGCACCAAGGAGGCTCCGCCCAGCTGTCCGCCTGTCCTGTGAGTCCGCTAGTACCCAGGCAGACATGAACGCAATATGCCACATACAGGGGGCCCAGCCTGATAGCCAGGCTGGCACGCTGGATGGGGCCCCCGCACTTGGCCCTCCCCCTCCACGGCCCCTACGATTACTGGCCGTCTTCGCCCTGCCTTCTTTCTCAACCAGCTCTTCTGCCTTCCTCCTTTTCTTCTTAACTGTGAATCACAGAACTCTTTTTGTTCAATACTAGGGATTAAATCCAAGGCTTTCACACTGATCTACATTTCTAGCTCTTTTAAATAATTTTTATTTTTATTTTTATATTTTTACTTTGAGGCAAAGTCTTGCTAAGTTGCCGACTGGTCTGAGCTGGGCTTGGGTTTGTGATCCTCCCTCCTCAGCCTCCTGAGTCACCACACCGGGTGGCTCACAGGATTTAAAAGAATAGAGTTATTTATTCTAGGGGCATTTCCTACAGCAATGCCAAAAAGCTAACAAAATGTCAGATGAAATGGTCACTTTAGGTCTGCAACTACTCCTCTGAGGAGAGAACAATTTAATCAACACCAGTGAGACCACAGCTGTTA
This sequence comes from Chinchilla lanigera, assembly GCF_000276665.1. Classification (NCBI taxonomy): domain Eukaryota; kingdom Metazoa; phylum Chordata; class Mammalia; order Rodentia; family Chinchillidae; genus Chinchilla; species Chinchilla lanigera. The sequence continues at coordinate 15,002,754 of NW_004955450.1, read as the reverse complement.
TGCATATAGAAAAGCAGGGCCCTCACTTCCTGTCTTCCTCCAACCCTCCCGCCTCGGCGTGGGCATGGTCAGTCATGTGTCTTAGGGGGCATTGTTAGCTTAATCAACATGCTAAATAAATGCTTTATCACTTAAAATCCTATACAATTCTATTCATTTTTTTTTAGCTCTTTTTTTCCCATTCAAAGATGGCTGGTTATTCCACAAGGAATCCATTGTGTTTCTAACTTTCGATTGGAGTTATTCTAAGATGACATACATTCTCACAGATGACCTCCTGTGTCTTGAGGAGATCATTTTCTCAATAAGTCCCTGGATTCTCTTTCTGCAAGTCTGGCAGCGTAGTTTATTGGCTTTGTAATAGGAAGCCCTCACCATTAGAGACCGGCTAGGATCACCAAACTGTTTCCCATACATCCTTAGTTGAGCTTTGAATCACAGAAGTAGTAGAAGGCCCAGCATGATACCATCTCTGAAATGAGCAACCCCTTAATTAAACAGAAGTAAATAGAGGTTACAACGTGTGCCTTAATTAAATAGATGTAAATGCCCCATCACTCTGCCTTTCACACTCATCAATTTCCCATCATCTCATTTTCCTGTTTGCCCAGTGGAAATGGAAATTCTGAGGCTCTATTTTGGTCAAAATCTCCTGAGTGTGCGTGCAAGGCTGGGTGTTGGGTCATGAATATGATTTACCTTCTGCTTTACAGAAATCTATAGTTACCCTCTCCTCCCCGTCCCTTGGCATCTCCAGGGTAAGGAATCACTGTGGGGCTGACAGGAGGGAACCTTCACCGGAAGTGACCCTGCCTCTCCTCGCAGACAGCCTGATTCCTGCGTGGGGAAGGACGTGCGCATTCTCTGACGCAAATACGGGATCCTCTGTGTTGGGTGGCACATGTGTGTCTGAGTCACACTGCCCAATGCCTGCCCTTTTCTTTCTGTGGTGCTGAGGGTGGGGTGGAACCCAGAACCTCGCACACACGAGTGCTCTAGTGCTCTGCTGCCGAGCTCCATCTGTCCCTTTCCACCTGGTCTCAGTCCACCTGTTCTTTTCCTTGTACCTACAGTCAAGTTTAGGCAACTTCCTTCTGGAGCTAACGCATCAGTCCATGAACCCAGGGATCGAATGTAACCCGGGGGACCCTGGATAGGCTGTGCTGTCCAGTCGTTTGGTCAAAGAGCGGTCTAGATGTTGTCATCAAGGAAATGTGTCGCTTCGTTAACAGGTACAATCAGTTGTCTTCAAGCAAAGGAGATTACCCTTGGTAACATACACGGGCCTCATCTAATGAGGTGCAGACCTGAAGGAATTCTGCATCAAGAATGTGACAAGGAACTCTTGTCTGAGTTTCTAGCCTGTTGGACTGCATCTGCGCTGTGCATTTCAGACCTCTAATTACATGAGCCACTTCTTCTAAATCAATTAGAGACAGAATCTATCTGATAAATATAAGACCATCCCACTTCCTGTCCAGAAAGAACAGCCCCACAGCTTGCTGCCCGACGGTCACCCCTTCACAAGCCTTGAAGGTCGTGCAGAAGTCGGGTGGAAAGGACAGGATGGGGTCCAAGCCACTTACACGGTGACTTTATTTGGATGGCTTGTGTCTCCTCGCCAGTCCTGTGAGGGAGCACCTCGTCACCCATGAACTGGATGGCAAACAGAGGACACCCATGGGTTAAGAGCACTTTAACTGAGTCAAACCGTTAATTGGAATCGAATCCATCTCAATTTATTCCTAGAAAGAGTTCTGCTTTTCCGAGTCATTAGGAGTAAATTGAGGTGGATCCCGCTCCAATTAGAATTCATGATGAAGACCGTTGTTCCGGGAGGACAAGCTCAGCAGAGCCCCGAGCACCTGCAAATCTGTGACTGAGAGGACCCGAGTAGAGAGGTTGGTTGTGAGGAGAAGGTCACAGGGACCCGGTCTCCCTGGTGAGTTCTTCCCTGTAGAATTTCCAGCAAAGCGAGCGATGCTTGAGGTTAGGTTCAAGGATCGTTTTTCCATTCAGTCATAGGATTTCAGAGCTGGGGCGGAGCGCAGAGAGAGGAAATGAGTCATTTGCAGTGACAGCAAGTGGGAGGCGCTGTCACCTGCTCATGTGGGGTCCCGGCATCCCCTCCCCTGAGCGCCGGAAGCAGTGGAGTCCAGGACGGGAGCAGGGCTCTTAGAGTGGCCCTCCATTGTTTAAAATCACTGCCCAAAAGCCAACATGTACGTTTCCTTCTTACCACAGAGTCACTGGGTAGGATGACCGCAGGCCAGGAGCTGGGTCTCAGGTGCAGGCCTGTTACCTGGAGGGAAAGCGCCCATGTTTGCCAAGTTGGTTAAGGACACTCCAGTGGAGTCCATGAGACCGTCCCCTTAGCGCTGTGCTGAATACTCCGCAATAAACCTTTGCAGCCCTGTGAGGGAAGTCCCACTTTCACTCCCTGTTCACACGAGGGTGAGCTGAGGCCCGGAGAAGTGAAGGGACTCACCCAAAGGCACGTCGGCGGAGCTAAGACGCAGTCCTGAGACACGTGCGGCCAAGAGCAACAGTCTCAGCATTGCGCCTTTTCAGCGGAGTGGTGATGTGGTCATCGTCCTTTTCCAGGTTAGAAAAGCAAGGCTGGGGAAGGCGGGGAGCCAGCTCAAGGCGCAGGGGTCAGATGCTTGGTCAGCAGCTGCCCGGGCACCGCTCTTACCGCTCAGCAGTAACCTGCGTCCCACTCGTCCTTTCTCCCTGCCCCGCTCCTTGCGTGCACATGTGACTTTGACAGATTGGTCCTCTGAATCGAGCTCTGCATGAATGTTTCTGGGCAGCTTAAAAGCAGCTCTCCCATTGCGGAGAGAAGAGGAGTTACAGTCAACATCTTGCTGTTTCTGGCTCCGGAAGATGCACCCAGGCAGGGCCCCTCTGGCTCACAGGAGTTTCCCAAACTTCCTTGATGACAACCACGTTGTGAAACACAAGCCCTGGGACCCTGGAACCCTGTCCCAGACTTTTGAGGTTCTGCAGCCCACAGGAGGGGCATGGAAGATGAACATGAGCACCCGCACCATTCACTTGCTCAGGAGAACTCGGGGGTGCTGGATAAAGTTGGCCATTCTGCTATTTCCCCTTGGCCCCCAAATTAAATTTTAGCACAATACCAGGCAGACCCAACTTTGAATCTATGAGCTTTACATCAGAAACACCCCATCTGGTCCCTGATTTTTATCTGCCCGCTACTCGCAGTGGGCCCTTGGTTCTTTCCATGATTCTCATCACAAATCGACTTGGATGAGAACCAAATCAAATTCAGTGGTCAGGTTCATTGCTGACCTTACGGGGGAAATTGATTCAGTTCTCATCCAGCTGGGTGTTCGATCAGCCTGGTGGAGAAAACTGAGCTCGTGAACTGAGGCACCACCGTATCCTCAGATAAATCGTTTAACCTTTCAGGACTCAGTATTCTTCTCCATAAAATGGAAGCAATATTGGCATTGTTCTAAGGAAGAGATGGCACAACATGTGCAAAGCACTCAATACAGTGGCCTTTGCAGAAGCAAGATCAACAAATGAGAGATATTCTTTCGTTACTATCATTTTTCCTGCACCAGGGAGTTTTCATTACAAATCACTCAATACTCCCGGGTCTTGAAGGGAGGATTTGAGCTTTCAACACTAGGTGCAGGGCAGGTGGGTAGGGAAAGAGCCTGAGTCTTCCTGGATGCTCAGTCGCCCCGCTTCTGGGACTGGTGAGCTCCAAGCGGCCGGGATGTCATCACTTCCTGGGACTCAGGGCTCAGCCCCTGGCCTCAGGCCCCCAGTACCCATCATGGTGGCCACAATTCTGGTGAGGATTTGGGCTCAATCCACTGACCTTAAAAACTTTTCAGAGGTCCCGGAAAGCAGGCACCCAGGGGGAGGATCTGCCACTGGCTCCCCATCCTGGGGGCAGAGAAGTGGGGGGTGCCAGGCTCTCTGGCACTTCTCGGGTCCGACTCAGCCAAAACCACCCCCAAGTCAGCTCCAAGCCTGCGAGGGGTGAAGACAGGGACCTGTCCACGCACTCATCTCCACAGACATCTCATTTCACCCCTGCCTCAGGCTGGGCCCCCAGTTACCTTCCAGATGCCTCGGCCTGCGCGCTGGAGTTTGTGGCCTAACAGGTAGGACGGTTAAGAACACGGCACTGATCACACAGGAGGGTAAGTGTGCGAAACGCATCCCTTCTCATTTTACTGCCGTGGGTCACTGTCTAAGCTCTTACAGTTATTCATGTCTATCGAACTCCGTGTGGTGTGGCCACCTATGGTACAGGCGCCTATAGGAAGGCAGATATACCACGTGAGGGTGCATGGCTGCTTATAGGCGCCTCCCTGCTTGGATGGAGCGACCTCAAGCTGTCACTGTAGCTGAAACCCACATGGTCAGAGCATTTACAAGGGAAATCGGCAAACACTGCACACAAGGACCTTTCGCTTTTTCTTTCCTCTCTCTCTCTCTCTCTTTTCTTAGGAGAGCTGGTTATTTGTTAAGCATTCAGCAGCACACCACTGGCACTACCCCAAAGCAAACAAGATGTATCCCCCCGTGGGGCACGTGTCCCCCCCCCCACACATGCACATGCACATGCACATGCGCACACACACATGGGGCAGGGCAGGGAGCAGTAAGCCTCACCCTGGGCAGATGGCATAAATTGACAGAGCGGTGTGGGACGGGGAGGCTGAAACTAAGCCTGTATCGTAGGACCTGACTGAGGGGTGTCCACGTGACACAGGAAGATTCACACAGGGGATCCAGGACCCCTGCTCTGCCCTCTGACAACTTGTGGATCGCGGTTAATTCATTATTCAGAAAGATCTTGAGGCCCAAAGTCTGAAACTGCGATCAGTTCTCAGCTCACGGTAAGGTGAGTTGCTCCGCCTTTTCCCGGTCAGCTGGAGACGGAGTTGTGCAGACTGCATGTATCAGGGAGCTTGAAGTGCTTCCAAGAGGGGTGCTAGGTGCCAGGCCGCTGGTCATACTAACGCGGTTATTAATGGTAATTCAGGGGCTGGGGATTTAGCTCATCGGCACAGCACCTGCCTGGCAAGCTCAAGGTCTTGAGTTTGATTCCCGGTACCAGAAAAAAACAAAACAAAACAAAACAAATAGTAATTCAGTCTGTTCATTGCCAGAGCTGCGGAGAGTGTGTATTGACTTTCCCCCATAGGATCGGCAATGTGAAGCAGCAGGGCCTACAACCAAGATAAAATAATAATTGTGTTGAAAATGTGCAGGACTTGTTTCTGGGATTGTAAGGGCCAAGAAACTTGAAATTCTTCGAAGACGATGGAGGCCTCCTCAGCCAGCCCCGCCACCAAGGGCTGTCTGCCCGGCGCTGTCGGCAGCCCAGGGCCAAGGGACGTCCAGGTGCTCTTCCCCGTCTACGGGTGGAGCCCCCACACTGCTTGGTTGAACTTGAGACGGCTTTATTCCAATTCAGCCTCATGTTTGTTTGTAGTGCTTATTTCAGAAGGGAAAAGGTCAGCTCCTTTCGGTTTGAAAATAGCACCTACACACCTCTGTGCCTCTGTGAGTGAATCAGGGGGCGGGACGGGGCGGGAGGGTATGGGCAGAGCTGGAGCCGAGAGGCCGGAGTGGAGGCAGCCTGGGAGGTGTTGGCCGGTGAGAGGCCTTCCTGAAAGGAAGAGAGGAGGGGTAAAGAAAGGGTGGAGGGCGCAAAGGGAGGCAGAGATGGGGAGGAGGAGAACGATGCCAGAGAGAAGATGAGCGGGCAGCGGGGCCATGAAATCGGGACAAGGGGCTGCGCTTGGATTTTAGCCCTTCCAGCTGCCTGGATTCCTCTTCCGGTCCCGGCCTTAGTCTTCTCATCTGTAAAGTGGGGGGAAGAAAACCCACAGAGAAACCGAAGCGGGAAGACAGCCTCAGCTTGGGCGCAGTCTCCAGGGCCACGAGGGAGATGGACACCGGAGTGGCCACGGGGTCTTCTCAGAGCTGACGTCTCCCTTTGCACTGGGTTTGGCCCGGACAATGGGAGATCCGGGCAAGCACGGCCCCCGGGGCGCCTGTCCCCCACCGGGTCCTCAGCGCGGCAGAGGCGCCCGCGGCCACCACTGAACTTTCCACAAAGACAGTTTGTGGCGCGCGGATCCCCATCCATAACCTTTACTGGTCTCTGTAGAGCCATTACGACCATTAGGCTGTGGACTCAGCAGCGCGTTAGCTCTTAAGTTAATACAACCGAGACTTTTTTACTTTCCTTTTGGGAAGGAACATGTGCAATTTCAGTGATTTCTTAGATCATTCCATAAGTAAATCAAATATTCTTTCAAGCCCAGTTATCAAAATTGTGTCCTTTGATACCACATCTTCCATCAAACTGCAGTAATCCAGTTCAACACATTTTAAACCTCTGCTATCTTCTAATATCATCCCTACTAGATAGAGTAATTAAATTTGTACTTTTTTTTACAAGTCGTACTCAATAAATCTGAATAAATTAACAACGCATTACTAAGACTGCTACATTAAATTTGCATAGTGCATTTAATGAATATGCAACTCCGAGTGAAAAGGTCTGCTACTGCGAACCCTGGGCATTAGCATAACTACTTCCAGCATGTTTCTTAAATAATGCACTCATTTGCACATCACTGACTTGGCTAATTCTAACTTCAGTCAGGGTAGCCTTGTAATTAAGACTCTTGCTTTAATTTTTAATGAAGTTTATGTTACATCAATCCTGACAGTAATGAGAGGACATGGAAACAAAAAGGCTGCTAATAATTAAATTCACAAACCAGTTTGAGGGATAATAATTCCTGAGGAGAAATTACATGACTAATTATTAATTAAATATTCATACTATTGCCCAACCATCTCACTTAACTGCCCTTCTTGTTGATAATAATATTGAGAAGCGGATGCCTTTTGCCAGCCGTTCTGAGTTTAAGGTCTCTGGTTAATTTTAGTGCGCCGTTAATCAATATGACACAAAAAATAAAATTGTTTTAATTGGTATCATTTTATTGTGTCTAAATATTACTACAGTTGGTTTAGTTTGTGGAGAATTAATCTAGTTAGTCGGTGCCTGTTTTATGGAAACATAAATCCAGTTTATATCCATAAACATCTAATGGCAGGACAACTTGACCTTTTTTTTTTGTAACATTACTGTTTACAGATAATTACACCAACTCTTTAAAAGGTTATTTAATAGCTTTGCATTCATCACAGTAAAATGAAAAAACATGCAATATTATTTAACTCCAGCCTGTTCTGAGGAGGTCTTGGAGAACCTCATTCACCCCTGCCGCAAAGTAAGCAATATTAATGTGTGGGTTTTTCGGAAATGTATGGGAGCACCCTCAGAATGTGTACAAACAGATTTACATGTTTGGGTGTGCATCTTTCAGTGTCTACTTCATAATGGGTGAGGAAGAAAATATGCCCCCAAAGTCACAAGCTTCCACGGCAGGAAAACACGGGGGAGGAGATTTTATGATCCCGCATCTCAAAAATGGCAACAATTTCCCTACAAAACCCAGTAAATAAACATTACAGAACCGAAGAAATTACTATGATGAAGCCTAATTGGTTGCAATATTTATTGTAGACACTTTCCCCCCTTCCTGTTTTCTAAGTGGTATTCAGGAATCTAATGAGAACTTCCCCATCTGGAGGCAAATTTGGCAAGGGGAAGAGAAGATCCACAGTATTTACTTGGACAACACTGATCACTCAGTTGGAGCAGGTCATGACGTTTGTGTAAGTCTCTGGTAAATTCACCAATACAAGCTTTATGGAGACCACTTTGCTTATTATAAAATCAAATAGACATGGAATAAAGTCCCTGTTATATCCTCCAGGGGCATTTGGAAATTCTGAACCCGGGCAAACCTTTCAGTTCATTTTTCTAATGATTCAAAGTACTTGATTCATCAAAGTGAACCAAGTCGATACAGTAAACCAGGGGGCAAGGGTTCCCTTCCGCTACTCCTGGTCCTTACTACAAGCTGACAGGTCTGTGGGGCATTATTACCGGGCACGGTGTGTACTGATCGCTCCCTTTTGCTAAATCTTAAGAATCGTCTTAATTTTTCTTTTTTATCTACTCTCTTAAACTAACACCTAAAGGCAATTTGTAAAGACCACTCACCGTGAGATAATTTAGTGGTGCGGGTCAGTGTAAAGATGTCACTCTAAGTCTGCATCCCTGGTCCCTCCTTTTTGGTTCTTTCACAGGGGGAAATCCTTCTGAGTACGAAACCCTATGTGAAGAACAGAGATTCTCCCACACTAAGTAAAGGAAGCCACGAAAGTGACCAGGCTGGCTGGCTACACGCTGACACACTCATCCCTGAAGACTTTTCTCTCCCGTTGCCAGAGGGTACCACACTTGTCTTGGGCAGGAAAAGTGGAGAAAAGAAACCTTCACCAAGGGACCCTGTGGAGAGAGAACCCTGCCACCTCCTTCCAGGGAAGCAGCCAGGACCCCAGCCACACCTCCACTCCAACCTCCCCTGCCCTCATGGAAAGTTTCTTTCTGAACAGTGGCTCCCTTCCCTGAATGCGGGTGATTTTCTCCACTTAGCAGACTGCTGGAAGGATTCGTCACACAGGCAAGTGCCTCATGCTATGCCTGGCACATGGCATGCCACCGAAACATGCCAATCATTGTTGCCCTTTTACTTTTGCCAAGGGAGAGTGTGAGAAATTCTATCACTGGACTCAATTCTTTTGAGCTAACAGCGTGGTTAAGTTTCTTTTTAGAAACGTAAATCGTGCATCTTGAAAAGGGATTCACGATGAAATTGCCACCGGTCACCCAAGCCTTGGTGTGAGTTTTTGGGCCGGCTCCCTTCCCCCATACTGGGGACACAGGAGCTAAGACCGGAGGCTAGCTGGGAAGGATGCTAAAGGGAAAGGAGGCTGTAGGAAGGGGAGGCTGAACTCTTGAGGGAAGATGTTACACACAGCTGGGCTGTTTAATCTCCAGGGCACAATGTAAGGACCTCTAAGAAGTCAAACACACAACCTAACACCTGCCTTAGGGATGTGTGTTCCCACGTTCTTAAGCTCTGGTCCTGGAAAATGATAACTTAAGAACATAATAAAGACATCCCAAGCTTTCTAGAACAGCTTTGTTTTGGTTATTCTGCCAATATCAGGCATTGCTTGGTTGGTGGAAGAGGGAAGAACTATCTTTGTCATGAATCATTATTCTCTAAAGCAAGTCCAGAAGGGAAGAGCCTGCCATTCTCAGTAAGTGTCTAGCAAGCATCCACAGATGCCTGCCTTCCACACCAGAGGATAAATAGTCTTTTCTATCATGTGTTTGCTCTACACTGCATAACAAAATGTCCAAGCAGACACTCACCCATGGCCTCGGCTTGCAGCCACACCGGGTCAAGAGGGTCTGAGAGAAATTGCTGGTGGGGGGCACTCTCTGGTCCTTCCCCAGCGTATGGGATGGAAACCCCTGAGATTTCTGAGTTGGACAAACTCTAAAACTCTCATTTTCTCAGAAGTGTGACGTAGGTAACAGCTGGCCTTTTGGAGCCCTCTGTGTGCTTCAAGGGACACGTGGGGCCGATGACACCTAGCCGAAAGGCTCAGGTGACATCGAGGGCAGCCACCCCCCTCCTATGCCTGCATTGCTCTGTGCCTCCCCAGGGGTGTTGTTGGAGGAGGGTTATGTCTGAGTCTTACCAGTTCTTGTGTAACACTTGCTGTGGGGTTGTGTGTGTGTGTGTGGTCACATTATCTTTTTTGTAGGTATGTAAACCATTAATGGAGCAGGCCTACAGCCCACAGTGCGGCCACAGCGTCCAGTGGGCTTCGTGTGCTGGGCTCGGACTCGAAGGCACCACAAGTGGCGCAGCCCCTGAGGGCCCTGATCTTCTTCGGTTGCTCCAGGTCTTCTTGGAGCTCGTTGCCCGGGTCCTTGTCCAGAACCTGGTTGCCCTTCCCATCCTTTGCATCCTCCCGTCTGTCAGGAACCAGTCTGGGGTCGTGTACTGGCGCCGATTCTGCTTGGCAGTGACCACACGCTCCTCCTCACCCCCGGGGAGCTCCGCTCCTCCTCACCCTCAGCGAGCTCTGCTCCTCCTCACCCTCAGGGAGCTCTGCAGCCCTCTTGGTGAGCCGTCGCCTGCTTTTCCTAACACCGCACGAGCGAATCTCCGCCCACACCCAGTGGCAGGGATGGCAAAGGCTGCTTCTGTTGCCCATTGATGTGGGGGTTGAGTCCTCACAGAATGTGCCGGAGCTTCTCAGGGATCGCTAGAGATGTGGTGGGGGCAGCGGCGGCGGTGCGGGGGCCGCCTGTGGAAGGGCGACATCATTACATTTTACCAGTTACCCGGGCGATTTTTAGATCAGCCCTTATTTCTCTACAGACTAGCACTCTGCCTACACTGTGATAAGGACTCGTGAATCAGATTTGTAAAACACAACAGTGTCTGGCACTTCAGAAGTGTAGATAAATGGAAAAGTATAAACCCCATTCCAATGGTGGGAGCCTAACCCTTGAGAACCTACCTGTTTCACCTTGTACCCCTCTGTAGGCTGGCCACACTCTGCTAGTCACTCTCTGTGAATCACTTTCTGATTCCATCTGGCTGCCTGTCAAACTTTTTTTTTTTTTTTTTGGTACCGGGAATTGAACTCAGGACCTTGCACTTGCCAGGCAGGCACTTGTGCCGTTGAGCCATATCCCTGGCCCCTTTCAAACTCTTATTCATACTTTAAAACCCAGCTAAGCAACTCCTTTCAGAAAGTCTTCCCTTGTGCCTCCTCGCTCCTGTCAGTCTTGTTCTTCTGTCCCCTCCAAGCCCAGTGCACCTGCACGCCTGTGTGCTGGGCAGGCCGTGCCCCAGACAATCTGTCTACACTCTGACCGCAGGCAGGCTGTGCAGGACTTTCTTTTTTTTTTTTTTTTTTGCTTTTTCTCCGGTACCGAGAACCGAACTCACGACCTTGCGCTTGCCAGGCAGGCGCTTTTGCCGCTGAGCTAAATCCCCAGCCCTGTGCAGGACTTTCTCAGCCCAGCTCCTGGCACACCACAGGGCATGCATCAGCGCTCCGTAGATGTTTGTCCAATCACACTGAATTCACTCGACAAGTAGCAAGTCTGCAAGTGTATCTCAGACTCCAACATCAGTGCTTCATTACGCATCTCATGCTGAAAGCAGGTTTTTTTCTGTTTTCTCTTCTCTGGAAGAAGACAGCAGTGGGGAGCTGGCAGTGGAGCGGAGGTGCAGAAGAAAGCGCTTTGGGTGTGATAATGCCGCTTTCCTGCAGGCTAGGGTCGGTTCAGAACGCACAGTTTGTTGCCATTATCAGTAGCTATCGGGCAGCGAGTCTAAAGTCCCCACCCGGTCTTACCAGAGGAGCTGCTTAGTGTCTGATTCTGTGGGCACAGGTGGGCATTTTTCCCACAGTGACAACGCCCTGTTGCAAAGCTGAGCATCGTGGCACAGACCTCGCAAGCACCAGAAGCTGCTCCGTGTGGAAACAAGCAACCAACAGTGTGTCAGCGCCCGCACGCAGCCGGCAGCAGGGGTGGACAGGCAGGTGGTGTCCGCAGCCAACGGCCAAGGCCAGCCGCTCGGCAGCACCTCCGTGCACCATCTCTGACAGGGAGGCTGCTGTCTGGTGGTGCTCCTTTTCCTGGAGGAACCGAAGCCTTGTATCGAGGTGTGCAACCTGTAAGTGCCGTTGGAGCTGGAAGTAAGAAGAAGTTGGGCGTGGTGGTGCACTCTTGTAATCCCAGCACTCTGGGAGGCCGAGGCAGGAGGATGGCAAGTTTGAGCCAAGTCTGGGCAACTTAGATACTTAGCCAGACCTTGTCTCAAAATAAAAAGTGAAAGAGAGCTGGGGATGTAGCTGAGTGGGAAGGCCCTGGGTTCAATTCCTAGCACTAAAAGGAAGAGGAGGAGGAGGATGAAGAGAAGGAAGAGGACGGGAAGGGAGAGGAGGAAAAAAAGGAGGAAAAGAGGAAGAGGAAGACGAGGATGAGGAAGGAGAGAACAGGAAGAAAGGGCAGATCGCTGTAGGCTGTCTTCCTTCCTCAGCACTGAACCTATCCACTGGAACCTTGGCCAGCTCCCCAGCCTTCTCTACAAGAGGGCTTTTACCAGTGAAGCACTCAGACTTTTATGTTTCTTGTTTGTTTTTTCCCGGTGCCAGGAATCGAACTCACAACCTTGTGCTTGCCAGGCAGGTGCTGTGCTGCTAAGCTAAGTCCCCAGACCCTAGACTTTGTGTTTCTGTACCACATGTTTGGCATGTGTATTTTTTTTTTTTTTTGGTACCAGAAATTGAACTCAGGACCTTGCACTTGCCAGGCAGACACTTGTGCCACTGAGTTACATCCCCACCCTGCATGTATATTCTTAAGAGTGGAAAAGTGGGAGAGAATAGTGTGTTTACTACCGCATCATTTTTTTCTTAAACTGGGAAAAGCTCCACTTATTTTCTTGCCTGAGGATGGAGGAACGGCAGGAGGAGGGAGTCGTGTTTTACACCCTGGAGATCTGGTGAGAACAGGGCTCGGGAAGAGTGTTAATATTGTCTCTATTCACCTGATGTTGTAAAACGCTAGCAAAACAACCAGAAAGAATGGAAGATTGGTGAACTAATTCCCCTTCTCTTTCTACAAAGATGATGGGAAAAAAAGTGCAGGTCGCATAGTAAAACGAAGCTAGAGGTCAAAGCAGGACCTGGCCGTGTCTACAATCACTGTGTATTCATCTACCCCTCAAAAGAAAGGCCAGTTAAAATTTAAAATGAAGAAAAATTTCTCCCACCACCAAATGGAGCTTTCTCCAGTCTGCTTTTATTTTTAAATCTTTACAAACTATTGTGGCTTCACATTGTTATGAAAAGCACTGTGGAAATTTCATGGCTGAGGAAAAAGGAAGAGAGGAAGAGTACACCCAAAGGCCGTCACTACCCGCTTTACAGTGTGTTCCCTTTCTGTCTCGCTTCTTCCTGTGTGGACACGCTTTTCTGTGCACAGCGCGGTGGCCGTGTATCCTGCCTGCTGGCTCCTACCTCTGGGCCTCTCCAGGAAGTCAGTGTTCCCGGGAATCGTAAGTACAGGAAGCTTCATCCATGCAGCAGGCTGGTACCAGTGACTCCGAGCCCTGCCAGCCTGGACCGGAAGGGCTTGCATGAGAGGCACCTTCTGGGGGGCAATTCCACGGTGCCCACAGCAGAGACCTTGCTGTGGGGAGTGGGAGAAACGACCCAGTTTACTGCCACTAAGCCGAGGCGGGAACGGTGGGTTTGCAGGTGCACCTCCAGGCTCTTGCTCACCTGCTCACAGCCGTACAGCTGTCTGTCCTCGTGCTGACCATTGCCAGACCCGAGAGGACCCTGTCCCGCTCTTGTGCCCGGCTCCTCCTGCCTCCCTGGGTCGTCCCAGGCGGCCTGGCAGACCTGGTAGTTCTTGTGAGGAACTGGGAGGGAGAGCACCTGGGGGGCCCCTGGGGCACCAGGCTGCTCTGGGCTTTCCTTCCTGCAGCACAAAGAACTCAAACTTCCAGCTTTGCGCGCATTTCCTTAATTGGTCTGTTCCTCCATAAAGTCTGGTTGGACTTCACACTTTGTTCCTACAACGGCTAATTTATTTTATGTCTACTCCCCCACTCTGGATCCTTTCCTCTTGTCCTACTCTGAGTGCCCTCTGCGGTCCCCATGGTCCCCGTCCTCTGCCCTTTTGTCACTAGAACAAAAGCATCTACTTGTTTCACTGCAACCTCAGTGACACAGTTTGTGAAGGTCACATATTTGACAGGTTTGTCACAATGTAAACGTCCTCTCCTTTACTGAACACCTAGGCTGTCCCCACTGTCCACTGCCAGGGACGGTTTTGTAATAAACATTCCCCTCTTCACTGCATCCCGCCTTTTGGAAAAACTGTCTGATAGTGTTCATCCAGTGCTAACGATCTTTGAATCTTTAAAACAATATTTGGCTTGAACCAAGCCCCCCATTAAAGTATAAGCCTCTCTGCTTTTATAAGCAGTACCTAAAAAGAGGTGTGGTGGCTCAAACCTATAATTCTAGCACTCTGGGAGGCTGGGGCAGGAGGATCTCAAGTTTGAGCCCAGCCTGGGCAATTTATAGTGAGGGATATAGTGAGACCTTGTCTTGTTTAACGGGACAGAGCTCATAATAAAGCCCTCATTCAATGAATGATAATCATAGCAATCACTACTAAAGTTTTTGAAGGTCTTTATTCATACAGCGTCATACAGGAGATGTGCTGGGACTTCAGGGTGGTTCCCGGGACAAAGGGTGAGTGGGGGGCCAAACTCACTTTAGGCTGCACCCAGCACCCCACCTCCCCCGCAGCAGTGTGGGCAGGCAGCCCCCTCCAGGGTCTGGCTGAGAGTGGAGAATGTAGGGGCTGAAATGCCAGGAGATGGCAGTTTGGTGGCCTGCAGCCTCCGGCCAGGGTCAGGGAAGGGTTTCAGCTGCATCCCCAGTGGGGCTTTGCTCCCTCTGGGCTTGGAGTTCGAATCAGAAGCAGGAGAGGTCTCAGGCCAGGGGGGCGCTCTACCAGGTGTGTAGCCTGAGGACCCCAACCCCTGGCAGAGGAAAGTCGAGGTGCCAGCATCAGCTCCCGCCAGACCCTGAGTGCGGAGAGGTGGGAGGGAGCCGTGTTCATCTGGCGGATTCAAAGCCTTTGTTGCTGTTGCCGGCAGCCCTGGCGAGCTCCTGAGAATCCAGGGACATTTCCAACTCTGAGGCCCTTTGCTTCTGTTTTGCATTCTAGCAGGCTTCTGCCTTTTAAAATCTTCCTCTGACTCTTGATTCAAACAAATCCTTTGCTTAAAATTTACAAGCATAAGACATCTTCAAGATCTCAGGGGAACAGCGAGGATGAGGTGTTAGGTCTGCTTTCCATGGTAGGCTCAGTGGTAGTCCCCACACAGACCCTCTCTCTCTCTCTCTCTCTCTCTCTCACACACACACACACACACACACACACACACAATCTCTCCCTCCCTCTCTCCCTCACATCTCTCATCTCCTTGCACAGCTCAGAAAACCGCAGCCTGCGAATCTCAGTGTGTGTCCCCATAAAGCATCCACTTACATAATTCTTCCTGCCATTACCTAAAAATATGTCACACACTTGGCTCGAGCATGTTTTGTGGGCTTAAATTTACACTCAGCACTTCAAAAGCATCCCTGTAAGCCTGCTGGAACCTTCCGGGTGAGAGCTCGGAAATTCTAATGAGCACTAGAGTACACTCACAAATAAACACGCTCTTTGGAATCCTCTTCTGAAGGTTCAGGGATGAGAGTTAGAACAACAGCAATAATACCTCCCAAATTAGACCAATTTCTGCCTTCTCCAAGGGTTTTCACTGAATTCTGGGAAAACACACCCGTGAGAGGCAGGACTGTGAGCTGGAGCCCTTTCCTGTGAGTGGGCGTCCCTGGGCCGAGCTCTCCGAGCCTGTGTATCGCAGGGGTGTTCAGACACCAGAGCTCTGGGGAGAGCCAATTCAATGATGCATCTGAAAACTACAAAGCTGTTGCACCCCTCACAGCGCAGAGCCTTCTCCTTGGGTCCTAATTGTGCTCTGATCCACTTCCAAGATCAGGACACTTGTCACCACTTTGGAATGGGGTGCATGGTCAAGACAGGAGACCCTCATGTGGCCCTGCACTCCCCGCACCGTCCTGAGGAGCCCCTTTTCCCCGAATCTCAGTCTCCCTGAGAGAGAGACAATCACACGCGCATCCTCTCAGTCTGTGATTCGCATCCGCGCAAGCCTCAGGTGTTCAGGGGTGGAGCTTTCACAGGTGATTGGCCCATGGGGTGCCGTGCTCATCTGCAGAGTGAGCCACGGATGAGCTCAGAGCTGGACGCACTGTTCCGGGAGGACCCGAAGGAAGAGGCGGGGCACCGGGTGTGTGACCCGGAAGGGTTTGCCTGCTGCCCTGTTCCTCCCTCTGTGCACCGCTTCCTGGCCGCCACGATGTGAGCAGCCTCTTCCGCCAAACCCTTCCGCCCTGCTCTCTCCCGCTTGGAGGCAGTGACGCACGCACGCATGCACGCACGCACGCACGCACGCACGCACGCACATCCCTCTCCGCGGACCCTGTGTCTCCGTGTGGAGGAAGTGGTGGAGAGACGAGTTTCCAGCAGCCGAGGGTGAGTTCTCCGAACCACTGTTGAGATGACGGTGTCTGCGTCACCTCTGGAACGTGGATCCCTCTCGGGTGGGCTCTGACTCACAGATTCCCAGCCTGCCTTGCCGTGTGGTCTCCGGACCTGTGACCCCAGGGAACTCTTAGGGCCTCCTGAGTCTGGCAGGGTGGGCGGGCCTGACGGTCTGCACTTCACGGATGGGGAAGACGAAGCCCTGGGAGGGGCGAGGCTGGCACGGAGCACCCAGGCAGCTGCAGAAGTCCACCCTGCAGGGCCTGGGAGGATGACACTAGGGAGCTGGGGACCCACAGAGCCACTTGTCTCACCCTCCGCAGAGCCCACCCATCCTCCGCTCCTGGAGACGGTGGCAGCTTCAGAGCAGGCTCCTTTCTCATGCATGGGGACGACCACAGCCTGTGTCGCATCGAAGCTCAGACCCAGCCCAGGATGCCCACCCACGAGTCCAGCCTCACTCTGGCCCAGGCCCACATCCCACCCCGAACACCACCATTGTGACGCACAGCTGCTCGTGCACTCCATTCCAACCCCCCGGACTTTTCTCTGGTCCTGGTACAAGCCAGGCACCCCAGGCCCTTAGTACTGCAATTTCCTCAGCCTGGAACATGGCCCGATGGCACTGCCCCTCTTTCTTCAGGCCTCTGCTCCACAACATATAATTGGAAGGGTGGACTCCTGGTTACCTTTACCTTCTGGAGCTTTTTTTTCACGTAGCACTGATGACCTGTGAGAAGGAGTAATTTCCTTTTTAAACATCTAGAAGGTCTGTTTCCCCTTCCAGAATGATGCTAGGACAGTTTGGCGAACCTGTGGCACTCGTAGCTGCATCCACCTGTTTGCAATCATGGAAAGCTCTAAAAGGTTCGCCATCCCTGCTCTGGGAGGACAGAGCTGGGTGTGTGCTGTTACAGGGCAAGTGCTTAGAGCTGTTCTAACACAGTGCAGGGGAAATATTTGTTGAACGGATAAACAAACCAAAACAGGGAGCAACGGGGCCAGGGCAGCATCCAGGAACAAAGCATGGAAATTATCCATGTCCCAATCTATTTTTTTTGTTGTTGTTTTTTTCTGGTACCGGGAATCGAACTCAGGACCTTGCACTTGCCAGGCAGACGCTGTGCCGCTGAGCTAAATCCCCAGCCCCCATGTCCCAATCTAAATTAAGGAATGGATTAAGAGAGGACGGGCATGTGGGCGGAGCCAGAGCAAGGAGTCTTCCGCACCCACAGAAGTGACGCGGGCTTCCTCCAGTCTCCCCGAAATAGGCAAACTCGGGTTCAGACTTAAGGCCAGCTTCCGGCCTGGCCTCCTGAGCCGCAGGCTGTGCTAGCCGGTCCCAGATCTGCTGCCCCTGCGTCTCCTGGTGTGGTTCTTGGCCTGCGTCTCTGTCTTCCCCAATCTAGCAAGCTGCGCACCTTCGGTGGTACCTACGGCACCTCGCCTCACTCTTCCACGTTGTTCTGAAGCCTAGCATAGATCGGGCCAGAATGGCTGGTGAGTGGAAGGGTGCACCGGAGAGTCCAGCTCAGCTCTCGGGGGTCTTGAACTTCTTGAAGAGGAGCTCTGCACATCCCAGGACAAGACAAATGTCGGTGAGGACAAATCCCACTGGGAAGTCCCTTTCCTGCTTGCCTGGCAGGCGTGCACACCCTTTAGGACACAGCCTTAAAACGTGCAAACCAAACACACACCCGGCACCCAATTCTGGAGTTCCTTGCTCTGAGAACTTTCCAGAAACACAGAGCCTCCAGCCCCACTCCAAACCCAAGCACTCGATTCAGTGTCTGGAGGAATCCCAGCTGTGCCCTGCACACAGCAGAGGCCTGGAGGCGCTGCTCTGGGACACACCAGAAACACCAGGGGCCCATGGCAGCTATGCTTTGCCTCCCCATCTCCTCAGATACCAGTTTTGTAGATTGCCAAGTAGAACTCAGGTGTCAGATTGTGAAAAAAACACCAGTGGTGATTTTGATAAGTAGCAAAGGCAGAGGACTGCTACAGGCATGTTGTCCTATTGACCTTGTTTCTCAAAATACAGCCCTTGGACATCCTGCATACTTGTGACAGAGAATTCTGGGCAGTGCCTGAGCATGTGGGATTAGGCTCTTGGAGCGGGGTAAAGGCCTAAAATTAGTATTTTCAGTAGCTTCTGTGGGGGTTGGGTAGGTGCATCAAAGCTCTGAACCTCCATGCTAGGCAAAGGGGCAATGGAGAAGGGATGTCAGGAGGGCGTCTGTCATTGCACCAGCCTGGGATTCCTTCACTGCCGCCCGCACCCCTGCCTATAACGTCTCGTGGAGGACCAGTCTCTCCTATTTCCTCTTTAAAGCTGACCCTGGCACAGAGTGACATCAGGGATTAACTGAAAGGTAAATTATGTGGCCAAATAGTTCGTGAAGCACTGTGTTCAAGACATTCCTGTTGAGGACTTCTCAGACCCTGGAATAGGCCAAACCACACTGTGACATGCAGTCAGACATGGAATTCAATAATATGGATTTTTTTAAAAAGGATAGCATGTGATGGGGCTATGTCCCTTGAAAAGTCACAGGAAGTCTGGGTTATGGGATTTACAAAGTGTTCCTACAGGTTTTATTTTATTCAGTGCCTCCAGTAGGTTTTGGGAGATGTCTGTGGCTACAGATGAAGAAATTAGGCTGGAAGAGGTGGGGATTGCCAGGGCAGCCCAGCCAGCGGGTGGCAGAGCAGCCCAGGGCTCTGGGGCACAGCTGGGTGGTGGACGCCTGGCACCACAGACTCCCGGCCCTGAGCTCCTCCTGATACACCCTTTGCCAGCACAGGTGTTTTTCCTGGAATGGAAATGGGCCAGGCAGAGCCGGCTTGTTTCTGAGGATGCTGCAAGGTTAAAGCCAGTTCTGCTTATGTTCCTCGATGCGGAGGTGCTACAAATAACTCACTTTCTTCTCTTTCAGGGGCTCTTCAGAAACACTTGGCAGAGACCACTGCCTTTGGAAAATGGAAGCAAGAGAGGGAGTTGCTCCAGAAACAGTAAAAGGGACTCCTAACCTCTGTCTCCAGTGTAAGCCTGGACTTGCTCCTGTCCATGCTTTCCTGACTGGGTAGCTTCCGTCCTGTCCTGCGTGTCCCAGCTACTTCCACGCCAGCTCCACGGAAGTCTCAGGGAACCATTTAGGGGTCACAGTTGGAACTGTATTCAACTCAAACCTAAGAATGGCTGCCGATCCATCTTCTCGTCTAATGGAAGGAGGAAAACTAAACAATAAGACAATGCCCCCCCCCTTGTTTTTGCAATTTGATTTTACATTTATTTTCAAGAATGATCTTCAGTAATTTTTATGAAATCTGCAAAATTATTTCCATTTATAGATGAGAAAATACAATACTGATGCTTCTACTATGTCCTGTTATGATGATATACTATACAGATCTTACAGACCAGATCAGAATAATCCTTAGAAGGCCATTTTCCTCAAAACTTGAAACAAAATATTTGGATCTCAAAAGCTGAGCCGATCTTGTCCTTGTGCCTGTTTCCTTGGATACCTGATTTCAGAGTTGCTCAGCAGAGCGCGAAGTTTTCTGAGGAGACACTCAGGATGCGGAGTGAGATGCACCTGCCTGGTTCCCTGCTGATCTGTGCTACTGAGCGCAGGTTTCCAGGTGAGGATCCACCTGCCAAAGGAATCCTTCACATGGAGAAATATGCTACCAAAACACATGCATGCGTTCTTTGTGCTAATTCCAGGAAAACCGTATTTCCTTACCTACGATCTCATCGTTGCATTTCCCCATTAACCAGAGCAAGTCGAGAGATATTTTGGTTTGCAATTGATCTTACCTACCATCTCATCGTTGCATTTCCCCGTTAAGCAGAGCAAGTCGAGAGATATTTTGGTTTGCAGTTGATCTATCCATTCCTTGAGCGCAGGCTGGATAAGGCTTGCACTGGAAGAAAGGGGCTGGCTGTGAGCACGCAGACAGTATGAGCCAGGGTCGCTTGGGCTGGAATCCTGGAGAACGGGGACAGGGCTGCACTTAATCACCTTGCTCCATCTTTAGGAACCCGAAAGACTACTTCCACTGTTATCAGTTAGGTGTGATCCATACATAAACATGCCTATCTATGTGCACTGTGTACATATTTGCCTTATGATGACTCTTTTGAAGAAGGAAAGGTTTTTTATTAGGTTTATTGGTACAATTTAGATATACATAATGATCACTTTCATCATATGGAATTTGTACCTGTATGTAACATATTTTGATTCCTTTTTATCCCCATTCCCCTTTCCTCCCTTCAACCCCTCCTCCCCCCTATTTACAAAGCTTTGTTTCCATTTCATCTTTTTAATCATTTTTTTCTTTTCCCTTCCTTCCTTTCCCCTTCCCTAGTTCCTCTTTCCTTTTGAACAATTTGTTCTCATTTTACAGTATCTACTATATATTTTGGTCTGTATTTACTCTTTCAATTTCTCATACCAGGGAGCTAGTGCAATATTTACATATGTGAGTCTGGTTTACTTCACTCAAGAGTATGGTGTCAAGGTGCATCCATTTACCTAGAAATGTCTCAAGTTTATCCTTCTTTATGGCTAAGTAGTACTCCATTGTATTAAAAAAAAACCACATCTTTTCATCCATTCCCTGGTTGATAAGACATTTGGGTTGTTTCCAAGATTTAGCTATTACAAACTGTGCTGCTATAAACATGGGCATATTCCTAACATTCCTGAAAGCATGTGCTACCCTGATGCCAAAACCAGATAAGGACCCAACCCAAAAGAAAACTACAGGCCAATCTCCCTAATGTACATAGATGCAAAAATCCTCAGTAAGACACTGGCAAACAGAAGGAAGAAAATCATCAAGAAGATTATTCACCATGACTAAGTAGGATTCATCACAGGGATGCAGGGATGGTTCAGCATACACAAATCAGTAAATGTAATACACCATATCAACAGCGAAAGACAAAAATCACATGATCATCTTGATAGATGCAGAAAAAGCAATTGACAAAGTCCAGCACCCATTCATGGTAAAAAACAAAAACAAAAACAAAAACAAAAAAAAAAACAAAAAAAAAACCTACGGAAAACTAGAATAGATGGTCTTTACCACAATCTGATAAAAGCTATCTATGACAAACCAACAGCCAACATCATACTAAACAGACAAAAACAGAAAGTGTTCACTCTAAAATGAGGAACAAGGCAAGGATGTCCACTGTCTCTGCTCCTATTCAAGGCAATGTTTTCTCCTTTAAAACCCATACCTTTTCTGCTGTACTATAAGCACGGAATGGGAAGGGACAGACAAAGTTGAAATACCAGCCTTGCCGATTTTCAGCTTCATGGCCATAGGAGGGGGACACACCCTCGAAGGCCCAGGCTCCTCAGCTGTAAAACAGAGAAATGTCTGATCTGCAACGGTGCTATGGGCTTAAACGACACAAGTCAGGTGCATAGCATTTTGAAAGTAATGTACAGGGAAATATTACTTAAAATGTTTGACCAAGCATTACTTCTGTGACTCCTATTACTACTACTTTTTTTTTTTTTTTGATAGGGTCTCATTTTATAGGTCAGCCTGGCCTTGAGCTCACTATGTAGTCCAGGCTGGCCTCAGACTCATCACAATCCTCCTGCCTCAGCCTCCCAAGTGCTGGGATTACAGGCGTGCACCTCCATGCCTGGCTACTATTACT
The DNA here is from genome assembly GCF_000276665.1 of Chinchilla lanigera. NCBI lineage: Eukaryota > Metazoa > Chordata > Mammalia > Rodentia > Chinchillidae > Chinchilla > Chinchilla lanigera. The sequence continues at coordinate 14,980,885 of NW_004955450.1, read as the reverse complement.
TCTTAATACTTACTGCTTACTACAACTACTAGGCCACTACTAACTATTCTGCAAAGAATAATCGACCTCAATAGAAATCTATATTAAACTGAGACAGAGTGATGAGTGATATAATTAAAATTGAATGTCTGCTTTACATTGTCCCTCATCCGGATCTTAGAAAAACAAATGTAGCATCCTTCTTACCCAGGATTTTATTTAGGAAAGTGACAATGGGCCATTTCCAAAGTGTTTCATTGATGGCAGAGTGGGTTTATATCAATTACGCTGTTGCATTACTTCATACAGTATTTCAATGAGGACCCCTGCACCAGGCCCATGGTTGAGAACCAGTGAATGCTTTAATAATCAGACATCCCCATGGTGAAGGAGGGAAGGCGGGATGTGGCTCTCTGCCAGGCATGGGCGTTTAGCACGGCAGGAGCCTGTCTGTATTCCTGACTCCAGCACAGTAATATAGTTTCTCTGCTAAGAGTGATTTTTATGAGCTATCTGTTGGGGGACAGTCCTGGTTCAAACCCTTTCTAGCACGTTCTTAACATAGGTCACCTTTTTAAGTGGAAAATATGGTTAGTGTAATTTCTTATCATGTTGAAGTTTCCATTTTTACAAATCTGACCTGGTATCCAGAATCTGCCTTTCGGCTCTCAGGATGAAGGTGCAAACATAGGCTCTAAGACCATTTGGCAACTTAGCTCAATCAACATTTATTAAGTACCCTGAATGAGAGGCAGATTGTGTGGATCCGTGTCCTCTGCCACATGCACGGATCAAGGACTGGGTCTAGGTGCACAGGTGGCCCAAGGCCAGCGACCGGAGCAGCTTTACTTCATGGAGATGATTCAGAACCCGAAGGGGAACCTCAGTCTGCACGTTGCCAGCCTTTCCTTTCTGCTGGGCCGTGTGCACTGAGAACACAGAAATCTTTTTTATTTTAATTGCGAAACATTCCAGCTAAAAAACAAGCTCATGGCTGGCATGTGTAATTGAGCTCCTGAGAGGCTGCGTCGGGAAAACTTGGGGATGAATCACCCGCGGTCCCTCTGGTCTCACCGAGCCCCATTGATGCTTAATAAATCCAAGTCGGTACAAATATAATTGAGTTACCATGCTGAATTAGCTCACATCTAAATGGCATTCATGTCTACAAATGGAATAATTAGAGTCTAGAAAATGGGATATATGAAGTGGCGTCCCAAGTGACAACAGAGAGACATTTGTATTCATTCAATCAACTGCTTAAAAAAAAAGCCACTGTGAGACTTGATTTAGGCAGGATGATTAGATGTGGTGTTTGAACATTCGGTTTCTCTCATTGTTTTGTATTTATATTTACCTCCAAGAGGCCTTTTTCTTGTTCTTTAGGTAGAAAGAGAAAAGTCAGCCTGAAGTTATTTTGACAATTTGGTTTTTAAAAAAGAAAAAGAAAAGGAAGAAAGGAAGAAAGAAAGGAAGGAAGGAAGGAAGGAAGAAAGAAAGAAAGAAAGAAAGAAAGAAAGAAAGAAAGAAAGAAAGAAAGAAAGAAAGGAGGGGACAGACCTATTTCAGTCCCCAGACCTGTTTGTTTTCATCTGTTGGAAGTGACTTCTCCAGGTCTAGGTACCCTGGATCTAATCCTAAAAAGTAAAGTTCACATCTTTGTCCATTATATGGCTTTACTTCCAAGTGATTTCACTTGTGAAATTTTCAGACATCTGAGTTTAATACTCCCTCAATTAACAGTTCAACTCAGCAAATATTATGGGCCAGGAAGAAGGCTAATGGCCTCCTTCTAATTCACACTGCAGACTTCAATCTAATTTGCATGCTTAGTTTATTTATTACCCCAATTAAGTTTTGCAAATAGTTTGCAATGAGGTCCCCGTGACCTCATAACTCACAATTACTCTTGGGATCTCCTACCCACTTTGGCACATTTTGAGTAATACTGCAGTATCTTCCAGGAAAGGACAGTACTTAGCAAATGGTGAGAATCTTGCCCTCAAAACCAAGATCTGGCTGTGACTTCGCTTGGCCACCTGGCACCTGGTTGACAGTTCTGAGCACTTTGGCTTGGCGTTATTGCTGTTCCCAGTGACCGCGGGTTTTGTCCTTCCAGGATGCCTTGTGGCGGCTGATCATCATCAAGCAGATGCTTTGGCCTTCATGACTGGTAGGCAGCCCTTGCTGGACACATTAGCGTGCGGAACTGTTGGAGGAAAGCCAGGAGAAGTCATGGCTCAGACCGCGTTCCCACTCACCAACGTGCTCTAATACAACCATTGGAAATCCAAACAGGCCAAGTCCAAGTTAAGTCTGTAGCTTAATTAATTAATAGTCTTGTATCAATGTTAATTTCTTAGGACAAGCCAGGAAAGAGGTAAACAGGAACTCTCTGTACTATCTTTGCAACTTCTCTGCACAATATAAAATTATTTCAGGGTGGAAAGTTTAGAAAATAATCTAAACTTCATCCACAATCCCAAAGCAGTAGTATCTCTACAAGTGTCTCCCTTTTACAGTCTTTGTAGGAGTAGACCAAGCAGAGCCCTGGTTGTGTGTGTGTGTGTGTGTGTGCGTGTAGCTGAGGGAGCAGGAAAAGGGCCTGAGTGGGGTCCTGGCCCTGCCATGTGCCAGTCAGCAAGTCCCTGACACTCTTCATGGCCCAGGGTCCTCATCTGAGTGTGTTGTCAATAACATCAACCTGTCAGGGCTCCATGGGGGACAAGTGGGAAAACAATTGTTCAGAAGCTAGAAAGGTTACATGAGCGTGTATTAAGCACCTCTGATAGATCGGGGCGTTAAGGGTAAAAGAGTTAGGATGTGAACAAGACTTTAAGATACTGTAGAAATCATAGAAAGAAAGATCTGGAAGAGGCTTGGAGCTAATCAGTCTCATCTACCTTCACAGAGGGCATTTGTACACCTCACAGAAGCTCAGAAAAGCCAAGCAACTCACCGCTGGCCAGGAACAGAACTCACATCCACTTTCTGGGCCAGCACTCTCACCCCTGGGGATCTCCATGGTTGTATTTAAGATCGGCTCAGAGGTGGAGCTAAGTGATCTGCTGGGTGTTTCCTGGTCAGTGTGGACTTGGGGAGCACACATCCTTCTCATTTCTGTTAGTGTAATCATATGTAGCTGTGACAGACTTCTAAACCAAAGTCTGACTTGTTAGGGGCAGTCTAGTTACAATGCTGGGGAAATTTGTAAAAATACACGCAAGTAGAGTACTGCACAGAATTCAAATAGTCTGATGTGGTCAGCTGCAGAAAATACTTCTGCATGGTATCCTGGACATCTGAAACTCAACACCCTTGCATTAGGTATTTTTTCTTGTTGCTGAGACAAAATACTTGACACCCAAAATTAAGGAAGGAAAGGTTAATTTAGCTCACAGTTTGTGGAGGTTTCAGTCCATAATCAGCTGGCTCCAAGGCAGGGTGGCATGGCACAGGGGCAACAGTTCAAGGTGGCAGAAGATGGCAAAAGTAGCACAAGCAAAAGAGAACAAGCAAGCCTCTTCTCCTCCCTTATACTGTATGCTGGCTTCCGCCGGGTCATCTCTGTGCCCTCCTCTTCCACAAGCTCAAGGTGTTTACAGAGTAAGGACCCTGGCCCCCTACTGAGTCAAACTTCTACACTTTTCAAGTTGACACAATGTATCAACCACTATAACCCTGAAACCCACACCTACCTAAGAAGAGAAATACCTCCCTGGGAGTCTATCTCCCCCAGCGGGGCCTCCAGGAAGAGTCTTGGAGTCACTTTTCTATTTTTGTGTCACTGTCCTAATTTAAAGTCTTATTTTGGGGTCCTTTACATCAGAATCTAAGTCTGACACATCCTCACAGGTGTCTGAGACATTGCTTGACTGTGTGTGCCCCAAAAGCTCTTTGGTGAGTCATTTCAAGAGTTTGTGTCTAGCTTCTTCAAGGTCTCAAGGAAAGAGAGCTTCTCTCTACTTCTTTTCACACCTGACATCACATGACATTAAAGGACAAAACAATCCATGTCACTGCAGGTTAGTGGATATTGGACTGACCACCATCATAAACCAGTCTCCAAGTTGCACTCAGAAAAGAACCTCCACAGTTGCCAGAGTAAGCAGGGCCATGCTCGTGTTCTTAAATATTTCTGTGTAAGTTACCTTCAGCATAAGTTAGCTGGTCATACGTTTGCTATTCTAACCTGTGGATATGTCCATTTATTACCGTATTGTAATCTGCGTTGTGCTGTTTACCCAGTTTATGTTAACTTCCCCTACTGGTAATTTAATTCCTGGATGAGCACTTTGTGAAATAGTCAAATAATGAAATGCAAATTGGTTTAGCATTTTCAATGCTGTACCCAAAGTGCAGAGGTATTCAAAAGTGACCCGGTTGAAATCTTAGATAGGCTTTGTTAACTCCAAGCTGGGGTAGGGGAGGTGAGGGTTCGCACCTAAACCAGACAAATTTATTCTTTACCTAGATTCATCGCATCAGAGGACAGACGTGGGAACGGTGACTGCCTCTACCCAGCTTTCCACAGAAAAGCTTCCCTGGGAACTGAGGCCCAGTGACGGAAAGCAGTGAGGCGTCTTGGCCTTATGTTCCCTGCGAATTCTGACATGGTTTTGTGTACGCACTGAGTCGTGACTTCACTTATTCAAACACTTACATGGAAAATGGAGACGTGGAATCAGTTGGCAAGACGCACGTTCGAGCACTCACCCAGCACAAACATGGGAAGAATCAAAACTTCTGGGCTGTGTAAGATAAAGAATGTGTTTCTCTCTGTTAAGAAGAAATTGTCCTGTTGCCTTCAGCTGTGCCTAATGTGGACTCTAGTTTTTTTTTCATCTTTTTGAGACAGGGTCTTGCTATGCAGTTGAGGCTGACCTTGAGCTCACTTTGTAGCCCAGGTTGGCACTGAACTTGCAACGATCCTCCTGCCTCAGCCTCCCGAGTGCTGGGATTACAGGCGTGCATCACCATGCCCAGCTTAATGTGGACTCTAAATCAAGTGTTTTAATCACGAAATAATGTGAGGGCTGGAGACTTAGCTCAGCGGCACAGCGCCTGCCTGGCAAGCTCAAGATCATGAGTTCGATTCCCGGTACCGGAAAAAAACAAACAAACAAAAAACCCCAAACAAAACACACACACACACACACACACACAAATGTGTTATGTCATGAGGAGACCCTGAGAAAGGCAGCTCCACTGGCATCGCAGTGCTGTTCAGGATCTCAGGGCCTTGCCATGTTTCTCCCTTTGGAGAATCAAGATGTCAGCTTTGTCCTCAGCCTGGTTCCCTCCCTTCTAGGACCATCACTTGCAGAGGGTCACTGCCATAGGAAGAATGGGGCCACTTATTCCTTGTGTCATTTTGTAAGAGAATGCAGCATATCCAGAAGCCTCCAGCAGAGCTATTCCAGTTACAGCAGCTAAAACTCAGCCCTAGCCCTTCCCTGAACTCCGTACTGGCCTGGAAATGAGACTGCCAGCCTGGGTTTATCCTAGGCAGGACCTCCCTTTGCACTGTGCTCATGTTCTCTGAGGAGCAGATGTCTAAGCTGAGTTTCCATTTGCAAGGAAGCAGGGAAGAAAAGCTCTGAGCTGGAGATGCACAGGACAGGACTCTGAGGGATGACCTACAAATCACACGTCTAGGATTGGACTCTTCCGCTGTGACACCTGTCAGGCAGATAGATGCGGAGAAATCAGTAACTCTAACAGCCTGCAGGTTATCTTCTTCATTAGAGATAGGAAGGGGAAGTAAAAGTGTGCTAGGAAAAGTTTCCCATCCTCTGACTTCACATAGGAATCACGGAGTGCTTCATTCATGTGATTGCTGAGAGACTGACTATGAGGTAAGTGCTTCTAGAGAGTTTGGGGAAAAGTTCATACGCTATGCATGATTACCCACTTGAGTGAACAAGAGTCTGAGTTCAGGAAGGGCCGAGGTGGTCTGGGATGCATTTCCAGAAGATGGGTTATGGATGGGCTTATAGATAGTAAGACATAGCTCAATCAACATCATCACATCCTGTAATAACAGGAAGAGGGTTTACAAGGACCACAGAAGACCTCAGAAAGAATCCTGGCCATCATTACCAGTACCGCCCACGGACTGCCCCAGACAGGCTTCTTAGGCAAAGCTATCCTTCCAGTGATAAGGGGGCTCGTGCTGTCTTACCTGAGACGCCCTGCCTAACATCACTGAGTACCTGATCATTGGGCTTCCGTTAGCTTCTCCAGCCAGAGGTGGATGTGCTAGCGGCCTGTGTGACCATTCTGTCCTGAGACAGTTCTACTCATGGTAAAACAATGAGCTTGATTCTGCAACAGACACTAGAGTCCCTGTGTGTATCTAGAAGAATTACGTACAACACGCCTGGATGCCATAGTACATGTTCCAGTTCCAGTTACCTGTTCCTCAGAGACACAGCCTCTCCAGGTCAGTGGACAAAACCCAAACCTGCAGTCCTGGACAATGGAAGTCCACTGAGGCACTATCACCTGGGTGGGGTCTCTCAGTTGATTATTTTGTCGTTTGTTTTCAATATCTTCCATAGTAAGGAATTCTCCAGATGGCCAATTATAATTAATAGAAATATTCTATTGACCTTTGTTTAATAAGGCAAGATTTCCTTTTTTAGTGCTGGGCATCAAACCCAGGGCCTCGCATATGCTGGGCGAGTACTCTACTGCTGAGCTACACCTCTGGCCCTGCGAGATCAATTTCTGATGCTAAACTCCTTTTGTACATTGAATCTGAATCTACAAAGAGTGCCATCATAAAACCTCACTCAACTAAACATTCCATCCTTCCATTTTTATTTGTTGTGGTGGACTGACAACTGGTGGTCAACTTGTAACACCCAGTTGAACTTAACAAGTGTAGTGCTGGGTGTGGGAGGCCCACCTGAGGACTGTTGCCAGCCACATAAGAGGCAGAACTGGAGAAGAAGAAGTTAGGATGTTGGGAGCTGGTGGAAGCTGTTGGGAGCCTGTTGGAAGCAGAGAGAAGCTGTAAAGAACTGTTGATTTTCTTGGAGGAGCTTGTCATGCTGGCTTTCCTGATGAACTTGGCTGTTCTTATTCTCCAAGGAGGTCAGGACCTTGTTGTCACTGAGAATGGTTGTGGTTCACTTTGGGGGAGCTCTGGTCCTTACTCTGAGCATCCCTTCCTGGCTCCTGAGGGGAAGATGGCACACTGCTCAGTCTCCTGGAGAAGCTTGTCATGTTGGCTTTCCTGATGGGAACTGGCTGTCCTGATCATTGGAGGAGCTCAGGCCCTCCCTGCTGTTGTGGATGGCTGTGCACTTTTCTTTTCAGGGGAGCTCTGGTTCTTACTTTGTGCATTGCTTCTTAGCTCTAGTGCAGAACCCTCAGCCTGCTAGCACAGACCCTACATCCCACTGGCACAAACTTTCTAGCTTTCGCCACTGACCTTTGGGCCTTCCCAGTGCAGATCCATGAAACAAGCCTGCTTGAGACACTGTCATGGGCTCCAGGCCTCCAGCTGGACTCCTGGGAGGCATTGTTTTGGGCTCTAGGTCTTCAGCTGGACTCATGCAGGGCATTACTGTGGGTTCCAGGCCCTCAGCAAGATTCTTGGGTCTTTAGTGTGTGGATAGATTTTCTGCATTGTCTTGTATATGATTCTTTGGGTGACTATTATAAATAATCTTATAAAATATGTGTCCTATGTCGTATTATTTATTCCCCTTGCAAAAACCCCAAACCACGACATTTGTTTTTGCTACTTCTCAGCTTTAGAATAAGGAGCCAACGCTACGAGCTTACTCCAAGAGTTTCATTTATGAGCCACTCCTCCGGGATTCACCAGCTCAGCCCAGCCTCCTGCACCGCCTGGATCTCTGTCCACAGCCTCCGCAGGGCGAGTTCATATTCAAACCAGGGAGCTGGCTGCTTGCAAATGTCTTCAAGCATCGAGGAGAAACACTTTCCTGAGTGAACACTTCCCTGAGACCAACTCATGGAAAAAAAAATCACCTACGAAGCGTTTCAACAAGAATTGCAAGCCGAAGCCTTTTGATTCACTTCAGGCATCTCATCAAAGCCCTGAGCAATCCGTCCTTCCTGGAAGGCTGTTTTTGTACCCGTGCAAGTGTTCTTTCACCAGAGGGAAACTCTTCAGATGTGCCTTCCTTTCCTGAGAGCTCTGTCCTTATTAAAACACAGTCTGTGGTCTCAATTTGTTCAAATTTGCACTCTGGAACCCCTGGCACACAGGGGGGTCCCACTTATCAAATGGCAATGAATAGTCATTGCGAAAGGTTGTGGGGTTTCCTGGGGGGAGAGGGTGTTTCTTGCTATGAACCTGCACCGTGCAGGAAACAAAATGTCAAGACAGGTTCATTGATTAACTGGGAAAATTAACTTCCCCCCTCATTTCTAAAGAGAATGCCACACTGAAAATAAAGACACGTTTATCCTCCAGTTGGTCTGCAAAAGGAAGCTCCTTGCTTCCATTTAAAATTTTGTGCAAAGCCGCTATCGGTCTCCTAGACTTAGCCATATCTGTGAACAGAACATGAAGTCTTTCTTTTTATTATTGTAAATACCAGCTCATAAATCTCAAACTAAGGAAAAACAGAGAAGTGAAAGCTCAGTGATATTTAAATCAGCAAAACTAGACCACATGCTCAGCTTTGTGCACGTTTTGTGAAAATGATATGCTTTAAAAACCAATTAGTAGAATGCATTACGTATGGACAGACGCTCTGCTACTAACACACCGGTTCAAGAAGACCAAGAGAAGGGCTGGGGATTTAGCTCAGCGGCAAAAGCTCCTGCCTGGCAAGCGCAAGGTCGTGAGTTCGGTTCCTGGTACCGGAGAAAAACCAAAAAAAAAAAAAAAAAAAGAAGACCAAGAGAAGGGACACTCGACAAGGACTGGTCAGCAGCAGCTGTTGCTGAAATCAGCCCACGGGAGGCTGCCTGCTCAGGCATCTGTAGCCAGAAGGGTCAGGGCTCCTTATCAGGGACTGACATGGTAGCTTGGTCTCTGCGTACCAGCCTGAAATGTCAAAATCTAATTCTAACCATTTAGGTATCTGCTTCAGTGTGCGTGCTTACTGCTGTCAGCGTGGCCCCAGAACTAGAAGCATGTCACTCTGGAGCCTGAAAGATAGGCAGAATCCTAGCACATTTGCATAATCATGCGCGCACGCGCACACGTATGGACACCCGCATCTCCCGGTCCATCCCCCTACACCTCTGCCCCCAACATACTGAATCATAATTCGCCCAGCAGCAAGATCCTCTGGTGTTTGGTATATGCAGGAAATGGTGACAGGGACTGGTGTGTATTGCTCTAAGAGTAACTTTGCTTTGCTGTCCCTTATTTCATCGGGTTGTATCGGAAAAAAAAAAAAAAAAGCACAGAATTCAAGCGATTGTTTATCCGTATACAAAACACAGAGAGAGGGAATTTTCCCCAAGGAGGAACAGACTGAATAGTATTAACAGTGCTTTAAACTGTAATGAATTCCCAGTCTGATTCACTCTGAGGTTTCAATTTATACCACATTTAGAGTACTCCAGGTTCAAGTAATCACTGCCGTAATTAGCTTACTTCCAGTCCTCCAAAATAAACCCACTAATTTTTGCAATCAGCCTTCATTTGGTTAATCACCAGTTTAATTGATTTAATTAGTTTGATCTGCAAAATTAGTCAAGTGTAAATACTGTTTTGTAAACAGAGTTTAGCTCCAAGCTGTAAGATAGGGAATTCTAATTCAAACCTAGAGTTAATAACAAACCCACACATTCAGGATTTTGTCATGGAATACAGCACTTACCAGACAGAGACCTATGGGTGTGCTAGTGAATGTTCTGGAATTGTGCTATTACAGTTATAATATTCACTAAGCTAAAAGCGTCTCTTTCTCAAGTAACTCTAGCAGTGCATGGGGGTTGTGTTTTGAACCTTTAAAAAGGTTTGTCATTTCTCTTTCAAAGTGATCTGCCTTGAATAACCCTAATGATGACAAAGATCTGAATTTCCTGTTATTCCTAATACTTCAAGGCTTGCTGCCTGAAGGATGTTTTAAATCTTCCCTGAAACAAATTTTAATACCATAACTGAATTTTTGAAGAAAACATGTCTACATAAATTAACAAGATGTGGCATACAGTGTGCAGTGCAGGGGACTTTATTTTTCACTAGGTTTTTGATACCGTGAATTTGACAAGATAAAAAGACCTTTTCAGCTCAGTGGATTCCCTATTGAATAAGGTACTCTTTCCGTTTAAAATCTCTGCCCGACATAAGTGAACAGAACATGAGGCAGGCAGGCAATTGTTTATAGATTCTGTGTTCTCATTTTGCTTCTCACTACTGAGCCAGCTCCTTGGAATTTTCCACCCCTGTGTCTGATTTTTTAAAGATTATAATTATTTGGCCCTTTTGGGGTTCCTGTAGTATGCCACTAACTGAAATATTTAACCTGGATGAAGCATATTGGAAGCCTACTTTGGAAGCCTGGTACCACAAATGATCTAGCAGACAGTTACTAAGAACTCAAAGCACGGCAATCTGGCTAAATAACCAGACTGGATCACCTACAACTTTTACAGTGAACAGGCCATAGTGACACAGGTTGGGAACAGAGCATGTGGAGTCAGCCTATGACCATGGGGCCCACTAATGGCTAATTAAATATCTGCCGGTTGGCTTAGAAGCACGGTGGAACCATCTTAGCTCCAAACAGGATGCTGAATTTCCCTGCAAAGCTTCCATGCATCAGGTCTCCAGGCTCAGGCTTGGCTGGAACGGGTGTGGTTGACTCCAACAAAACCTTCCTGATGGATGCTGAAATTTGAGTTTCATATAAATTTCCCAAGCCACAAAATAATGATTCTTTTGATGTTTTCAACTACTAAAGGCGAAATCCACTCTTAACTCACAAGCTCTGCAAATACAGGGGCGGGGGAATTTGTCCAGAGTGTCCCTAGCCCTGTCCCAGGAAGACAGGAAGCTCCTGAGTGTCAGCAGAGTTTTAACTACACTTCAGAGACCATTCCATGATCTGTCACTTGCTATTTCATATCAGTGTCAATGTCAAGATGACTGCTCTCTTCCTGTAGAAGTTACTTCATGTACTGGTCCCAAGAGGCACAGGGGAAATTGGGATTTACACAGGGGCCCGGCTGGTGTTAGAGGGAAGACACAAAGGGTGGGGGACATCCACACATGAGGTCCCAGGGCCTCTTTTCCCTCCCAGCTGCCTTCGGTGTTCATTCAAACCCTCTTGGTGATGTATTTCTGATTGAGCACTGCGCCAAATTATCTTTACTTTACCTTGATTTCCCTTGCGGTAGTACACTGTCATTTTTGGAGAAGGGAATTGTTTGAAAAGCCACAGTATGGTCTGTCCATTTCTGTTCTCCCCTAGAATGATTCAAAGCCCTCGGATCTCTTCCGGAAAGCTTTACAGAAATACAATGTGGATGTGATTTCTCACCTTCCACCATGGCTGGCAGAGCAGCTGGAACTGTCACCAAGGGGACTTGATCATTATGTTTCAGTGTGCCCTTAATTTTCTACAGATTCCACATAGGTAAAAGACAAAGAGCTTAAAATATGCTCGTCTCAGACTGTTCCATTAGTATTGCTAGAGAATCTGAAAGACAGAGCAGGGTTTGGCGTTTTTGTTCTGTAAGTGAGTTGCTCGAACTTGATTCCTCTCAGCAGACAAGGTAGCATGCTGGGAAGTTCTACCTGCACCTCCACGGTCCTTCAGACATCTGAGGTGCAGCCGCATCCTTCCTGTCACAGAATATGCCTACTGACCTTGGGACACTGCCATACGCAGAAATGTGTTGCAGCAAAGTGTGATTCCAAAAGACAAGGTTCTGGGGGGCTGAGGATGTAGCTCAGTGGCATAAGTGCCTGCCTGGCAAGTGCAAGGTTGTGAGTTCAATTCCTGGTACTGCAAAAACAAAACAAAACAAAACAAAAAAAACCCACAAAAGACAAGGTTCTGTTAACACACGCGTTGGGCATCTTCTAAGCTTGGCAGGCAGAGGTGGGCAGGTGGAGGCAGAACAGGCCAACTGCCGAACAGCAGCAGAAACAACTGCTGCAAGAAAGGGGAACCACCTTCCTTCAACGCGGTACGTTTGCCGGAAAGGTCCTGAGGAAGCAAACAGAGCTAAGCAAAAGGCGAGACACCATTTCTGCACCGAGAAAAATGTTGCTCTTCCGTTGTTCCACGCTTGATGACTCTTTCTTAGAAATGAAGCCTTCCTGCTCCAGCTCTACAGGATTTTTACAGTAAGCATCCTTTCCTGACTTCACCCTGGACTTAGGCAGAGGAGGGTAAACAAGGAAATAGACCAAAATCAGAGCTGATTGCTTGGAAAATGTCCTCTTCTGTCTCCCTAGGCAGGCCGAGATCCAAGAAGATGCACAATTGTTACATTTTATGACCGCTTTCTTGAACACTTTGGGTATAACTGAATACCCATAAAAACCTTCCAGTTGTTTGCACGGTAGCTACATTTCCTAATAAGGAAAAGGATTTAAGCTGCAGATTTTAAGCACCTTGAATATTTAATAATTCTCAGGGTATTTGTGTCAAATTGGTAAGGGATTGTGTGGGGACAGAAGAAAACGACCTCATAGCTGAGCTTGCCTTCCTGGGAGTTCCCAGTGTACACAGCAGTAGGATTCAGAGTCTTAACTTTTTTTCCTACAAGAAGTCCCAAAATTATATGCCAGAGTGTATCTAGGTTGATACACATATTTGGCCAAGCTACCCAGGGCCCTGCTCAATTCCCCGATGTTTTTATAGTCTGGATACTTTTCAGATCTTGGGTGCTAATTTGTTTCATTTGCAAAAACAACTGTGAAAGCTATTTGCTTCTTGCAATGCAATTACCACTAAAGGGGTTTTGGGGTATCTCATTAAACTGAGTCCCAGATGTTTTTGCCCTAGTGATCTGTGTTGATCTGGTCTTTGTCGGTTCTAATTATCAATCAAGAGGAATGCATGAGCCACCCACTCAGTGAACAGCTCGCTTATCCTATGATCAGGACCCAAGCTGCAAGAGCCTTCGCAGGTGTCTATCTAACTTTGGGGTGGGCCGTTTCTTCTCTTTGCACACACGGAAGGTGTGTGTCCCTCTATTTGTTGGGGGTACACAGGCAGTTTGTGGTAGGTGTGAGAGTACACACAAATGAAAAAGCACAAACATCCATTTGCACATTTCTAGGCTGACCGCACATCTGTACGTACCTCTGTCCTCTTCTAGTGCAATAGTTTTTATTTGAAGACTTTCACGTGAATCTCATTGCCAGGGGGAACCTCTAACGTCTGACCTAGGAGAAAAACTCTGCCGCAGGAAAGGAACCTGATGACAATATTTCAGCGTGCTTGCTTCTCTCGGAGTTGCCACTGGCCTGCTATTAACAGGGGACTGGGTACCCCTCCCAGGGGACCAGGGCACCTTGTGAATAATATGTGTCATGCCACAGTCCTGGTACCTCTGCCGCCTGCTGAGTTCAGCCTTGCTCACTGGCCGGTGCCCTCTGCAGCCACGCTTGCGGGAGCAGGCTGGCACCGCAGATGAAATACGCGTCTCTTCCATGGTCGTTTCTGGTGCTCCCGGGAACAGACTCACCACCTAACAAAGATTCTTTGACCCGGGGATTTGAATGGCTCTGGACTGGCAAAAATTGTCAGCCTAGGAGGCAGAAGGATGGGAAATCGTACCAAGCAGCAGGTAGAGTAATTTGTTAGCAAATTCCAATGCTTCCACCCCTCAGCGTGTAACATCTCACAAGGGTGCAAGAGCCTTTATTTCGCCAGTGACAGAAGGCGACACCACCCATCAGTCTGAAAGAATCGCAACCGAAAGCTGTGTTTTGTTGAAAAAGGAGAGATTAAATCTCCATCAGGGATAGATGATGAGCGCTTTCATCTAAGGCTGATTTCACACACTGTCTTGTAAAACATTTGTTCTCCAGTTACCTGGTTAACAAGGAAAATGTTGTTTTAATGTACTCTGGCATAAATGCTTTAAAAAATCAGTTTTTAAGATTGAAAGATAGCCCTGGGGGAGTCTTGGCATCAGATCAGCACTTCCGCGGTGCGTAGATTGGCTGGATTTTAACTGACCTTCAGGACGATGGAGCAGGCTCACCGGCGAGGGGGCTGTTTTTAAGTATGTAAAAGTGTTTGTTTAGTTTCAGATCAGCTGAGGGGCAAGCCCTTTCTTGGGTCCAGCAAGAACCTCTGTGGACCACAAGAAAGTCTCCTGAATGTCCCTTTTGAAAGGCCAGGGAATTCACAATGAGCCTTGAGAAGTCTTTGTACCCTTTGACTAAATTCTGAGAACCGATAGTGAAGACTTGCCTCCATACCAGTGTTCATGCATGAACCACTGGTTATAGCTTTAGTAACAGTGATTTATATTGAGTAAACTATCATATATCCAAGGGGTTAGATCATGCATCCACTGAATGTGTTTACAAGTGTATGAATAAGATTGTATATTATACATTGTAATTATTAACACATTAATATATTCATTATATAATAATAATAATTCAAATATAATAATAATTTGTTATATAATAATAGTTACATCAACTTTATCTATAAATTTTTACTAACAGGAGGAAATATGTATAATACATTTTTAAATTAAAATTACATCTCTAGTAATTAAGGGAAGGTAGTCTAGTATATTAGACTTAGTCTAGTATATTAGACTAGTATATTAGAAAAATACACTTTATAGAAAGAAAAGAGCTCAAGTTGTTACATCCATGTGTTAAAAATCTTTGTCTCTAGATATGGGGCTTTGGGGAGTTCCCCGTTCAGTGTTTTTTGGTACTGGGGATCGAACACTGGCCTTTGCCCTGACCTACATTGCCAGCCATTTTTCATTTTTTTACTTTGAGACAGGGTCTCCTTAAGTCACTAAGTTGCTCAGGCTGGCCTTAAATGTGAAGTCCCTCCTGCCTCAGCCTCCCAGATTGCTGGGATTACAGGTGTGCACCACCAAGTCCTGCAGGTAGTTTACAGATAGTCTATATGCAACATGGTCGTAAAGTTTAATTTTGGAGAAAAGCAGGCAAGGCGTCTGTCCCTGTTGCCGGAGATGGTGAGCAGCCAGAAGGGGTTTGTTCTGGGTATTAATCTGGCTGTGCGTCTCCCAGGGCTGGGGTCGAATCTGGGCGTGGTGGCAGAATCTGGGCGTGGTGGCCGCTCTAGGAAGCCGCCCTTCCATCTCGAACTCTGAACTAATCTTCTGTGTGGGGTGAGGGATAGGAAACCCTTTATCTGATCCAAAATTCTCAGGGTGCCCCTCAGAGGTAGGAAGATATTTGAAATAAGAACCTAAGACACTTCTTCGCCTATCACTTCACGGCCTTAGAAAAGACCTACGACCAAGGAATTAAGGGCTGCGGAGCTCCGCCTAGAGGAGGCTGGGGCCCCGCGGGGTCCCCGTGCAGTGGCCGGACATAAATCCTGCCCGCGGGGAAAGGGCAGGCAGGGAACTGGCAGGGCAGAGACGGCGCAGGGGACCTGGGGAGGCACCTGGGGTGGAGGAGCTAGGAAGCAGCCGCTGTCAGGCCTGCAACCCAAGCCTGCAAAGTTGGAGGGCTAGGTGTTCCCTTTGTCCACTTCCCGCTGGGTCTCCCTCGGTGTCCGGTCCCTGTCTGCCGTGAGCCATTGCCTGTGCTGTGACCGGAAGGCTCCGTGGTGGAAATGGCAAACCAGATGAGCTTTGTGCCTGCCTGGCATTTTGAGGGGAAGCCAACGGGTGGCTTTTTGTATCACTATCATTTGGTTAAGGCCAAAAGCACATTTTAAGACGTCTTATAAATTACTTTCTAATTTCTGTGTAAAATCACACGGCCATATTGTACTAGAAAATAAAAAAATGCATCCTTAAAGTCCAGATTTCCGCTTCGGCTTACGTCAAGTAAGTACAAATCGCCTCTTTGATTTCTGGATGGAATGCCCTAAAGATGCCATGCCGGGGGCAGGGGGGGACCCTGGTTTACACCGTGGGGTGGCTTTCCTCCTCCGAGGCCACAGCCTTTATCTCTCCTCCCTCTCAGGTTAATTTCTAACATTCCCCGCAGCTTGTCAGTCATCTCTTAACTGTGACTGGAGCAATGATCAGATAGAAACACAAATGCAAGCGATGGAGCTGACTGTCGAGGTGCATGCCTGTAATCCCAGCACCCCGGGAGGCTGAGGCAGGAGGATTGCAATCTTCCAGCCCAGTGTGGACAACTTAGTGGACCATATCTCAAGGTGAAAAGCAAAAAATGGGCAGGGATGCAACTCAGTGCAAGAGCCTCAATCCATAATCAAACAAACATACAAAACATGGTTTGATATACTCTGATGGGAAGTCAACCCTCACCTACTCCTGCCCCCAGGAAAAAAGGTGCACCCTGTAAGAAGACACATCCAGGCAATATAAATAAAGGTGTGTGCAGATGTGTAAGGTGGTGACTTATGCTTTTCAGAAACTTTTTTTCAGAACAAAAGGTTAGCAATAAGCAGGGCAAAAATTTAATTTTATGTGACAAACTCTTTTTCATAAAAGCAAAAATATGTGCTTTTTTCATTAAGCAAATTCTACCTTTAGATTTTAATAGTAACCCAGAATTTGAAAGAAAAGAAAGGAGAACTTGAACATAACAGCCGTAAATGGGTGTGATTCCACAGTGCGCTAACTGCTGCACGTCCTACTGTGGATCTCTGCACATCGCAGAGCCCTAACTTAACGCCCGTAAGAAGCAAGAGTTAATTTGGGAAGTGATTACGGTGGAGGCATTTTAGAGCAATAGACATCACGGCACAATTAATCTTCAGTTTGTAATTGAGAGTAAATCTCAGGGGACCCGCTCACCGATGAATTTCAAATTAGCAGCCTTCAAAACTGTGAGGAGAGATGGCTCATTATAAGCTGAGGGGAAGAGGAAGGTGAGGAAAGGAAAAGAAGGAAATCTATAGGAGTGGACTGGTGACTCCTTAAAACCCAGAATCATCCAGAGCGTGCACAGCCCCATACTGCAGGGGCAGCCACCTGCAGAACAGAAATGCAAAAATAAACAATTAAATGAAATTGTCAGGGTTTTACTAGAGAAACAGGTATCACACAAGATGTACAAATGTAGAAGAAAGCACAAGATTGGCTTACGATGGTCTGCCGCAGAGTTGGATGAGGAAGCGTGCAGAGGGTGTCTGCAGGCTGGAGGCTGAAGGGTCCGGTCCAAGGCCTGGAGCTCACCGCAGTGTCCCATGTGAGTCCACATCAGGAGGCTGATGGGTCTGTGATGGAAGCTGAAGAATCTATGCTGGAGGTCTGAAGAGTCCCAGGAGGAAGCCGAACAGTCTGTGCTAGGAACCAGAAAGGATGCCCAAACTGAAGGCGAAGACTGGAGCTCCTTGAAGAACCAGCAGTCAGTCCTCCCTCATTTCCCTTTATACCACCAGGCAACAAGCCCCTCTGGGGCGGATCCTCTACATGCTAGGTTGTAAACAGCCATCCTAGGTCATGTCCTTTACATTCTAGGATGTAAAGCTGCTGAGTTACTTAGTTATGCTTCTAAATGTCTCAAGTTGACAGCGAATCAGCCACATCACCTATAATGAGGAGGCTCTGCATTGGAAAAGGACAAGGGCCAGATGCTGTAGCTGCCGCCTTCCTAAAACAGACTTTGGCTTTGGGTACTGGAAGTGTAAGGGTCAGAGAGGGGAGCTCAGCCTTGCGTGTCCTGGGGCCGAATGAGCCATGGTCTGGAATCGGCCTCTTGAGGAAGCCACACCATGCTTGGTGGTCAATGGCCTGAGGCCTCCCAACCAGCACTGCACAGATGGACATGCTCAGGCTAAGTGAAGCCAGCTTCCTGTGGCCTTGGCCTCTGGCGGCCCAGGCAGAGGACTGACTCGCAGATCCTCTTTACATTTCCCACTATCAGCAAGAACAGAGGCCTCCCCACCCCAATGCTCCTGCCTTTCCAGTGGCCACAGCCGTGGGTGGCCTTAGTAGGTGAGACCTGGACAGCTATTCACCCCACAGTGGACACAAGGTAGATGGGCCTCAGGGCCTCAGGGCCCAGCTGGGTATCAAAGCCTTAAAGCAATGCCCAGAGCTTCAGAATCAGTGACCCAATGCAGCCACCTTGCTGTTTCGGGTACATCCCCATAAGCAACCCCTTGCTTCCCACCCAAGAATCTCAACTTGCTTAGGATCCCTACTCTACTCTGAAGGAAAAGAGGAGAGTGCTTCTCACGGTAGCCTTGCTGGACACAAGCATGCCCCCCTGCTGTAGCTATCTTGTGCTTTGCTCCCAGTCACGGAGCCCCTACGTCGCTGGGGTGGGACTTACCCCTCCCAGCCAGGGACAGGTTAGACTCAGCCCAACCTGCACTACCCATTCCCGTGGCTACTGTTATGGTTTCAGGGAAAAGCACACAATCTGAGCAGCACCAGACTGTCTCCATGACACCTTTTTATGGGGATGCAAAAAAAAGATCAGACTTTCCTTGCTGGGTCATGAGGTGAAGAACTGGGAAAGCCCAGACCAGCTGAGTGCCATTTTTTCTCTCAGGTGGACAGCCCAATTCGGAGGAATCAGACACCAGGAAGGGAGACAGACAAACCCCAGACAGCATCGTTGAGATTTTGAAGGCACCATGCCTGACACGGGCAAGTGTGCTCCTTGACTTCCCAGTTAGGCTGAGATTAGTTTCTGCCATGTGTTATACCAGGGTCCATGTCCGATTTCGCATTAGGCCTAATTTGTATGGTTACATAACCCGTTGGGTCATGTATTTCTACAGGTTAAAGAAGGGAAATAATGGAAATCCTTAATTAAATTCTCTTAGTGTCTCAGGCTTAGGAAAAGTGGTTTTTCTGACAGATCACACATTCCTTGATGGTAGGAGCCACATTTTGTGTATGTAGTCTTTCCCAGAGTCTGGTAGATGTTCGGAAATTTGGCTGAGTTTTTTTCTTTTTTTCGCAAAGATGACATCATGTTGTTGGAGATGGTGAAGCAATTAATCCCACATTAATTAATTTCCCCATAGCAGCAAATTCTATACCAGGGACCTGGTATGGATGATTTGTTCGGGAGTGGAGACTGAAAAGAGAAAAGAGCTAGCTAAAGGTGTGGTAATGAGCTAGTCAGTTGCAGGGGGCAGCTGGGCTCAGTTCCACCGAGACCTTCTGGGGAAGCACAGAGTAAGTCCCAGAGATGCACCACCTCGCATGGGGATGGGCATTTATCCATGGACATGTGAGCTACGCTGATTGAAGGGTACCCTGACATCTCAGCCCCCAACACATGCCTCACCACAGGCTGCCCCTGTGCACGGCTGAGCGGTCTTCTGCACACTGCAGAGATCTCTGAGGGGCACACTGCGTGCATCGGGAGTCACCACACACAGCCCGACAACCCAGGGATATGGTCCCAGCAATGGGCATCAGCAATGGGTCTCCCATATTCCCAGGGAGACATTTGGATTTAAGACATCCAGACAGTTTAGTGGCCTTATTGGTGGTGTTCTTGGAAGAAAGACATTTGAAAATTTCACGGCGTAACAGGCCATCGGTGGTGTCTCCCTGGCCCAGCTCAGGGCCCAGGCTGTTCACGTGAGTAAACGCACCTGCATTTACTCAGCTGTTCAAATGGTTCTGGGCCCGAGCTCCGCGAGGCAGGACTCTGCATTGTCACCTCAGGGGTGCATCATTTGAGAACAGAGTTCTCAGCACGTGGTACAAGTTGGGTAGGTATTTGTGGAGTGGACTAATCTGAATGTTAAAAGAAGTATTTGTTTTTTTTTATTTTTTTTAAAAGAAGTATTTCTTGAAGGCTGTGTTATTTCTAAAAGATTTGGGGTAGCTGTTCTGTGTCCTTCATTCCAAGTCATTGCTTTGGGACTCAGTTTGAAGGCTTGAGCCACAGGGAACATTTCATGCCATTTAAATAGTGCAGCTCATTGGTATCCTAGGGGTTTGAAACACAGCATAGCAAGCTCCTGTGGCCACAGGCAGGTGGTGTTTGCGTGGACTCTGAACTAAAGCTGAAGTTAGGAGGTGTGGACAGGAAAGTGAGGTTTTTGATGGGACGTAGTCAGTCAGCGATGATTCCCTTCTGTACAGCAATGATTCCCTTCTGAAGATAAATGCAGCCCATTGAGAAGAACGTGATGAAAATTTTTTCTGGGAATGTTTTTTCCTTTGCTTCTCATGTTTTGCTAGTGTTTTTTGCACAACTCCACATGCACAAACCCTCGGGAGGGAGGAACTTGACCTGTCTAATGAGCTGACAAACCAAACGAGAACCAGGGGGGTGGATACAGGGAGCAAAAGGGTAGAAGTTAAAACAGAAGGAGAGTTGTGTGTCCTTGCATGCCATACAGCAGACCTGGGATTTTGTAATGCCTAAAAGTACATTGTAGGAAATCCCTGCAGAACTAAATCCCTCTCTCTGTCTCTCTCTGTCTCTGTCTCTCTTTTTTATTTTTTTAAAAGGTGTATTCGTTAGTAAATGTTTGTGATGCATAATGAATGCTTTCATTGTGGGTGGCTGGTACATGGACATATTTTAATTCTTTTATATGCCCCCTTTCCCCTTCTCTTCCCCCTCCCTCCATCTCTGTCCCCTTCCCCTTTGTGGTATATTTATCTCCCTGTATGCTTTCATGTCTTTTTTATTTTGCTCTTTATGTATACTTTGGATTTCTCATACTAGAGACACATATGGTAGTTAAGCTTGCATAGCATTCTGAGTAGGGATGTTCAATGCCCTTGGCCAGCTGTCTGACTGAAGGCAGGCTGGAGAGGTTGAGAGGTCAAATGAGCTATGACCATAATTCTGGTCCTGAGGCTGGGCTCAGAATTGGTGCCAAGGGTGTCTTACTTTTCCTCATTGCTGAGACAAACTACCTGACACCCAAAGTTAAAGGAGGGAAGGTTTATTCAGCTCACAGTGTGTAGAAGTTTCAGCCTACAGTTGGCTGGCTCCAAGGCAGGGTGGCACAGCAGGGAGAAACAGTTCATGGTGGGCAGAAGGCAGCAAAGTAGTGAAGAAGAACAGCAGCAAGCAACAAGTGGCATGTGACAAGCAGCGACCCTCTTTCTGTCCTAACTTATACCCCATCCCAGGATGGGGCAGCCTCAATCCTAGCATCACAGCATGAATCAATCCCGGCATCACACCCTTGGTCCCAGCATCACACACTCTAGACCCAGCCACTGCCAAAAAGCCCCAGCTATGTCTGTGTGAGGCTTTGGGGGGACATCTAGACACAAGCCACAACAAAGGTTATGGTGGAAAGTGGGTGTGTTTGTGAAAGAACTGGAGTGTGGATGCAATAAAACTGGTTGGGTGTCAAAATGAGGGAGAGGAAGGATAGGAGAAGCACTCCTAGATTTCTGGCTCAAGTGACAAGAGGGCAGAGATGTCAAAATGGAGATGGGGGTGGGTTAGGGACACAGTGGGGAGGAAGAGCTTGGTGTGGACATGGTAACTGGAGATGCACAGGAGGGGAAGAACTGGGAGGTGACTGCAGAGAGGTTGGGAAGTGAGAGAACACACCCACTGGGACATTTGGGGCTGTTTTAAGTTATATTCATTATTTATTGGTTTGGGAAATGGTGAAATGTTCTGGGTTCCTAGCAACTAAGAATTCATGTAAGGAAATGGTAGCATGCAGCTTTGTAAACTGGCCTGGTGTCCGACTGTCTTGGTTACTTTTCTCTCCTTGCTGAGACAAAATACCCAACACCCAAAATTTAAGAAGGAAAGGTTTATTTAGCTCCCAGTTTGTGGAGGTTTCAGTCCATAATCAGCTGGCTCCAA
>NW_004955450.1:14950104-14958879 GCF_000276665.1 Chinchilla lanigera | reverse complement strand
CCTTATACTGTAAACAGGCTACCACCCTCTAGGGAGAGTGTAGCACTCACACCATCTCCGTGCCCTCCTCTTGCACAGGATGAGGATGTTTACAAAGTAGGGCCCTGGACCCTGGTGAATTGCTTAGTTAGACTTCTAATCTTCTCAAGTTGACACAGTGTATCAACCATTAGGGCTACTGTTCTTGCATGTATGACTGCAAAGCCTCCTCAACTCTTTCCTTTCCTCTTAGAATTTAAATCCCTTGAGCATAACTAACCTGCTATTTCTTTTGTTTTCCCCTGAGCTAGCGTTTAACACACACTTCATCTCCTGGCCCCTCATCAAGTTTCTTGTGCTAAGATGCCCGCAAACACAAAGCTAGAAAAAGGTGATGAATGGTAAAAGCGGTTAGTCAAATAATGAATGATTTTTATGTTCTTTCTTTAGATTTCCAAGTGTCCTGGGTGAACCCTTGTGTATTAATTTTATGCTATTACCTTGAGATACTGTGCATCTTTCTAGTTCATGCTCTGATTAGAAGATAAAACGGAATTACTTGAAACACTAACTAGAACTTGGACCTACTGGATTTGGGAACACACTTGTTGAATGACTAAGTTGTTTTCATGAATAAAGGGCAGATTCATTCTTCATTTTTTTCAATTTAGAGAGGTAAAGTGTTGCCTTAACTCCTTTGTGCTTTATCCTTAAGCAGTGGCATACATCCATATTCTTTCTACCTAAGGAATTATAAAATGTAAGGTGAAAACACCAAAGATATTTTCATGTGCATATATCCATGCATACAGATACATGTATTCAAATATATGTGTATGTAAATATTCACATGTCTATATTTATACATATATTAATTTTTGCATAATCTTTTCCAATCTGAACACAAAGCAGTACTTTGACAGCTTTTATAATAATTGTGTATGGATTTGTTTACACATGTGAAGAAATATCCAGGAAATTCATCTTTAAAAAATTACAAAAACTGTCTCCAGGCATTGTTCAAGCAGAGCAACTGGTGGGCAAAACCCTTTGTCTTCTTTATCCAGAGCCTCTGCTATACCAGGGCTGGGCTGCACGTGAGCTTCAATCAGCACAAACCCCCGCAGAGCTGAACCTCCATGGTATTTCTCAGACGTTCCCACACGCAGTCCACTCCACACGGTCTGTGATGATCAGTGACCCTGTCTCAGGCTCATTTCTCTCAAGCTGGCCCCACAGAAGTTAAACGCACAGCCTTTGGAGTGCGACGGAGTTAAACACACAGTCTTTGGAGTGAGAGAGGTGGCATCCCAGCCTCAGCTCTTTCTCGGGCTGCCTGTGTGAGCTTAGGCTGAGGATGTCTCCTCCCCCAGTGCCAGGGTCTTCAGCAGTAAAGGAGGGGCAATTCTAGAGGCGATGAGAATCTAGTTCCTGCCTCAAAGAGTTGAGCAGGCCTGTGCCTAGCACATAGTAAGGGACTGAGAAACCGCAGGGATCCCTGACAGCCTGGAATTTCTTCTACTCAACTAAGCCATCTCACGGGCTCCTGTACTTCTAAAAGTGCATGGTTCTGTTTGCATTTCTCTAACTTTAACAGGTAGCCACCATGCCTTATTGATTCTGACATCTATACCCCAAAGGACCTATAAGTTGGGAAGAAGCAAATTAATCTGCTCAGGATATTGTATGTAGTTTCAAAATATTTTTGAGACTCTAAATGAAAAATCGACACAAAGTAAGAGTAAGAGTATCTTCCCACGATTTGGAGGGTGGGTAAATTAGTGCAATCCTTTTCAAGGACGGTGTGGCCATTTCTCTAAAAATCTATTTGTAGGAATTTATCTTATGGTTATAAGGACAGCTAGTGGCTGTATTTGTGTACGAAAATGTTCCTAGAAGGATATTCTGTGCAACACTGAACAAAACAGCAAAGGATTAAAGACAACTTTAGGGGGTCCATTCAATACCTTGAGACACACCTGCATTGCACAACACTACGCAGATATTCAGAAAGGTGAGGCCGATGGCGTGCACCAGTGTGGGACATTCACAGGATATGTGAGTGAAACAAGAGAGGGAGAGAGAGAGAGAGAGAGAGAGAGAGAGAGAGAGAGAGAGAGAGTGCTAATGGGAAACTCCTTGTTACAGGAAATCAGAGCAAGAAACAATCTGCTTGGTCCATATTAAAACCTCTAACCAGGAGCACAGTTAGTGCAATCTTGACCCCCTAGTGAATCAGCAGGAAAGACAGCAGTCACTGCTCTGTAAATGTGTTGTGTGCATTCTTTTACTTAATCTACCTTGGATTGCCGTAGAGCAACATGGCTGCACAAAAACCCGTATCTCTCTCACAGACGGGTACGTTGGGATTCAGAGAGGGGAAGTACCTCCCCAAGGGCACACAGCTGTCAGAGTTTGAATCCAGGCTTGCAGGGTTGCAAAGCCACTGACTCCATGTATCACCGGCTAACATGCACAAAAGTGCAATTATATACAAAGTGGATTTTGCCCACTGGCCGACTGTGAAATAAATGTGTCCCATAGCATCTTCTCTAGAATAAAAATAGTTGACCTGTGTCCGACCGTTTTGAAGGTCAGGCAAGTTAGGCATTGTGCCCGAATACACTCCTTGAGTAAGGTGCATCTTGTGCCCATTAGCTCCGCTCCTGTCTCACGTCATGGCTGGCCAGGGATGGCAGGAAGGAGGTGAATCTCCATCTGCCCAGAACCCTGGGCTGCCCTGACTGGGCCCTGCTGCTGAAAGCAGCCCGCAGCCAGAGCACTCACTGAGCGCTCAGCTGGCAGCGGCACCCTGGCTGCCCTGGTCCCTCTCCCTGGACTTCAGGTGCCCTAAACGGCTGTGGCAGAGACTTGGCCAGCTGTGCCCCATAAACACTGTTCTTCAAGGTGGGGTTACATTTAACACGGGCTCCCTGAACCTGCCTGAACACAACTCCCAGGCAAGGAACTCAGTACAATGCATTAAAATATATGTATTTTATTTCTTTTGGCTTAGTACTGGTACATGTTCTTGGGAAGCAACTGTGAATATTCAAACACTGTAATTGTAGATGATTTACATTGTTTTGAATTAACTAAAATTCCATTGTTAAGCACAAATACTGCTCCACTAAATCATCATGCTTTTAATAGGTCCACGTGAGCAGGTTACTGAGCGCATTAGGATTTATAACGCTCCTGGGGAGCTGACCACTGTATTATGCCGCCTGCTGCTAGGTAATATGCATGACACATTTCTGGACACTAATTCATTTATTTAATAGTAGCAGTATGCAAAAACAGAGTTCACAATGAGGCTGACAAAGGAGGTATAAAAGTTTTATTAATCCATAGCTAATCAAAGGCCAGTGGAAGGCATATAATGGTGGCATTTACAGACCATATCGAATGTGAATAAATTAAATTTTTGTTTCCTAAAATCTTACTAATAGGATGTATCTGACTCGAAACATTTATACTTTTAATTACAGAAGCAAGCTGGTTGCTAGCCGCACTTGGCGTAAAAACCACAACTTTGCATCCAGGGCCAACACAGATCGTGCTGTAATCTGTTGTCTCAAATACGAGCCATCAGAACGCAAGCTGCCTCATGCTAAAAATCGCCCTGTAGCTGATTTTATTGCTGGGTGAAGTGTATGCTGTCCATCCCTAGAAAGTTATTTTTCTCTGAAAGACGCGTGATATTTATTTTTATCCCATCACCCTGACCGCTACACAAAGGACATAAGCAAGTGTCCTAATGCCTCTTGTAAAACAATGCAACGAAACAATTTTTACAGTTTGATGGCTCAGGTATGCAACGAATCAGAGGAAAGCAAGCAAGAACTTGAAGGACACAGTCCCAACATCGCGAGAAGAAACATTTTCTCAGCTTTAGTTCACTAGTACATTTTGGGAGAATATCTGCCTGTCACCTCCAACTCTAAACTCAAGGAAATAAAATCCAGACCTCTGCAGCATTAGCCTTTTTCTGTTCTGAATTCCAAGCACACTCCCTTGCTCAGAGCATTTTGAAGCAATCAACTTGCCCTAACATAAAAAAACCTTAGGCGAGGATTGTTCTCATATTGAAGGTGAGAACAGGATTGCGGAATTATCCATGGCAATATTTCCCTGAGTGTATTTTGCAGAGGATAAGTGAAAGAGCTTTTTGGATATTAGGAGGTTTTTATATTAAAGAAGGGTTCCATGGTCAAATGAGTTTGGGGAATGCTGGATTAAACAAAGCTGTGTAAACATGTATCTTTACTTTGGCTTTTCTCCTGGTTGTCAGTACAGGGATGGATGTGTTCAAACTCAAGGGAGGGGAGGGGAGATGGTCCAAAGGGTTTCCTGTATTATTCACTTGTGGGATTTTTACTGAGAAGAAAATCTATTCAGGAAATACCAAAATAAGGGTCATCATCCCACACTGGATCCCCAGTACATCTTAGGTCCTTCTCTAGAGGGTCACTAAATGCTGCCCTCAAGCCTGTTTGCTGCCTATTTCTAGACACCCCTCCTCCCCCATCTTCACCTCAGAGACTTCATAGTTGGCTTCAAATCCCACACAGCTCAGCACATGCGTGCGCGCGTGCACACACACACACGCGCGCGCACACACACACACACACAATCTTCCAGCACTAGTTCCTAACCCCTAGGACCCTGGGAGTCACTGTTACTCTACTATTCAACTTGGGAGACCTAATAATGTTTAACAAAATCCAGAAAACAGGCATTTTGGTTTATTTTGTATACTTACGAGAAGAAGCTTTAAAAGGTAGTAAATATTTTGTAGTCATTATAAGGCTTACACAAATCTTTGTCACTATGTAACCAGGCATGTGAGGGACCAGACCAAAAAAAAAGTAGACCCCAACCCCCAGATCACTGACAGAGCAGGATATCATTAATTCAAAAGATGTTGGCACTTTCCTAAAATATCTGCTAGAATTAAGTAAGGTCACTGGGTACAAAATCAATATTCAAAAATCAACTATATTTCTATATATCAACAGCAAACAACTGGAAATTAAGAATTTTAAAACTGCATTAGAAGCCAGGTACACACCTGTAATCCCAGTGCTCTGGGAAGCTGAGGCAGAAAGTTTGAAAATTTGAGCCTAGCCTGGGCAGTTAAGAAACCTGTCTCAACACAAAAAATTTTAAAAAGGCTAGGGGTTGTAGCTCAGTGCAAAGGCCCTGGGTTCAATCCCCAGTACCACAAAAACAAACAAACAAACAAACAAACCAGAAGCAGTATTATTCATATAGCATTAGGAATATAACATTTAGGGATAAATCTAATAAATTGAGTGTAAGAGCTGCATGGTAGAAATGATGAAACATTAGTGAGAGAAATGAAATAAAGACCTCAACGAACAGAGATCTATAATGTGCTCATAACCTGGAAAACTCAATACTGTTAAGATCATACTCTCTCCAAATTAGTCTTTATAATGAATAAAATCCCACACAAACCATCAGAAAGGTTTTGGGTAGAACTGGAAAATTGATTGTAAAATTTATACAAGAAGCAGAGGCTCTAGAATAATGAAAACAGTTTTGAAAAGAACAAAATTGGAACATTTGTACTAATTGATCTCAAAACTTACTCTAAAGCAAAAGTATCAAGCCTGGTGTAAGGGTACACATGTTGGTCCGTAGAATTGAATAGATGATCTAGAAGAAGACCCCACAAAATTGGTCAACTGATAATCACCAAAGATGCCAAAGGAAATACAGAAAAAGAACCGTCTGTTCAAACAATAGTGTTGGAACTATTAGCTTTGATTGAATGCCAAAAAATGAATCTTGATGTTTTTCAAAAGAAAAATAGTCCATTGAATATGTAAAAATTCCATTTATAAGAGGGAAGCAGTCCATCTATAAAAGTTAACTTGTGATGAATCATAGCCATAAATATAAAATAGCTATAAAGCTTCTAGAAGAAACACATGATGTTGGGCTAGGTAAAGATTTCTTAGTGATAACACAAAAGGAAAAATCAATAAATTAGACTTTATTAAAGTTGAAAATTTGTGCTTTTCTAAAGACTTGGTTATGAAAATGAAATGACAACCAGGAAACATAGCTGCAAAATAAATATTTGATAAGGAACTTGTACCCAGAATATGTAAAGAACACTTGCAACTCAACAATAACGAAACAAATGATTCATTTTTAACATGAGCAAAAAG
This sequence comes from Chinchilla lanigera, assembly GCF_000276665.1. NCBI lineage: Eukaryota > Metazoa > Chordata > Mammalia > Rodentia > Chinchillidae > Chinchilla > Chinchilla lanigera. Next base: position 14,952,697 of record NW_004955450.1, on the reverse strand, counting down.
TTGAACAGACTTTAAAAAAGGAGATGGGATGACAGATAAAGACACAAATATTTAGAAAGTACAAGTTGAAAACATGAAATACCGCTACATCCACACACTGGAATGGCCAAGCATTAAAAAGTGTGAAAACACAAAAAGTAGGAGAAGAGGTAGAAGGGACTCCAACCCTCTTATATTACTAGAAAGCAAGCAGAATGGTCAATCACTTTGGAAAAACGATTGGCAATTTCCTAGGAAGTTAAACACACATTTGCCATACAACCTAGCAGTCCCACTTCTAGGGACGGACCCAAGAGAAATGCAGACATGTATCTACACAAAAACCTATATGCTGGTGTTTAGAACTGTTTTATACATAACTGCCACAGGAGGAAATCCCTCAGATGTGTTCTAAAGGATGAATGGATAAATAGTGACATATCTCTAAGTAGAAGAGTGGTCAAGGATGAAAAGGGACACATTGTTACATCCAACAATGTGGGTGAATGAATCTGTGAAACACAGCTAACATGCCAGAGAGAAAAGGTCATACATCATATGACTCTTGTTACAATAATCTCCAAAAGGCAAAACTACAGAGACAAAAATCAGATCAGTGTTTGCCAGGGCATGGGAGTTACGAGTGAGGAGGGATGCAGGGAAGATTTGGGGGTGACAGAGATATTCTATATGCTGATGGGTGTGCAGAAATAGAACTCTATACATTATGCAAACTCAACAGGGTGAGATTTACTATGTGTAAATTATACTCAACAAAACTAATTTTAAAAAAAGGTCACAAATATTCCAGGTGTGGTAGTGCATGCCTGTAATTCCAGCACTTGGGAGGCTGAGGCAGTAGGATCACCATGAGTTTGAGGTCACTCTGGGCTACACAGAGAGTTCAACGCCAGCCTGAACTACGTAGCAAGACACTGTCTCAAAAAAAGAAAGGAAAAGAAAAAAGCAAAGGGTCATCAATTTATACTTTGGTTTTACAGTTTGTATAATACATCCACATGAAAGATCATTTTATAATTTAGTGGTGTTCAGCGTTTTATACACTGCTTTTATTTTCACTGGAAGATTTAATGTGATGTATTCTTGGTGTTACATTACATTTGACATATGGTCACACCCACAGTGAATTTTCCTTACGAAGAGTGGAGCAGCACTTTGGTGGTACAGGAATCTTTCATGGAAGGAAGTGAGCAATTTGTGTGCAAAGTCACAAAGTAAGCGAGTGTGATTCTGCCTCATGGGTATGCAGTTCCTCAGCACCAGCTCTGAGCAAGCAACCCTGAGCACCTTGCTGGGCAGTGTCTGACAGCCCTGAGGGTCAGGGGAATGGAGGACCGCACTTTAACTCCTACCTCACCTGCCGTGCGGTGCAGTCTCAATACCTGTGCTCCCACCTGCTCACTCCTTGTCTCTGGTATCATCTCCATTTCCTCCTTTTGCTCCCACCAGAGCATGTATTTGAAGGACAACATTTCCATAGGTGCAGAAGAATGAGAAAATATTATGAGCAATTCTGTGGAAGCAGCTGGAAATTTGGAAGAAATGGGTATATTCTTTTTTAAAAAGTGATTGGCTGAAAATGACTTCCACTACTACAAGTCATAGAATTGTACACTGAAAAATTTACACTACCACAAGTCATTGCATTTTGTGACAGGTAAATTATACCTCAATAAAGCTCTTTCAGGCTGGGGATATAGCTCAGCGTTGCAAGCAGCTGCCTGGCAAGCACAAGGTCCTGAGTTCGATTCCCAACATAAAAAAAAAAATCTTACGGGCCATAATAAAAAGTTGGAAATTTCCCAGTTCATTTTATGATCCCAATGCAATGTTCATACAAAAATCCCATAGAAGTGATCCAAAAGTGTAGAAAATTACACAGCTGTCTTGTTTATGGATTCAAATGCAAAAATTTAAATCAAGTACTACCAAAGAGAAAGCAGCAACATTGCAAACAGTACTTTATGACCGAGTACTGTTTACTATGGAAACGCAAGGTTAGTTGAGGACTGTGAAGTCTGTTGACGAAATTGACGCCATCCACAAATAAAGAAAAACAATATGATCATCACATTAGTTGTCCTAAAAAGGCTTTGTTCTTTCCAGAGATAGCTATACTCCTCTGACAGCTGTCTTGGCCCGTGAACCCAAGCGCTGTGTATCAGGGGCTCCACCTGGCAGGTAGAGCCCTCCTGAGATGATTCCAGCATCCCGCCCCACAGCTGGAACTCGGCTTCGGAAGGTAGAGGAACTGCTTTTCCTCATTCTTCAGGGAAAGCGTCACTGAGCATTCCTTCCTGTGAACACACACCGTGCAGATGCGAGGCTCAGGACAAGAAGGCCGCAGCTTCAAGGTTAAGCTGTCACAGGACAGGACAACACCAGACACAAGTGCAGCCTCCGTCTGCCCGTCTGTGAGGTAAGGAGCTGTGCAGAGGCTTTGGTTGGATTCCCGCCTGCCTCAGAACTATTGTATTTCCTCCCTGAAAATATGACCAGGCCTTATATTAATCTCTGTTCCCAAAGATGCAATCAGGCTTATTTTCAGAAGATATTTTCCATGTGTAACAATCTACATTTATTCAATTATAAT
>NW_004955450.1:14947841-14949819 GCF_000276665.1 Chinchilla lanigera | reverse complement strand
TTTTAACTGGGGCTTATTTTTGGGATGGGGCTTATATTACAAACATCCTGAAAAACCATGCTAAGGCTTAGTTGCTGCTTAGGTCTTATTTTTTGGGAAATATGATACCCATCTCTCTAATGGACAAACATATAGAGAACAATTATCTATACGTTGACAAAGGCACAATCCTGAGCTTTCATGTGAAGGTTGGAACTCTTCCCTGAAATTTTGGTTATGTATTATGGTCAATTTTTTTCTTCCACAAGAAATTTCTTTTTAGATTCTTAAAACATAAATTGATGGCAAAGAGTGTTCAATAGGCTAAGTTTTATTTTACCCATAATTTTAAAGCAGTGCACCTAAGACACCATTTACCAAATAGGAGGATATGGCACTTGATTTTAAAAAATGGGTATCTTAGTTCACTGAGGCTGCTGTAACAGCACATCATAGATTGAGTGGCTTAAGAACAGCGGAAATTTATTTCTCACACACGTGGGGCAGGAAGTCAGTGCAGGTGTCAGTCAATTCAGTATCTTCCTCAGGGACCAGGGTCTTCTCACTCTAAGTCTGCACGGAGGATAGGGTCAGGAGTCTCCTTTAGACCTCTTACAGGGGCACCGACCCAAGGGTCAACCTTCTGACACCACTGCCTTGGGAACTACGATCTTGACATATGAATCTGGGAGACAGGGACACTCCTGCCTTAGCACTGGCTTTAATTAAAACCTATTTTTCTACTAAGGGAGCTGAGTTTTAGTAGCTGATATTCATTCCAAGTCTCCAAAAAACGAGAACTGCCCCAAATGTGGTGAATCTCAGCCAGCTCCCCCTCCCTCCCCGCTTTCTAGCAGAATCTCAAAGGACTGGCATTTTTTTTTTTTTTTTTTTCAGGAAAACACTAAAATGCAAAAACAATGGAAACTTGCCAGATGAGAAAGAAAAACAATCGTCTCCCAGACTCCGTGTTTGTCTTTTCCGGGCTAAGGTGTTAACATCTAAATTAAAGCATCGTATCCTCAAATACAGGACAGACTGTGTTTTCCCAAGGTCCGATGCTCCCTCTCCTAAGGAAGGTGAGTCTGAAGCGTCAGGTTGTGGAGGCCTGCGCAGGAGCGCCCAGCAGCAGCCTCTGCTGCGGGTTTGTTCACACTTCCGGCTGACGCAGCTGCCCTGAATCCCCGGTCACGCCGGCCTCCACTCCATCAAGCCGGAGGGCAGCCGGCCACGCGAGGGCCTGGAGGTTAAGCACATACCACCGACCTGCAGAGACGAGCTCTCACGTCATTAAATACAGCCTTGCCGGATCACAGCAAAGAGGCTTGTAGGAGCGTTATTTAAGGGTTAGATGTTCTGCCTACATTTATAAGACACAAAATCAATATCTTTCTCCTGTCTTCGCTTGCCTGAATTATGTTTAACTACTAAATGGCTTTTAGGACACCAATTAGATTTATCATCTTGCATCTTACAGGCAGGCCTATGCTATGAATGAGAAACATAGGAATACAGCTTTGTGTTCTTTCCCTCTGGGTTGTTAGCAGGAAAAAATATGAAAAAGCTGAGCTGGAGTGCGTCTTTATGGGCTCACAGATACACGGCTCACAGTCCTTGTGACAGAAACGTTGTTCCCTTCACCGAAGACCTCCTTGATGATGAAGCCGTTAGAAAAGAGTGAAAGGATTGGTTATTCGGTAAACTGTGCAGGGAAACATTAAATTCCCACTTGCACATATGGTAAACCCTTGGTTTGCAAGCGTTAGTTTTTCCAGAAACACGCATGTAATCCAAAGCACTTGTATAGCAAAGCAAATTTCCCTATAAGAAATAATGGAGGCTCTGACGATTCACTCCACAACCCAGAAATATTCATGTAAAAATTGTTACACTACTGTAACATAATACAAAATAATAAAGAAAATACAAAATATAATACTGTAATATAGTACAAAATAATAAAGAACATACAAAATATAATACTGTAATATAATACAAA
>NW_004955450.1:14932922-14947586 GCF_000276665.1 Chinchilla lanigera | reverse complement strand
GAAATGTGATATTGCATTGTGATTCATTGCTCACACTGCTACAGCCTTTTTCAGATAATGCTATTCTATAAATTTCCATATTTTCCACATCTCCCTAAACTTACTTGCAGTGAGGGATTCTTCTACCTTTTTCTCTTCCTTCTCTGCAGAAAAGATCCTCTATATCCTCTTGCTGATGGGAGATGATCATCCACAGTACTAGAGAGAGAGAGAGAGAGAGAGAGAGAGAGAGAGAGAGAGCGAGCAAAAGGGAGAGGGATTTGGCCCATTGTAATCAGCATTACATACTACTTATATTACCAGACATCACTCATTTGTCAGGTTACAATTTACTAGAAATGTTAGCTCATCTTTTGGAACATTTGAAGAACAAATTACTCACAATCTAAGGTTTTACTATATATGGAAGCAAAGTTCCAGCAAGCTTCACTTTTTAAATACAACAAGTAGAGGCACTAACTAAATAATAGGATAAAAATTCTTATTAAAGTCAGAAGGAAATGTGACCAGTATATCTGATTGTAAAACTTCTTGATGGCAAGAAATAATTCAAATAAAGTTAACTTTACTAATTTTTATATGTAACAGGAACTAAGCTACAATTTCACGTATGTTGATGCCTTTCTTCCCAAAGGCCATGTAAAAAAATTGAATATATTAGAGTTTGTGGGAGAAGCAGAGCCAATAAAATATATACACACACATCCACGAGGTAGAGCAATATATATAGATAGAAAGAGAGGCATGAAGTAGTCTCACACCAGTTTGGTTCATAATTTCCCATTAAATAAGTTCTGACCACATCAAGCTCTCTCTTTCTCTAAGAAAGGGAGGGAGAGAGACAAGGAGAGAGGTTATAAGGAGTTGCCTCCCATGATCACAGAGACTAAGAAGCTCTAAGATCTGCTGTTAGCAGCTGGAGACCAAGGAGAGCCTTTGAATGGTTCCAGGTTTGAACTGAGGTGAAACCAGGAGCACTGATGATATAAATTCTCATCAAGATCCCAGAGGAGCTGAAGTTTCACTGAGGCCAAAGCCTGGAAAAGACCGATATTCCAGTAAGGCAGTTAGGCAGGAGGAGTCTCCTTTTACTCAACCTTCTTGATCTACCCATGTCTTCAACCTATTAACTGAGGCCCACCCACATGAGGCAGGAAATCTGCCGTCCTCAGCCCACTGTGTTAATATCACCCAGAGGCCCCTAGAAGAACGCTTGGCCAAATGTCTGTCTTGAAGGACTCCAGGTAGAACCAGCTGGGGAGGGTGGATGTTGACATGACCGATGCAGGTTTATCTGTGTGTTGAGAGGACTGGAGAAGGGAGGAAAAGAGGAGAATTATCTCCCGGCCCAGGCCCTCCCTCTGTCACTCTCACCTGGTATGTAGGACACTGAGAATAAAGGCAGAAAAGCTTGATTTATGAGTGATGGGTGGGAGGACCAGAATTATTTAGATCCAAATTATTTAGATTTATGTTTAGGAAGGGATCATACTATGAAAAGAGACTCAGAGTCCTTAGCAGAATATGTAAGTCAAAAGAACAATACGATGCTACTTTCCCCCACTACCGTTTCCCATCGTGTTGGCAAACATGAGAGTCATGTGACACCCGGCCTCAGTGGTGGGTGTGGTTACTGGGTGCTCTGGAACCAAAGGGCATCACAGATGGTAGAGATGCTTGGAGAACTGCTCTGCAAAGCATCTGGCCACAATACTGAGCACACTATGGAAGAGATAGTTTGGCTGGAGAAGGAGGAGAAGAGGGGGACTTTCACGGGGTAATAGCAAGTGGAAAAAGAACTCAGGAGTGAAAGAACAGGCTGGAAGTGTAGCTCCATGGCAGAGTGTTTGCCTAGCATGCACAATGCTCTGGATGCAGTCCCCAGCACTGAATAGAGTCAGAAATGTGGAAAATAAGCAAACGGGTCAAATCCACAGATACACACCAGCTGTCTCTTCCAACGAAATATTGGGAGACTCCAGTGAAAAAAAAAAAAAAAAAGAGGGGGAAATGATAGAGGTAAATTAAGAAAACAACTGGAAACCAACCAAACAGAGTAGAGACTTCGCCTGGCTGAACTGCAAGGGAAAGAAAGTAACAATAACAATAACAACAATAATAAAAACTGTATAAACTCATTTATCATTTAAAGTCTGAAAATCTTCTATGCTGTAGAAGTACAGAGTCCACAGGTTCTAGAAGAGGGATTGTGAATCTTTCACTTTTATATGAAAAGGTATCTTCTTGAAAATGTACTCTTGTTACTTGGCTTTCCAACATGTTTAACCAAACTGATTCAGTCCCTAGTACCACCAAAAAACCAACCAAAAATCCTTACCATGTGAAGTGTTGGTCATGGTATGAAAAGTCAGAATTTTCATATGTTTTTATGGGAATTAATATGTACATTAGCAAATAGCAAAGAGTTTGGCATTTCCTTTCAAAATTAATATTCATTATTAAATCTAGTAATCTTACTTTTAGTTTTTAACTAAGAAAATGAAAACGTATACCGACACAAAGACTTTTGTAAAATATTTACACTTACTATGTTCACAAGAGCCAAAAATCTAGAAGTAACCCAAGTGGCCATCAATAGGAAAATGGACCAGCACTCTGTGGGACAGGCATTGCATAGGGTACTATTTAGGAATAACATAGTAAGAGATTCTGATACATGTAACATGTATGAATCTGAAGAGCATTTTGCTAAGTGAAGGAAGTGAGAAAATAATACATACTATGTGAATCTATTTATATGAAATTCTAAAATCAAAAAGCTAACAGACAGTTATGGAAAGTAGATTAGTAGCTATTAAGAATTAAGATTAGGGAAAGAACCAAAAAGAAAATTTTTGTGATCATAGAAACACTAAATATTCTTATTTGGGGTAGTGAACTATACTCAAAAGTAAGTCTATTTTTTAAAAATCATCAAATTGTGCACTTACTATAAATGCATTTTATTGTACATAAATTATACCTCAATTAAGTTGATTTAAAACTGAACATCTGAACAAAATAACCAATTCAAAATTAACAGTGTATTGGACACAGCTGAAGAAAGAAGCAGTGTAGCACATGATGTGTCAGTGGGAATTACTCAGAATGCAACACAAAGACAAAGAGCTGAAAAATATTAGAAAAATTATGGAGAAGGAAGATGAAATGAGAACATGTAGCATATGGCTAATCAAAGTCCCAGAGTCAGAGAATGAAATTAAGCAATAAAAATAATGGTTGAGAATTTCATGGAATGAATGAGAGATATAAATCCACAGATACAAATACAGCTACTACCAAACAGATTAATAAGATTAAACAAGTGCTAGACACATTGTGGTAAAACTTCAGAGCACTAGAAATAAAGCAAAACAAGCAAACAAACAGAAAGCTCTTACAAACAGCAAGAGAGAAAAGACAGAGTAATAACTAGATAAATAAAGAGTGAAAGCCAGGAGCAGGCGGGTTTTCATATCTTTAGTGATAGAACAAAAACAAATACCAGCCTGTAATTCTGTACCAAGCAAATCTATCTTTTAAGTTTTAGAACTCTTATAATCTTTTAAGCATGAGATGAAACAAGCATATTTTCTGATTTTAAAAACAGAAATAGTGAAAGCTTAACTACCAAGAAAATTTAGCAAGGAAATACCTAAGGGTTGAATTTAAGCAGGAAAATAATCCCAGAAGAAAGGTTTTAAATGCAAGAAGAACAGATCAAAGAAATCAGTAAACTGTGCAAGCATCTATTTGTATGAAAACAATTTTAAAAGAACCTCTAAATTTTTGAGCAGCAGCAGTACATCAGTTGAAATGCGGCAATCTGATTCGAGGGTATATTATTTAGAAGGAGGTTGTTGTGGCTTGTATGCAGATATACCCCAAAGCCTCGTGCAAGCTAGGGGATTTTTGGAGGTGGCTAGATATAGAGTATGTAATGCTAGGATTAAAGATGTGATGCTGGGATTGATTCATGGTTCCATGCTAGGATTAAGGCTGCCCCACCCTGGGTGTGAGTGATACTTGCCCTAAGGGTGGGGAGCCTGGATAGAATATAAGGGACAGAAAGTGGGCCGCTGTTGTCCCTTGCTGCTTACTGCTTGTTGCTACTACTTCACTGCTTGCTGCCTTCTGCCTGCCATGAACTGCTTCTCCTCTGCCCTGCCACCCTGCCTTGGAGCCAGCTGACTGTGGCCTGAAGCCTCTACAAACTATGAGCCAAAATAAATCTTTCCTCCTTTAACCTTAGGTGTTGGGTACTTTGTCTCAGCAACAGGAAAAGTAAGACAGAGGTTAAGCTATTAATTAACTTTAGACTTTGAGATGCATAATTTTGAAGGCAATCAATAAACACAGTATATACAACTTCCAAATTTAACAGGGAAACAGTGAGATACCAAATCAGTGCAATTAATCAAAAGAGGGCAAAACCGGAGGGCAGGTGACTGGCTTTATGTCTGGCGAATGCTTGTGGATTTGGGTCTAAATACATCATCCTGATGTAACTTCAGAGAAACTCAAGTGACTACGAGCTATGCTCATTCCCAGGGCCCAGTGAGCTTGTTTGGGGCTTGAAGGCACTTCCTGTTTAGCTCAGGGTTTCCCAGTGGTCAACTGTAGTTCCGCGAGGCAAAGCTTGAAGCCTACCTCCGGTTCTCTGCACTGAGAACCCAGCCACCAAGTCCTCACTGCTGTCCTGTCATCTCCAAGTTCATGGTGGCATGTCCACCTGAAGATGTGTGTGAAGCAGTGCTCAAGAACTACAAAGCAAGCTCTGTATCCAGGTATCCGGGCCCTCTGCTCACACAGGACCTCACTGTTTCTGCACAGACACACCCAAAACCACCCACTTTTACCCGCCACTTATCTCTGGGAACCACACAAGACAGGTGTGTAAAGTGGGAAGTGTGGAAGTACAATACGTTCAAGTCTCTACGCACCCCCAGGAGCCCTGTCACATGGTAGCACCAACCCACAGCTGCCGTGCGGAGCATAGAACACAGTTGTAATCAGAGCACCAGGAGTGACCTGTGCTCAGAAATCCAGCCAATTCTCAGTCTCATGAGAAAGCCTGTCTTCCTGACCCCATATCTTTGCTCTCATGGCTGCTTCCTCTGCCTTCTCTTTCTTCCTGTCTCTAAACCTCTGTCCTTCCCTCCTAACAACTCCCTGCTCAGCCTCAAGTCCACTTTACACAGCTCTTTAACTTATCCCCGAATTTCTCCCACCCTGGACTTCCCATGTGCACAATGTGATGAGTCCCTGGTCACCTGTCCTGGATCACTTTGCATCATAGCCACTAATTATGTGTTAGATTTGCTACCAGGCAGAATGCTGTAGGAAAGCAGGATTGTGAGGCTTTTCCTCACTGTATCCCCCTTGGCTCCTCACTCAGAGCCCACCGCAAGGAGGATAAACAACAGCTCACTGAAACTACACTGCTAGGCAGTGTAACCCTCATAAAACTTCCTGTAGTGGGTCAATGTGGTTGTGAGGCCTCATCAAGCACTGGATGGGGTGGGTCTGAGCATCCTGAGGAAGGAGGAAAGACTCCAACAAAGGACTAGAAATATAAGAGGCATTAAAGCAGAGTCCTCTCTCCCTCCCTCCGTCCCTCTCTCTCTCCTCTAGAAGGATGGGTAGAGAAAGTTGTTCCTACTGCCTGGGACCGTGCTCAAGTGTCCAGGAAGCACTTCACAAGACACATCCTCTGGTTGTATTTTCACATCAACATATGTGAGGCAATAAATAATGAAAACTGGAGTAAACATTGTTCCTCACAGTAGAACATTAATAGTTTTCTTTAGATTCTGCCTTCAGCACAAACCAAGTGCTAGCCTCTTATGTCCTTGCTCATTCTTTCATTAATAAACACTGATTAGGCAACAATTAAGGCCAAAGTTGTGCCTCATGCTGCAAAGACAGCATTAGATAAAACACGATTGTCAACCTCCAAAAAGCTCACACCCTACTGGGCAAGATTAGCTACCAGTAGGTTGAGAACTGTCTATTTCAATGTTCTTTTTCTCTTAAAAATAGAGGGCAATCTCAGAGTCATTATATTTTGGAACAATTGGCCAAGTGCTTTTACCTGAAGCTGAACACACCCCTCCCGGGGCTGTGCTTAGTATAATTAACCGTGGGAGTCACGGGGAGGTTCTCACCATGTGGCTTTATAATAGCTTCGAGTGAACCCAATTTATGTCTGGATAGTACTCAAATGGGAGCAAACACATTAATGCATGAAAAAGTAGGAAAATTTAAACAATACAGTTCATATTCTCAGATTCACAACATCAGTGATAAGATTAAAACAGGCCACTCTTAAAAAGTATCAAGGATTCCTGGAAAGTTAAAAATACAAAGGCCAGGATCCAACATAACTCAAAGAGAAGAGTGAAATACCAGGAAGGACGCAGCTGAAGCTCAACATGCAGAGCTACATGATGAAAGGAGCGGCTCCCCCAGCCGAACACAATATGAAAATGAGGGAGAGATGGAAAGGCTGCCGAAAAACTTCAGAGTCATGGGAGTAGTTCACAAACATCAGAATCAAGTCAGAGTTCGACAAAGAGATAGCAGGGAAGATGGAAGCAAATAAATGAAGAAATACTAAAGAGAACATTTCCATGAAGTGGAAAGAAAGATGTAAATGATTAGGTAGACAAGGCATGCTGAGCGTCTTTAGAAATACCAGGAGTAGGGCTGGGGATTTAGCTCATCGGCATAAGCGCCTGCTTGGCAAGTACAAGGTCCTGAGTTTGATTCCCGGTATCCCCACCACCAACAAAAAAAAAAGAAATATGAGGAGTAGAGGGACCGTAGTGCATAGATGAATCCTGGAGAAGTTTGAGGAGGCTCTGAAGAAAAGGCGGCACCCTGTAAGTTCCCAAGATGTACACACTGGAGAGGAAAGAGGTAAATGGTAACTAAAGTGGTACTGGATTTTCATATGTAACATAGAAAGCAACAGAAAATATGCCTTACAGGTACTGAGAGAAAAAGGATTTTGAATAAAAATATTACACTGATAAATAACTCCAGTTGGCTGAATAATGGGCCCCTACATCTAATTACCAGAACCTCTGAATTTTCCCTCAGGTAGAAAAAAGGACTTTGATATGATTAAGAATGATGTGATTAAGAATCTTAAAATGATATAGCTCAGCGGCACAGTGCCTGCCTGGCAAGCACCAGGTCCTGAGTTCGATTCCTGGTATGAAGAAAAAAATCTCAAAATGAGAAGATTATTCTGGATGACCCCGGTGGGCCCTCATGTAATCATGGGTGCCTTTACGACAGGGAAGCAGAGTAAGTTTAATAGACTGACAAAGGGAAGATGATCTGATAACAGAAGCAAAGAGGTGGCTTATGTAACCACCAGCCAAGGAATCTATGCTACCTAAAGTTGGAAGGGCTTCCAGAGCTCTGTGGCTAAGGCAGCCCTGTGCTTGATACCTTGATTTCAGTGGTGCTCACTTCAGACCTCTGCGATCCAGAACTACGAGAGGATAAATTTCTGCAGTCGTTTTGTTTTGTGGTGCTGGAGCCAGACCGAGGTCCTGCTGCATGCTAGGTAAGGGCTCTACCACAAAGCTATGACAACCTTTCTCCAACTCCTGTTGTGTTTAAGTCACCAAGCTTTGCAGTAGTTTGTAACAGCAATCACAGAAAACTACACAGTGAGTCATTACCCAAGAAGGACCCCGGAGAGTTCAGCCTGCACACCCATTAGCACCATGCTTGTGACAGCTCTGAGAGTACCAGAAAGACTAAAATTGTATTTTAAAGCCAAGCAAACACTTAAACACTGCAAGATTCAAAACAACTTAAAGTGAATCCAATATGAAATTATTGACATATATTAATACCTTGCAAAATTGGAGAAATGTAGATTTCATTCAACAGTTCATTTATTCTTCATTGGAGAATTTGTCATTAGAATAAGCCCTTTCTGTCCCAGGATAAATTTTGTTGTATTAGAGTTTGAACCTAGGATATTTATACTGGGCTACATCCCCATCCCTTTTTATTTTGAGACAGAATCTCATTAAATAGCTAAAATATACAGGCTGGGCTCAAACTTGCAATCCTCCTACCTTAGCTCCCAAAGTGCTGAGATTACAGATGGGCCCCACCATGCCTGGCTTCTGCCCTAGTATTTTAAAGCTGTATGGTATTCATGCCTGCATCGGGGACAGAATTATTCCCAAAAAATCATTTTTGGAGACTCCTTGCTGTCCCAGTCTTCAGATTTAGTGACGTGGTAATGTGACCAAATATCATGAGAGGGGTCCAGATGGTAAATGATACATTTTGATACATTTTGATACATTCCCTGATACATTTTGAATTTCCCTTTCTTTGTATAAAACCAACACAACAGAAGTCTCTGCCATTGCTCTTTAACACACACACACACACACACACACACACACACACACACACACACACAGAATGCAGAATGTATGTTCCTTGAGCAAAACACATTGTGGATCCCATGGCCATGGGGATTTGCCACACATGGCCCCACTTTCTGTAATATTGTAACCAGACCATCCTTTCATAGGATTCCACCATGTTTGCCATTGTCTTGGATACTTTTTTTTTGACGCTGAGACAAAATACCTGACACTCAAAATTAAGGAAGGAAAGGTTTATTTAGCTTACAGTTTGTGGAGGTTTCAGTCTATACTCAGCTGGCTCCAACGCAGAAGATAGCAAAGCAACAAGAGCAAAGGGGGGAATGGCAGCAAGCAGCCTCTTTCTCTCCCTTATACTGTAAACAGGTTACCCCCACCCAGGAGGTGTGTAGTACTCACATAATCTCCATTGGCTCCTCTTCCACACGCTCAGGATGAATACAAAGTCAGCACCATGGCTTCCTGCTGAGTCACAGAGCCAAACCCCTAGACTCCCCAAGTGACACAATGTATCAATCATAATGGCCATATACTGCTGTTCTCTCTCTTTACAAATGTCTCTTTATACAGTTAATCCAGTGTTCTGAGATTTCCAGAAAGCAAAAGTAAATTTTAAGTGACTCAGTCTATCCCCAACTTTGTACTATATGTACTATAGACTACACAAAAATAGCAGGAAAAAAGCTAGCCCTTCTCACAGGCAATTCGCTATCTGCTTGGAGAGAGAAGACTCCACACAGATCTGTGAAAAACCATGTTAAAGATGAAATGCTAAAAACCATGCCACCACCTCATCGACTTCTCCCTTGAACGAATGCAGCTAGAATACAAGGACCACACTGACCTTTTGAATGAATATGCCAACTCCTTAACGGATTTGTTTTATTTATAACTTATTGCCAATTTATTATTTTGCATAATGAAAACTAGATCCGTCATGTATTTGGCTAGGACATGACTGGGACCCCCGCACTGGTGTGTTGTCCCTGGGAAACAGAAGATTGATTTGGTGGCAGGAGTACTTGCAAAGTTGAGGTGAAAGTAGGGGCATGACCTGGGGAGCACGGGTGCCAGGGGATTACGAGGCTGATCTAGAAGTTTGATGTCAGTCATGGTGGTCATGCCAGGTGGCTCACCTAACCCTACACCTTTCATGAAGGGGCACCTCCCACCACCGTCAGAGGGGTGCGTCCATATCAGTACAGTATCCTTCCCTTAAGCTGTGCCATTGCCTGCCTCCCACACTTTGGATCTAGGTAGCGCAGGTGCCTTTTGGAGTCACCTGGGAAGTAAGCGTCAACACAGAGCAACCTGAAAGCACAGATCTGCAAAGCATTAGCATATTTGCTTATGCTGAGATCAGCCAGGGATGGGTTTTCCTGGAGGCCTCGCACTGCAGTGCGAGCTAACTTCACACCTGCCTGCGGGCAGAACTTAGCCCAGGTGGAGAGGGTGGTGTGTGTCCCCCTAGAACATGGCATTATTTATTGACTACCTGCCTCGCCTGCATCTGTGAGGCATGGACACTTACCAGCGGTTCACAAGAACATCAGTTTCAAACACCAGTATCCATCACAAGATGGAAAGGGGTGCTCAACGTCCCCGCCACTGTAATTCGTTATACAAGGGTCAGCAAGCCGAGTCACGCTTGGCAACGCAATTGTTGGCCTCAGGTAGCAAATCCATCCTTCCAGCTGCTGGGGTCCATATGGGTTCAATGAACTGCAGACAGGCAAACCCCTTCCTACCAGAAGCCTTCACGAAGACCCAGCACAAAACAACTGCACGGGAAGCTGGCGACCATTCATCTGAACTTCATCTGGTAGCTGACTGCTGACAGAAGCGAAAAGAGGCACATCAGTGAGCAGACAGATGTGACGAGGGGAAAGGAAGGTGTTCACATCTTGAGGTAATCAGAGATGCAAACTGTAGGGAAACGTGAAAGTCGTTTAGTCATTCAGTCAAAGCCAGATGGAAAGCCACGTGTGCTATTTTCTCTGCAAAACAAAGTCCAGAACTTTTCTACGAGAGTCCTGACACTCCGTGTCTTAAGACGCAGTCTTAGGATGGTATCCTATACCCTTGCAGTTATGAAAATCAAGACTCTCACTTGAATTTCTAATTTTTCCAGGCAAACATGTCAATAACTGTGAGGGTAACCTTGACTTACTGGCAGGGGATTACTGTAAAGGTAAAAGCAAGTTAGTAATTCAGGAAGGTCCTGTCTCAAAACAGAAAATAAAAGGCTGGGGGTGCAGTTTAGTGAGAAGGCCCTGGGTTCATCCCCAGCACTGGGGGAGGCAGTGTAGGGGAAGAAATGCTTGGTGGATGATTCTATAAATAGAGATGAAGGGGTATCTCAGCTTGTGGCTTGTCTTTATTTTGCTGCAAAAATGAAACTATCACTGATGAATCATAAAATGTACAGGGCAAACGACTGTCAGTGAAAAATATTATTGCAAGATGCAAGCCTAGAACTGTGGTGATGCAGACTGAACCAGTCACACCACTAAAAGCTTGGTGGTTTACCTGCACCCCCAAGATCTCCACCCGGAACCCCAGGCGATCATCTGCCAGTTGTTGGGGTAAAATCAGCTCTGAAGCTGGTGGGCAAGCTCTGGAGCAAGGTCTGCTTGGCTGGATTCAAGTCAGCCAGGCTCGACAAGCAGCAAGTAAAGGTAGGCAGCTGCCCCATCTGGAGCTGCCAGGTGCCCCATCCAGGGCTCTGTATGGATCAAAAGATGCTGGTGAACTGTCCCTGGTGTGGTCACACTGGGGAAGGAGATGCTAGGTAGAGGAACTGGGGTGGACAGAGAGCTCAGCGGGAGACGGTGAGGCCTGGCATTACCTGGAGAGTGTCTTCCTTTGGTATCGCGAGAGCCTGTCGTCTGTTTGCTCTCAGGTCCATCCCTGGTTCTTCCCTGCTGTGCTGGGTGCTGCATAGTTTAGGGATGGAGGAACACAGGCTGCTTCCTCTGCATCCCTGTGTTATAGCGCTTGGCAGGTTTTGGCCAGCGGAAGGTGAAGGCAGAAGTAAGGGAGAAGCAGAGTATTCCCCCGTCTTTCCGCTCTAGCACCTGACTGGCACTGACTCCTTGCATTGCCCCTGGCCCTCAGTGCCCATAGAGGCCCTGCGTGGCCCTTAGTGTCCGCTAGGGCTCCCTGCTCCTGGCTGTATAACACCACTTCCTCTGCTGGTCCTTTTGGTGCAGTGCGTGGCTTCCTGCTGGTCCTAATCTTTGGGTTACCTCCTACCCTCTTCTAGCTTTTTTTTTTTCTTTTAAAGATAAAAGAACGAAAACATATCAACAGACACACAGATATTTACAAAACAACAGAAAAACAATACAAGCAATACAGAATCTCAGACAAGGCGATAGGAAATTAACAATGGTTGTTGTACTGCATATTGATATCTCCAAATTGGTTACTCAGATAAACAAATAAAGGCATGTAATATTGATCAAACAAACTGTTCCTTTTAATAAGGCAATAGAAATCAGTAGCACAACTATTTTAGCTATCCTGTGTATACATATATGCATATTCTCCCCTTCTTTCTTTCTTTTCTCTTTTCCCTCATCTTAGTTGTGTTTTCTTTTTGAGCAGTTTCTTTCCCTTTCACAGTATCTATTGTACCTTTTAGATTTAATTCACTCTTTCAGGTTCTTGCACTAGTGAGACAATATGGTGTTTACACATGCAGATCTGATTTACCCCTCTTTTAGTTTTTTTTTAATTCTATAAAAAAACCCCAAATTCCATAATTAAATAATAAAAGAATAATGATAACTATTATACTGTGTTTCATTATCTTCAAAGTAGTTACTCAGAGTGTAAGACTCACCAAGAAATGCTTACAAAAAATAAACAAAGAGATAACAATTGTTTCTTTGCAAAAACTAAGGTAAACTACCAGTATAAATGAAACCAATTAGCACATATATTGAAATTTTTTTTAAACTAAGGCATTTGTAATTTGGGGAAGTATTTGAACATCTCCCAATTTCTAATTTATCTCTACTTTGTTTTTTGTTTGTGTTTCTCATATAAGAAAAATCATGCAATATTTGAGCTTATGTGTCTGACTTATTTCACTCAATATTCTATTCTCAATTTGCATCCACTTGCATAGGAATGGCTCAAGTTTATCTTTCTTTATGGCAGCACAGTACTCCAATGTGTATAAATACATTTTCCTGATCCATTCATCTGTTGATGGACATATGCGCTGTTCCTACTACCTAGCTATTACAAGTTGTGCTGTTATAAACATGGGTATGCATGTATCCCTGTAATATGATGGCGTTAACTCTTTTGCCACCCTCTTTTAATCTTCTCAGCTCTCATGTTTTTTTGTAACCAACTCTTGGCACTAAGTTCTCTCTGACAGCAGTCCAGTGGCCCCTTCTTTCTGGTTACACCTCTAATGACATTTTTCACAAGAAGGTGGTGTAAGAAAACAATACTAATACTTCCAGCAATGTAGGAGTTGAGCTGAGGCTCAGCCTGAAACTATGTTGGAGAGAAATTGTCACTGAATATTGCTAAGCTGCTTTTCCATCCAGAATAACAGCAGTCCAGCCATCCTCCTCTCAGAGTGACACTTGAGTAGAGATGTGTTTTTATACAGATACTTTTCCAACTTAAAGCTCTATGTCAGAGCTCAGAAAATTAGTAAGTCTTAGATCCCAGGTTTTCTTGATAACCGAGTGTTTAGTTTAGTTGGTGCTAGTCTCTCTGTCCTTATTTTCAATCCTGGCCTTTCTTCCAGCCATCACACCTCAGTGAAAGGAGTCACTGGTGAGGAGGTAATCTGCTATTTTTCACAACCCTTAGGCTGTAACTACTTGTTAGATCTTTCTTGTATATCTTTGTTTTCCTGGGAAACGACTTTGAAGATACCACCATGTATTGCAGCAGCCATTGATAGTAGAATATTTATGTTGAGAAGGAAAGAGCGGTATTAGGATGCCTGATGATTCAAGACATGAAAAACATCCATTCTAGGAGCTATTTGGAAGATCTGATAAAACAACTAAAAACCCACATTTTTTAGCAAACCAGAGAGACAGAGTCAAGTTTTACTTGTACAACTTGCATGGTGCCACTTTGAAATCAACAACTGGCCATACTCCTAAATTATTATACAGATTTAATGCAATCCTGATCAAGATAGCATTAGTATACCTCACAGATCTAGAGAAAACAGTCCTAAAATTCATCTGGAACCAGAAGAGACCTAGAATAGCAAAGGTAATCCTGGGCAACAAAGGCAAGGCAGGAGGCATCACAATCCCTGACCTGAAATTATACTACAAAGCTTCTGTGATAAAATTGGCATCGTATTGGCAAAAAACAGACCTGAGGATCACTGGAATTGATAAGAAGATGCAACCATAACCACAAACACACTCAACCAACTTATTTTTGACAAAGGGGCCAAATAAGTTCATTGGAAAAAAGGTAGCCTCTAATAAATGTTGCTGGGAGCCACGCAGGCGCCCGGGAGGCGGCAGGCCATAGGCGCCCCGGGAGGCTGTGCGGCGGGGTGTGCCGGCCATTTTGGGACTGGCCCCTAGCCACTCAGGCACCCGGAAAGGCATATAGCAGGTGCCCGGGAAGCAGTGTGGAGACATGCTCCGGCCCTCGGGCAGGCTGATGCCGCGCAATCGAGAACCACCATGCCACAGAGAAGCACCGACACAATAGGCCCGCCCAGAGATGTGTGTGAACCATTCTGGCATGGAGAAACCTCTGGGAAAGCATGCCACACGGCGGGTTGCTCTTGGCCCTGCCCTTGAGAGCCAGAAAGTCCAGAGTCAGCGGAGGAGCAGCGGATGAACAAGGACTCGGAGAACATGAGAGTACCGACGCCTGACAACTCAGAGGTCGAGCTGACTGGGGACATGAGAGCCATTCGGGAGCTGGAACCCAGGAGGACCTTGCACAATAGCTGGGAAGATGCCCTTGGAGGCCATTCTTTCCCTGACTGTACAGGCTGTGGTGGAGGAGCGAGTGGAGCTCCAGAGAGGTCTGCACCTGGACTTCATGGATTACATGGGTGCCCAGTATTCAGATTCTGAAGAACAGCCTTCAGGGAGAAGGTACATGTCTAGGCTACCTGCCTGGGACACTTTGCACCTGATAGTACTGAGACTGACTAGCCGGCCGAGGACTTCATCCACATGTCCCTGCTGCCTGTGTTGACGGTTGGGGAGAGGACACTAAGTGGTTG